>NW_026800113.1:600000-912876 GCF_032191835.1 Heteronotia binoei
GTCTGAGAGAGCCAGTTTGGTGTGGTGGTTGAGTGAGCGGACTCTTATCTGGGAGAACCGGGTTTGATCCCCCACTCCTCCCCTTGCAGCTGCTGGAATGGCTTGGGGTCAGCCAGAGCTCTCTTATCTGGGAGAACCGGGTTTGATCCCCCACTCCTCCCCTTGCAGCTGCTGGAATGGCCTTGGGTCAGTCAGAGCTGTCTTATCTGGGAGAACCAGGTTTGATTCCCCCCTCCTCCCCTTGCAGCTGCTGGAATGGCCTTGGGTCAGCCAGAGCTCTCTTATCTGGGAGAACTGGGTTTGATTCCCCACTCCTCCACTTGCACCTGCTGGAATGCCTTTGGGTCAGCCATAGCTCTCTTATCTGTAGAGAACTGGGTTTGATCCCCCACTCCTCCCCTTGCAGCTGCTGGAATGGCCTTGGGTCAGCCAGAGCTCTCTTCTCTGGGAGAACCGGGTTGGATTCCCCATTCCTCCACTTGCACCTGCTGGAATGGCCTTGGGTCAGCCATAGCTCTGGCAGAGGTTGTCCTTGAAAGGGCAGCTGCTGGGAGTGCCCTCTCAGCCCCACCCACCTCACAGGGTGTCTGTTGTGGGGGAGGAAGAGGGCCAGTTTGGTGTAATGTGCAGACTCTTATCTGGGAGAACTGGGTTGGATTCCCCACTCCTCCACTTGCAGCTGCTGGAATGGCCTTGGGTCAGCCAGAGCTCTGGTAGAGTTGTCCTTGAAAGGGCAGCTGCTGTCAGAGCTCTCTCAGCCGCACCCACTTCACAGGGTGTCTGTTGCGGGGGGAGAAGATACAGGAGGTTGTAAGCCACTCTGAGACTCTGTTTCAGAGAGAAGGGCAGGGTATAAATCTACGGTCTTCTTCTTCTTCTTCCACTGGGAAAAATGTTGGCTCGGGTTGGTCTACTCCGTGGCATTGTACCCCTGCTGAGGTCCCCCCCCCCTTTCCCAAACCTCGCTTTCTTGACGCTCTCCCTCCCAAATCTCCAGGAACTTCCCCAGCCATAGTTGGCAACCCTACATGTCCACAATCACCTCCTTATGCTTGCCCATCCAGGGGGACCTAGACACGGGGAGTGCCATCCACCAATGCTTTCCTTCCAATGCTGTAATGATTAATCCCCCACCACACACAAAACGTCACCTCTCTTGCCCAGGAGTCCTGTGGAAGCCGAATTCTTGCTTATTCTTTCACTAAAGGGGGCGGCTTAAGAAACAGCTTTGCCCTACCGGTCAAAAATGGGGCAGGTGCTAGCAGTTAAAAGCCAGTTTGGCGTAGTGGTGAAGTGCGCGGACTCTAGAACCGGGTTTGAATCCCCGCTCCTCCACCTGCAGCTGCTGGAATGGCCTTGGGTTAGCCAGAGCTCTTGTAGGAGTTGTCCTTGAAAGGGCAGCTGCTATTAGAGCTCTCTCAGCTCCACCCACCTCACAGGGTGTCTGTTGTGGGGGGAGAAGAAAAAGGAGATTGTGAGCCACTCTGAGACTCTGATTCAGAGAGAAGGGCGGGATATAAATCTGCAGTCTTCTTCCAGTTGCAGCTGCTGGAATGGCCTCGGGTCAGCCATAGCTCTCGCAAAGTTGTCCTTGAAAGGGCAGCTTCTGTCAGAGCTCTCTCAGCCCCACCCACCTCCCAGGGTGTCTGTTGTGTGGGGGGGAAGTCAAAGGAGATTGTAAGCCGCTCTGAGACTCTGATTCAGAGAGAAGGGTGGGATATTAATCTTTGGTCTTCTTCTCTACTTGCAGCTGCTGTAATGGTCTTGGGTCAGCCATAGCTCTTGCAGGAGTTGTCCTTGAAAGGGCAGCTGCTATGAGAGCCCTCTCAGCCCCACCCACCTCACAGGGTGTCTGTTGTGGGGGGAGAAGATAAAGGAGATTGTGAGCCACTCTGAGACTCTGATTCAGAATATAAATCTTTGGTCTTCTCCCCTTGCAGCTGCTGGAATGGCCTTGGTTCAGCCAGAGTTCTTGTAGGAGTTGTCCTTGAAAGGGCAGCTTCTGTCAGAGCTCTCTCAGCCCCACCCACCTCACAGGCTGTCTGTTGTGGGGGGAGAAGATAAAGGAGATTGTAAGCGGGGTATAAATCTGTGGTCTTCTTCTAAGAAAGCACCAGCCGAAAATGGGGCAGGGAGAGCGTTGTCAAGAACAGGCGGTTCGTTCCTCCTCAAACGCTTTAAGCCTCCGGCTTCTCCACCAGCTTCTCTTCAGCGGCCAGCTCCATGTCAGCAGCAGGGGGCTTCTCCTCCACCCCCCACTCACCTGCCGGTGGGACGGGCAACCCCTCTTCTTCGGCGATGGCTCCATTCTGGTGCACGACCACCTCCGCAGGAGAGCCCTCGCCAGAGCTGCCCGAGTCGTTGTCAAAACTCTGGAAGCTGTTGCGCACCTTCATGATGTACTTGCGCAGGACGCTGGCCCCGTCCAGGGGGTTAGCAGAGGCGCCGTTGGCGGCCACCGTGTGCCGCAGGTGCTTCATCTCGGAGTGGAGGCGCAACACCGACTTGTTCAGCTCCGTGAGGCGGTTGCCCAGGTCTGCGGGGAGAAGAGTTGAGAAGGGGGGTGCCCTTAGGGATGCACAGGCCACAGATGCAACAGGAGCTCACAGGAGTGCAGCTCCTGAACCTTTCTGAGGGTTCCCCCTCCTCCTCCCCACCTACCTCGTCCATTGAACAGTAGGTGCAGCTGCATAACAATCCTTGGATTAGGAGAGCAGGCAGCCAGCCAACCACCAGGGGCTTTGCCACACCCCCAGCAACCCTCATGAACCCCCGGAGAAGCCCACGCCACCCTTTCTCCACTTCTTATGTGATTTTGGGTGGTGGGTGGCTTGCTGGCCTTTTGACTGGGGGGCGGCAGCCAAGGGGAGTCCCAGGTGAGCGAGGCCTGCTTGGGCTGGCAGGATCTCTAGCCAGCCCAAGCAGGCCTCGCTTGCCCAGGGCTCTCCTTTCTTGCATCAGGTTGCTTTTGCCTGGGGGGGAGGCGGCATATGCTAATGAGCTATGCTAATGAGCTCCACCACCTATGTTTCCTCAAAACGACCCTTGGGGGTGCAGGATTCCACCTGGGCCTTGGGAGGTGGAAGGGCTTGGTGAGCCAGTGTGGAATAGTAGTTAAGAGTGCCTTAGTGGCTGGGAGGCATGGGTTCGAGTCCTGCTTGGTGCCTTGGAAACCTACTGGGCCAGTCCCACTCTCTCGGGCTACCCTACCTCACAAGGTTGTTGCGAGGACAGGATGGAGGAGAGGAGAAGGATGTAAATCGCTTTGGGTGCCCACTGGGTAGAAAGGTGGGGGTACCAATGAATTAAATTGAGAGACAGCTTGGTGTAGTGATTAAGTGCGCGGATTCTTATAAGGGAGAACCAGGTTTGATTCCCCACTCCTCCACTTGCAGCTGCTGGAATGTTCTTGGGTCAGCCATAGCTATCTCAGGAGTTGTCCTTGAAAGGGCAGCTTCTGTCAGAGCTCTCTCAGCCCCACCCAACTCACAGGATGTCTGTTGTGGGGGGAGAAGATATAGGAGATTGTGAGACTGAGACTCTGATTCAGAGAGAAAGGCAGGATATAAATCTGCAATTCTTCTTCTAAATGAATGAATGAATAAATAAATGAAATCATTCTGGGCCAGGCACACAACCTAGCTAGATTAGCAATCCAAGCAAATTTTCTTTGTAGGTTGCAGGGTCTGTCCTTTCATCCTCTGTGTGCTCCATCTACTGTACAACAGTCACCAAGAAAAAAAGAAAGTGGATGGAATTCACTCTGCTACAGTGAATTCTTCCTTGGGCTCTCCTTCCTTGGAGGTTTGTCAACAGAGGCTAGATGACCATCTGACAGCAATGAGGATCCTGTGAATTTAGGGGGAGGTGTTTGTGGGTTTCCTGCATTGTGCAGGGGGTTGGACTAGATGGCCCTGGAGGTCCCTTCCAACTCTAGGATTCTATGAACAGGCTTCCTCAGGAGGTGGTGGGCTCTCCTTCCTTGGAGGTTTTTAAATGGAGGCTAGAGGGCCATTTGACAGCAATGAGGATCCTGTAAATTTAGGGGAGGCGTTTGTGGGTTTCCTGCATTGTGCAGGGGGTTGGACTAGATGACCCTGGAGGTCCCTTCCAACTCTGTGATTCTATGGTTCTATGATTTCTAGATTTGTGCATCCTCTGTTTTCATCAGGACTGTGCATAGAAGAGAGAGGGGGACCAATTTTGCACTAGGGCTTGTTCCGGGTGGAGAGGCCTTTTGCCCCCGGCGCTTCTGCTCTCGCACCAGCTGCCCGGGAGTTGTGAGTTGGCACACCAGTTTCCCGCGGCAAGCAGAAACTGCTTGCAAGAGGATCTCACTCGCTGGGGGAAAGCGTCACATGAACTCGCCGCTCTAGGGCAGCTTGTGCAAAAACAGAGAGAAGCGCCGCAAGCAAAAGGGCTCTTCACCCTAAACAAGCCTAATGCGAAATCGAAATCGGTCAGAGTTTAGCCAATTTCCTCCCACTGGGTTTTGCTCTTCGAAGCCAGATCCCCTTCTCTACTATTAGCATTTTAAAAGAAAAAAAAAGATGAGTCCTCTTAAAAAAGCATTTGGTCCTTCAAAATGCTCTGAACAAAGTAGGAAAGCTGGATTCAATCAGCGACTGGAGGCGGAAGGGTTAAACGCTTCCTTTCCTGCCAATTGAGGCCACAGGAGTCTGTAGTTTGCATCTTAGGCTCAAACCAAAGTGAGCCCTCATTGAGGTGGAAAACCCATGTCAGGGATGGAGCACATCAGAACAGAGGACTGTGTAAATTAGTTAGCTCTGGCTCTGGGGCCGTTTTGCCTGAGCTGGGACAAAAAAGTGTGAGCTGGAGGCGAAAAAACTGAGCTAGCTCACACTAACTCAGCTTAGAGGGAGCCAGGGCAGAGATGGGTGGTAGACACAAAGGACTGTGGGAAAGAGGAGAGGAAGATGGAGGAGCAGGGGAAACAGGGAGCCAGAAAGGCCAGGAGGGGGACTCTCACAGGCTGTGGGAACAAAGGAAAGCCCCCCCCCGACTCCCCTCACTTGTTCCAAACTCCCCACCTACCTTTCCTCCTGCTCTCTTCAAACTCCCGTCTGGCTGTGTCGATGTACCGCTGAACCAACGCCTTCAGCACCTGCCGCCGGTAAGAGACGCGGCTCTCGCTACGTAGCCCCCCGTCTTCCAGCGAAGGGTTCGTCTGAGAAGAAGAAGACTGCAGATTTATACCCCGCCCTTCTCCCTGAATCAGAGATTCAGAGCAGCTTACAATCTCCTACATCTTCTCCCCTGACAACAGACACCCCGTGAGGTGGGTGGGCTGAGAGAGCTCTGACAGAAGCTGCCCTTCCAAGGACAACCTCTGCCAGAGCTATGGCTGACCCAAGGCCATGCTAGCAGGTGCAAGTGGAAGAGGGGGGAATCAAACCCGGTTCTCCCGGATAAGAGAGCTCTGGCTGACCCAAGGCCACTCCAGCAGCTGCAAGTGGAGGAGTGGGGAATCAAACATGGTTCTCTCAGATAAGAGAACTCTGGCTGACCCAAGGCCATTCCAGCAGCTGCAAGTGGAGGAGTGGGGAATCAAACCCAGTTCTCCCAGATAAGAGAGCTCTGGCTGACCCCAGGCCATTCCAGCAGCTGCAAGTGGAGGAGTGGGGAATCAAACCCGGTTCTCCCAGATAAGAGAGCTCTGGCTGACCCAAGGCCATTCCAGCAGCTGCAAGTGGAGGAGTGGGGAATCAAACCCGGTTCTCCCGGATAAGAGTCCTCACGCTTAACCACTACACCAAACTGGCTCTCTGAGAGAGGAGCAAGAGAGGGCCATTTGTCCCCGCGGGCCAGTAGGTTTGGTGCAATAACAATATGCATGCCTATGAAAGCTTCCATTCTGAATAAAACTTGGTTGGTCTTAAAGGTGCAACCGGGCTCCTGCTTTGTTCTACTGCTTCAGACCAACCTGGCTGCCCACGTAGATCTAGCAGCAGAGCAATGCAGCTGGATTTCCAAAATGAGAGAAAGAGAGAGGCGTGTGCCTGGGGAACTCTTCCCTGCCCGCCTGTCCTGGAGTCCTTAAGATGCAGACGCCCAGTGGGGAAGGAAAGGTCCCCTGCCCACGCTTCAAGGTACCCTTGTTATGTCACTGCAAAAAATGCAGGGGTTAAGCTTCAGTGAAGACCCACCCAAAGTCAAAGCACTGGAGATTAAAACCCTGGATTCTGGCTGCAGTTCTGCACTGGAATGGCCCAGGCTGGCGAAACCTCATTGGATCTTAAAAGCTAAGCAGGGTTGGCCTTGGTTAGTTCTTGGATGGGAGACCACCAAGGAAGTCCAGAGTCATTATGTAGAGGCAGGCAAGGGCAAACCAATTCTGGATGTATCATGCCTTGAAGAAGAAGGAAACTGCAGATTTATACCCTGCCCTTCTCTCTGAATCAGAGACTCAGAGTGGCTTACAACCTCCTGTATCTTCTTCCCCCACAACAGACACCCTGTGGGTGGGTGGGGCTGAGCGGGCTCTCACAGCAGCTGCCCTTTCAAGGGCAACCTCTGCCAGAGCTACGGCTGACCCAAGGCCATTCCAGCAGCTGCAAGAGGAGGAGAAGAATTGCAGATTTATACCCCATCTTTCTCTCTGAATCAGAGACTCAGAGCAGCTCACAATCTCCTATATCTTCTCCCCCCACAACAGACACCCTGTGAGGTGGGTGGGGCTGAGAGAGCTCTGACAGAAGCTGCTCTTTCAAGGACAACTCCTGCGAGACCTACGGCTACCCCAAGGCCATTCCAGCAGGTGCAAGAGGAGGAGTGGGTAATCAAACCCAGTTCTCCTAGATAAGAGTCTGCACACTTAACCACTACACCAAACTGGCTCCCTTAGAAGATACTGGGTTTATACCCCAACCTTCTCTCTGAATCAGAGAGCAGCTCACAATCACCTTTACCTTCCTCCCCCACAACAGACACCCTGTGAGGTGGGTGGGGCTGAGAGAGCTCTGACAGAAGCTGCCCTTTCAAGGACAACTCCTGCAAGAGCTCTGGCTGACCCAAAGCCATTCCAGCAGCTGCAAGGGGAGGAGTGGGGAATCAACCTGGGTTTTCTCAGAGAAGAGTCCACGCACTTAACCACGACACCAAAGGGGCTCTCCAACAACACGGGGTCGCCAAAAGTCAGTCCCCCCACCTCCTGAGGGCACTTGTCCCCAGTGACCTGACCTCCCGTCTCCATTAAAGAAATGAAGGTGGACTTTTCCTGCAGGGTGGGCCAGGAGGCGTGGTGGCCACAAGGGTGTTCATGCCCACCCCTTTTCTAATAGATGCACGCAACAGCATTGCCATTTTTAAAACTCCACAAAATGGCAGCACATGGCTAGCGGGGGCTGCAGATGGGAAGGAATTCATCTCCCGGCCACTGCAGAAGAAAATAATTCAACCTGTGTATTTTTAAAAACATTTTTAAGACATTTTCATTCCTTTGTCACCACACTGCAAGCCTGGCACCAGAAGTGTTATTTTACTCAGTACCGGTGACTTCCCTGATACTATCCAGTAGGGGCTTATCAGGGGAGTTTTTTTAGTAACAGGAACTCCTTTGCATATTAGGCCACACCTCCCTGATGTAGCCAGTCCTCCAAGAGCTTACAAGGCTTTGTACAGGGCCTACTGTAAACTCCATGAGGATTGGCTACATCAGGGGGGGCGTGGCCTAACAAGGAGTTCCTGCTAGAATTCCACCCCTGATGGTAACCAAGGCTTTTTTGTAGCAGGAACTCCTTTGCATATTAGGCCACACCTCCCTGATGTAGGCAATCCTCCAAGAGCTTTCAGGGCTCTTCGTACAAGGCCTCTTGTAAGCTCCAGGAGGACTGGCTACATCAGAGGGGTGTGGCCTAATATGCAAAGGAGTGCCCTGGGGCTTATAATGGTGGCACTTTCACAGCACTGAGGATCATAAGGGATGTCCGAGTGGAGGGGCAGATTTTGTTGTGGCAGGTGCTTCTCTTCTTCCTTCTTGTCCAGCTTCACCCCAGGGGGGAAGCCGGGCATTGCACTCAGAGGACTCTGTACAAATAACAGCCCACCTGCCATATTGAGAGAAACTTACAATGGTGGGAATCGGCGGATAGTTCTGTTGCCGCTTTGGTTTGTAACAGCACAGGAAGCGGAAGATGCCCCTGAGGGAGGCAAGAGAACACGGGTCAGCAGAAGAGGAAGAAGATGGAGCTGCTCTCCTCAGGAGAGAGGGGGGTGAGAAAGAGAGAGCCATAGCTGAGCAGAGACAGAAAATGAGGAAAGAGTCAGAGTCCAGAAGTACATAAGAACATAAGAGAAGCCATATTGGATCAGGCCAACACTCTGTCACACTGTAGCCAAAAACCCCATCAGGAGGTCCATCAGTGGGGCCAGGACACTAGAAGCCCTCCCACTGTGCCCCCCGAAGCACCAAGAATACAGAGCATCCCTGCCCCAGACAGAAGAACATGGGGGCGTGTGACTGCTCATAGTGCTGGAAGCAGGCTGTGGCTAAAGGGGGGCAGGTTACCTGATGACGTAGAAGATAGACTTTGGCGTCGGGATAATGTTGAAGGGGACAGGCAGCGTCAAGCCCTCCCTGAAGTAGGACAAGTAGAGCTTTGAGCGGGCAAATTTCCACTCCACGTCAGCGTCGTTCTGCAAGAGTGAGCCAGAAAGAAGAGGTGAGGGACATGCAACCAAACATCTAGTCATCAATCGCTGACTACCTTAGTCAAAGGTCAAGAGAGGCAACTGTTCCATGCCCCACATTTGGGAGGCAACCACCCACAGGCTTAGGGCCTTCGAAGAATGAAGGAGAAGAGCGAATTCCTACTGGGGATTTGTCCGCTGCCTTCTGGAAGCAGCAAGAAAGAGGGAAGCTAGCGTGTAAGCAACATTGCAGAAATAGAAAGGAACCACTGACGATGGCCACTAGATGTCACTCATGCAGGGCTTTTTGTGTGGCAGGGACTCCTTTGCATATTAGGCCACACACCCCTGATGCAGCTAATGCCGCTGGAGCTTACAGTAGACCCTGTAAGAAGAGCCCTGTAAGATCTTGGAGGATTTGCTGCATCAGGGGTGTGTGGCCTAATATGCAAAGGAGTTAGGGTTGCCAAGTCCAATTCAAGAAATATCTGGGGACTTTGGGGGTGGAGCCAGGAGACTTTGGGGATGGAGCAAGGAGACATTAGGGGCAGAGCCAGGAGCAAGGGTGTGACAAGCATAAATGAACACCAAGGGAGTTCTGGCCATCACATTTAAAGGGACGGCACACCTTTTCAATTCCTTCCTTTCATAGGAAATAACGAAGGATAGGGGTGCCTTCTTTTGGGGCTCATAGAATTGGACCCCCTGGTCCAATCTTTTTGAAACTTGGGGGGTATTTTGGGGAGAGGAACTAGATGCTATACTGAAAATTCGGTGCCTCTATCCCAAAAAACAGCCCCCCCCAGAGCCCCAGATACCCGCAGATCAATTCTCCATGATTTTCTATGGGAATAAATCTCCATAGGGAATAATAGAGTTCCCAGCAGACATTTCCCTCCCCTCCCCCCGCTTTCTGATGACCCTGAAGCGGGGGGACGGTCTCCAAACTGGGGGATCCCCTGCCCCCACTTGGGGATTGGCAACCCTAAAAGGAGTCCCTGCCACACAAAAAGCCTCGCACACTTGTATCCTAAAAGCATTAGAGAACCATTTATTCTTTTCAAAAATCCAGCCTCTGTCTTGTTTGGTTTGTGGTCAGAACCAAAATATTACAATAATCCAATGCGGAAAGAGAAAAGCACAATGAGATATAATCCCAAAGTCTCAACAGTCTCACTCCAATTTCTAACGTCCAGCTTGACGTGCAGTCAATAAAGGGAAATGAACTCATGCAGGACCTTGAAAATCCCTAAGAAATAGGACGCCTTCTCCGGATGAGAAGGGCCACATTTCAAGTAGCTCTTTTTCAAACTTAATAGGCTAATGGTGGGACCCGATCTCAGCAATGGGTTGAAATTAAATCAAAAGGGTTTCCGGCTCAACATTAGGAAGAACTTCCTGACTATTAGAGCAGTTCCTCAGTGGAACAGGCTTCCTCCTTGGGAGGTGGTGGGCTCTCCTTCCTTGGAGGTTTTTAAACAGAGGCTAGATGGCCATCTGACAGCAATGAGGATCCTGTGACTTTAGGGGGAGGGGTTTGTGAGTTTCCTGCATTGTGCAAGGGGTTGGACTAGATGACCCTGGAGGTCCCTTCCAACTCTAGGATTCTATGATTTTCCTTCCTTGGAGATTTTTCAACAGAGGCTAGATGGCCATCTGACAGCAATGAGAATCCTGTGAATTTAGGGGGAGGTGTTTGTGAGTTTCCTGCATTGTGCAGGGGGTTGGGCTAGATGACCCTGGAGATCCCTTCCAACTCTAGGATTCTCCTTCCTTGGAGGTTTTTCAACAGAAGCTAGATGGCCATCTGACAGCAATGAAGATCCTGTGAATTTAGGGGGAGGTGTTTGTGAGTTTCCTGCATTGTGCAGGGGGTTGGACTAGATGACCCTGGAGGTCCCTTCCAACTCTAGGATTCTATGGTTTTCCTTCCTTGGAGATTTTTCAACAGAGGCTAGATGGCCATCTGACAGCAATGAGAATCCTGTGAATTTAGGGGGAGGTGTTTGTGAGTTTCCTGCATTGTGCAGGGGGTTGGGCTAGATGACCCTGGAGGTCCCTTCCAACTCTAGGATTCTCCTTCCTTGGAGGTTTTTAAGCAGAGGCTAGATGGCCATCTGACAGCAATGAGAATCCTGTGAATTTAGGGGAAGGTGTTTGTGAGTTTCCTGCATTTTGCAGGGGGCTGGACTCGATGACACTGGAGGTCCCTTCCTACTCTATGATTCTGTGTGTTCATGTAGGAACCAATTCATTCAGTCATGGGTTTTCCCGAGCGATGCTTACCTCAATTTTCTGGAAGGAGTTGGTGATCATGGCAATGAGCATGTTGAGCAGGACGACCACCATCACGATGGTGAAGATCCCATACAGCACCCTGCCCACCAGCTCGGCCACATAGAACTGGGGCATGTCCACCACCTTATGTTCTTCCATGCCAAGCATGGTCCAGAAGAGGAACTGGAATGTCTCGTTGAAGCTGCAGAGAAGCAGAAACAGCTTTGGACCTCCAGGACTACACTCTCTCCGCACAAACACTCTTGGGCCCAATATGTTGTCGAAGGCTTTCACATCTTACAACAGCACTACAGATAAGATTAGAATTTCAACAGCCAATCCGTATGCAAAAGAACCTCCACAGGAAAGCTCCTCCATTAGCATGTCGCAGCCTGGGAAGCTCTTACAAACGGAGTCCGATTCCTTTAGAGTATAATGGAGAATTGATCTGTGGGTATCTGGGGCTCTTTGGGGGCTGTTTTTTGAGTTAGAGGCATCAAATCTGCAGCACAGCATCCAGTGCCTCTCCTCAAAATACTCCCCAAGCTACAAAAAGATTGGACCAGGGGGTCCAATTCTATGAGCCCCCAAAGAAGGCACCCCATCCTTCATTATTTCCAATGGAGGGAAGGCATTTAAAAGGTGTGCGGTTTGGTGGTGCCCAGAAGTCCCTATGGAGTTCAATGATGCTTGTCACACCCTTGCTCCTGGCTCCACTCACAATGTCTCCTGGCTCCTCTCCCAAAGTCTCCTGGCTCCACCCCAAAGTCTCCTGGCTCCTCCCCCAAAGTCTCCTGGCTCCACCCCCAAAGTCTCCTGGTTCCACCCCTGATGTCTCCTGGCTCCACCCCCAAAGTCTCCTGGCTCCTCCCACAAAGTCTCCTGGCTCCTCCCCCAAAGTCTCCTGGCTCCACCCCCAAAGTCTCCTGGCTCCACCCCCAATGTCTCCTGGCTCCACTCCCAAAGTCTCCTGGCTCCTCCCCCAAAGACTCCTGGTGCTACCCCAAAGTCTCCTGGCTCCACCCCCCAAAGTCTCCTGGCTCCACCCCCAAAGTCTCCTGACTCCTCCCCCAAAGTCTCGTGACTCCTCCCCCAAAGTCTCGTGACTCCTCCCCCAATGTCTCCTGGCTCCTCCCCAATGTCTCCTGGCTCCACTCCCAGTGTCTCTTGGCTCCACCCCCAATGTCTCCTGGCTCCACCCCAATGTCTCCTGGCTCCACCCCAATGTCTCCTGGCTCCACCCCCAGTGTCTCCTGGCTCCACCCCCAATGTCTCCTGGCTCCACCCCAATGTCTCTTGGCTCCACCCCCAATGTCTCCTGGCTCCACCCCCAATGTCTCCTGGCTCCTCCCCCAAAGATTCCTGGTGCCACCCCCAATGTCTCCTGACTCCTCCCCCAATGTCTCCTGGCTCCACCCCCCAATGTCTCCTGGCTCCACCCCAATTTATCCTGGCTCCTCCCCCCAATGTCTCCTGGCTCCACCCCCAAAGTCTCCTGACTCCTCCCCCAATGGCTTCTGGCTCCACCCCCAAAGTCTCCTGGCTCCACCTCAATGTCTCCTGGCTCCACCTCAATGTCTCCTGGCTCCACCCCCAATGTCTCCTGGCTCCACCCCCAATGTCTCCTGGCTGCATCCCCAAAGTCTCCTGGTTTCAGCCCCAATGTCTCCTGACTCCTCCCCCAATGTCTCCTGACTCCACCCCTATTGTCTCCTGGCTCCACCCCCAATGTCTCCTGGCTCCACCCCCAATGTCTCCTGGCTCCACCCCCAATGTCTCCTGACTCCTCCCCCAATGTCTCCTGACTCCTCCCCCAATGTCTCCTGGCTCCACCCCCAATGTCTCCTGGCTCCACCCCCAATGTCTCCTGGCTCCACCCCCAATGTCTCCTGGCTCCACCCCAATGTCTCCTGGCTCCACCCCCAATGTCTCCTGGCACCACCCCCAATGTCTCCTGGCTCCACCCCCAATGTCTCCTGGTTTCAGCCCCAATGTCTCCTGACTCCTCCCCCAATGTCTCCTGACTCCTCCCCCAATGTCTCCTGGCTCCACCCCCAATGTCTCCTGGCTCCACCCCAATGTCTCCTGGCTCCACCCCCAATGTCTCCTGGCTCCACCCCAATGTCTCCTGGCTCCACCTCAATGTCTCCTGGCTCCACCCCCAATGTCTCCTGGCTCCACCCCCAATGTCTCCTGGCTGCATCCCCAAAGTCTCCTGGTTTCAGCCCCAATGTCTCCTGACTCCTCCCCCAATGTCTCCTGACTCCACCCCTATTGTCTCCTGGCTCCACCCCCAATGTCTCCTGGCTCCACCCCCAATGTCTCCTGGCTCCACCCCCAATGTCTCCTGACTCCTCCCCCAATGTCTCCTGACTCCTCCCCCAATGTCTCCTGGCTCCACCCCCAATGTCTCCTGGCTCCACCCCCAATGTCTCCTGGCTCCACCCCAATGTCTCCTGGCTCCACCCCCAATGTCTCCTGGCACCACCCCCAATGTCTCCTGGCTCCACCCCCAATGTCTCCTGGTTTCAGCCCCAATGTCTCCTGACTCCTCCCCCAATGTCTCCTGACTCCTCCCCCAATGTCTCCTGGCTCCACCCCCAATGTCTCCTGGCTCCACCCCCAATGTCTCCTGGCTCCACCCCAATGTCTCCTGGCTCCACCCCCAATGTCTCCTGGCACCACCCCCAATGTCTCCTGGCTCCACCCCAATGTCTCCTGGCTCCACCCCCAATGTCTTCTGGCTCCATCCCCAAAGTCTCCTGGCTCCACCCCAATGTCTCCTGGCTCCACCTCAATGTCTCCTGGCTCCACCCCCAAAGTCTCCTGGCTCCACCCCCAAAGTCTCCTGGCTCCACCCCCAAAGTCTCCTGGCTCCACCCCCAAAGTCTCCTGACTCCTCCCCTAATGTCTCCTGACTCCTTCCCCAGTGTCGCCTGGCTCCACCCCAGTGTCACCTGGCTCCTCCCCCAATGTCTCCTGGCTCCTCCCCCAAAGACTCCTGGCTTCACCCCAATGTCTCCTGACTCCTCCCCCAATGTCTCCTGGCTCCTCCCCCAAAGACTCCTGGCTCCACCCCAATGTCTCCTGACTCCTCCCCCAATGTCTCCTGGCTCCACCCCCGAAGTCTCCTGGCTCCACCCCCAAAGTCTCCTGGCTCCACCCCAATGTCTCCTGGCTCCACCCCAATGTCTCCTGACTCCTCCCCCAATGACTTCTGGCTCCATCCCCAAAGTCTCCTGGCTCCACCCCAATGTCTCCTGGCTCCACCTCAATGTCTCCTGGCTCCACCCCCAAAGTCTCCTGGCTGCACCCCCAAAGTCTCCTGGTTCCAGCCCCAATGTCTCCCGACTCCTCCCCCAATGTCTCCCGGCTCCACCCCCAAAGTCTCCCGGCTCCACCCCAATGTCTCCTGGCTCCACCCCAATGTCTCCTGACTCCTCCCCCAAAGTCTCCTGGCTCCACCCCCAAAGTCTCCAGGCTCCACCCCCAAAGTCCCCAGCTACTTCTTGAATTGGACTTGGCCACCCTGTACCTGCCCAGCTTCTCGGACTCCTGGTAGTGGACGTAGATGTTGTTCAGGCCGCACAGGAACGCGGTCAGGATGATCATCAGGATGAACATAAACCTGAACGGAGGAAAGAACGTCGCAAGTTCAGCCGAAGGAAGGGAACCGCCAAGGGGGGCTCTTGATTTCATCCCTGCCTTCATTTCTACCCCCCCCCTCCTCCCATATAGCCTCACAACAAACCTGCGAGGCAGGTCAGGCTGACAGCGTGTAGAAGAAGATATTGGATTTCTATCCCACCCGATACTCCGAAGAGTCTCAGAGCGGTCACAACGTCCTTTCCCTCCCCTTCGCCCCGTGTGTGGCTGGCTCGAGGTCACCCAGCAAGCTTCCATGGTGGAGTAGGGATTCGAACCTGGGTCTTGCAGATCCTGACAAGAACAGAAGCAGAGCCCTGCTGGATCAAACCAGGGGTCCAGCTAGCCCTGCCTCCTGTCCCACACCAGTTACTCCAGAGGTCCAAGAACAGGGCCTCTCCTGAGGTTGCCCCCTGGCACCAGGATACAGAGGTTGACTGCCTCTGAATGGGGAGGTTCCGTTAAGTCATCATAGCTAAGAGCCCTTGACAGACCTTCCGTGACAGTGTAGTCCCGGGGTGGCCAAACTGTGGCTCAGGAACAACGTGTGGCTCTTTTATACATAATGTGCGGCTCTAGAATTTTTATTTATTTATTTTTTATTTATAGAAGCCCTCACCAACCTATCAGCCAGCTTGGAGAAAGCATTTCTCTCTTAAAATCACTGGCATAGCAGTTAAGGGCACCAACTCTTACCTTGGAGAACCAGGTTTGATTCCCCACTCCTCCACTTGCAGCTGCTGGAATGGCCTTGGGTCAGCCATAGCTTTCATAGGAGTTGTCCTTGAAAGGGCAGCTTCTGGGAGAGCTCTCTCACCCCACCTACTTTGCAGGCTGTCTGTTGTGTGTGGGGGTGGGGGAAGGTAAAGGAGATTGTGACAGCTCTGAGACTCTGAGATCCAGCGTATAGGGCAGGATATAAATCCAATAATCTGCCAGCTGGTGGCTTGGAGGACAAATTTAAAATTAAAGTTGCTTTCTTTCCACCTCTCCCTTCTCCATCTATTATCCTCCCTCCCTCCCTCCTGTCTTGCGGCTCTCAAACATCTGACCTTTACTCTATGTGGCTCTTACGTGAAGCAGGTTTGGCCACCCCTGCTGTAACCCCTAGCCTGTGCTGCCTCTCTTTTGCCTGATGCCTTGGGGGATCCTGTTTCCATACAAACTCACTCTTTCCCCGCCCGCAAATGGCATATCTCCATAAGCTTTCAGTTGGATACCAAACCAAAGGTGCTGGAGACTGAACTCTGAGCTTCCTCACCAAAGCAGCCCCAAGTCAAAGGCATAGAGACTCTGTTCCCCCCCCCCCCCGACCCCAACCAACCCTGCAAGGTTCTACAAAGGACACGGGCTTCGTCATGGTTACAGCTTGCCCAAGGGCTTTAAGAACAAAAGAGAAGCCATGTTGGATCAGGCCAATGGCCCCTCAAGTCCAACACTCTGCGGCCAAAAAACCAGGTGCCATCAGGAGTTCCACCAGTGGGGCCAGGACACTAGAAGCCCTCCCACTGTGCCGCCCCCCAAGCACCAAGAATACAGAGCATCACTGCACCAGACAGAGAGTTCCAACAATACCCTGTGGCTAATAGCCACTGATGGACCTCTCCTCCAGATGTGGATCCAATCCCCACTTGAGGCTGGCTATGCCTGTAGCCACCACCACCTCCTGTGGCAGTGAATTCCACGATCACCCTTTGGGTGAAGTAGTTTGGGGAGCAGAGAATTCTGCCTCCGCAGGGCCCAAAGGTGGCCTACCGAATCATGTCATCGATCATCTTGCCGATGGAGATCTGCAGCGTCCCCAGGGTCTCGTGGGCCGGAAGGATGTACGCCAGACGGGTGAAGCTGAGCATGCTGGTGACAGCAAAGAGCACCTCCGCCATGAACTGGGGGTCCTCCGTCCGCCACTCCAGGCGTTCTGCAGACAGAAGAAGATGATATTGGATTTATATCCCGCCCTCCACTCCGGAGAGTCTCAGAGCAGCTCACAATCTCCTTTCCCTTCCTCCCCCCCCCCCACAACAGACACCCTGTGAGGTAGATGAAGATAATGGATTTATATCCCGCCCTCCACTCCGAAGAGTCTCAGAGCGGCTCACAATCTCCTTTCCCTTCCTCCCCCCCCCCACAACAGACACCCTGTGAGGTAGATGAAGATAATGGATTTATATCCCGCCCTCCACTCTGAAGAGTCTCAGAGCGGCTCACAATCTCCTTTCCCTTCCTCCCCCACAACAGACACCCTGTGAGGTAGATGAAGATATTGGATTTATATCCCGCCCTCCACTCTGAAGAGTCTCAGAGCGGCTCACAATCTTCTTTACCTTCCCCCCCCCCACAACAGACACCCTGTGAGGTAGATGAAGCTATTGGATTTATATCCCGCCCTCCACTCCGAAGAGTTTCAGAGCAGCTTGCAATCTTCTTTATCTTCCTCCCCCACAACAGACACCCTGTGTGGTAGATGAAGATATTGGATTTATATCCCGCCCTCCACTCCGAAGAGTCTCAGAGGGGCTCACAATCTCCTTTACCTCCCCCCCCCCCTCAACAGACACCCTGTGAGGTGGGTGGGGCTGAGAGAGAAAATCCCAGAGTTTTTGGTGCCCTGAAAGAAAGAATGTCCTTTCTTGGGTTTCTTCTCATCGAAACAGAAGAGGCCTGCCAGTTAAAATAAGCTCTGGGCTCAGATCTCAAGAATGTTTCAAGAATGGCCAGGGCTCTCAGATCTGAAATGATCAAACTCTGGCCCTGGATCCCACAGATCTATTCCCTAATGATAGTGGGTTTCTCTCATGGAAGGAGTCTTTGGCCAGAAGAAAGTGCTGTTTAGGGAAACAGAACTGTAGAAGCTACTCGCCGGAAATTAGACGGCAGGGAAAAAAAGGAATTTTGAAAGTCATCTGGCAAATCGTTGACCATTTCTGTTTGAACTTATGCACAGAAGCCTCTCTGGGTGGGGGTGCGATCCCAAATCCAAATCTAAACATCAAGGGAGAAGCTCACCAGCTGCTGTGTAATAGTAGCATTCTGGGGAGGAGTTGGGGTCCAGGCAGTGGATGTGGCCCTTGAGGAAGACCAGAACCCGGAGCACGAAGGAGGCCAGGTACATGCTGAGAATGACGATGTCCAGGAAGTTCCACCAGTCCAGGAGGTAGCTGCGCAGGCCCTCGATCCACACCTCCTTGCACTCAAACCAGAAGAACCCTGGAGGGGAAGCAGAGGGACCCAGGAGCAGAGCGCACCCGCTGGGACCGCAGAACGGTCTCTACTGTCCCGGACTACTGAGCCATCCGGGTCTCCATGGACGCCGCTTTGCTCCGCCCACTCCACCAATCTATCCGTTTCCATCCTTCCCTTCCTCCGGCGAGCTCAGAGTGGCACCTTGTCCTCAGAACAACCCTGAAGGTGGGTTAGGCTGAGAGAAAAGGACTACCGCAAGAGGTGGTGGCAGCTACCAGCATACACAGCTTCAAGAAAGGATTGGATAAGCATCTGGAGCAGACGTCCATCAGTGACTATAAGCCACAGCGTATTGATGGAACTCTCTGTCTGAGGCAGTGATGCTCTGTATTCTTGGTGCTTGGGGGGCAGCAGTGGGAGGGGCTTCTAGTGTTCTGGCCTCACTGATGGACCTCCTGAAGGCACCTGGGTTTCTTGACCACTGTGTGACACAGTGTTGGACTGGATGGGCCATTGGCCTGATTCAACAAGGTTTCTCTTATGTTCTTATATTCTTGGTTCTGGTATTATTGGAACTCTCTGTCTGGGGCAGTGATGCTCTATATTCTTGGTGCCTGGGGGGCAAGAGTGGGAGCACTTCTAGTGTCCTGGCCCCTCTGGTGGACCTCCTGATGACACCTGGGGTTTTTGGCCACTGTGTGACACAGAGTGTTGGATTTGGAGGGGCCATTGGCCTGATCCAACATGGCTTCTCTTATGTTCTTACGTCTGGAGCAGTGATGCTCTGTATTCTTGATGCTTTGGGGGGGCACAGTGGGAGGGCTTCTGGTGTCCTGGTTCCACTGATGGACCTCCTGATGACACCTGGGGTTTTTGGCCACTGTGTGACACAGAGTGTTGGACTGGGTGGGCCATTGGCCTCATCCAACAGGGTTTTTCTTATGTTCTTATGGTAACTGTTTCCTCGCCTTCCCTCCCAGAGCCCTTCCACCCACCTGCCACCCACACCATGTGCAGGGAGGTCTCCCACAGACTTTGGTTCCGCCCCTTGAAGACCTCGTGGTAGTGCTCCAGCACCAGGGACTCCACCAGCAGGAAGACCAGGAACCAGAGGTAGGAGGCCGAATGCAGGAGGAACTTGATCACCGGGATCTTCACCATTTTGCCCACCTGCCCGGAGAGGAAGCGACACAAGCGTGGGTCTGTGAAACAGGCAACGCAGGGAACCGCACATCCTGCCCAGTGGGAAGGAGTTCCACAACCAGGAAAAGAGAAAGGGCTCTCTGCCAGGCCAGCGAAAACAGGGTGCACCCAGGTGACCACTCTCTCTTTAACTATTTAAGTGTTTGCTCTCTTAAAGTCCCTGGCCATCTTCAAACAGCAGCTGGACAAACCACTGTCAGCCGGCAGCTTGGAGAATGCATTTAAAGTTAAAGTTGCTTTCTTTCCACCTCCTCCCCCATCTATTTGCCTTCTTTCCTTCCTTCCCTCCCTCCCTCCCTTCCCTTCCTCTCTCCCTCCCTCCCTTCATTCAAACCACCCGGGGGTCTCTGATTGGAGCAGGGATTTGTATCCTGTTGCCCATTGTTCCAAATCCCCAAGCTCCATTTGTATGGCTCCAATGAGACAGGCGGGAACTCCAAAACAGTCTTCACTCTAGGGTTGCCAATCCCCAGGTGGGGGCAGGGGATCCCCCGGTTTGGAGGCCCTCCCCCCCGCTTCAGGGTCATCAGGAAGCGGGGGGAGGGGAGGGAAATGTCTGCTGGGAACTCTGTTATTCCCTATGGAGACTTCTTCCCATAGGAAATAATGGAGAATTGTTCTGTGAGTATATGGGGGGGGCTGTTTTTTGAGGTAGAGACAACAAATTTTCAGCATAACATCCAGTAACTCTCCCCAAAATACCCCCCAAGTTTCAAAACGATTGGACCAGGGGGTCCAATTCTATGAGCCCCCAAAGAAGGTGCCCCTATCCTTCATTATTTCCTATGGAAGGAAGGCATTTCAAAGGTGTGCGGTCCCTTTAAATGCGATGGCCAGAATTCCCTTTGGAGTTAAATTCTGCTTGTCACACCCTTGCTCCTGGCTCTACCCTCAAAGTCTCCTGGCTCTACCCCCAAAGTCTCTTGGCTCTACCCCCAAAGTCTCCTGGCTCCACCCCCAAAAGTCTCCTGGCTCTACCCCCAAAGTCTCCCAGCACCACCCCCAAAGTCTCCCGGCTCCACCCCCAAGTCCCCTGGCTCCACCCCAAAGCCCCCCAGCTCCATCCCCAAGTCTCCCGGCTCCACCCCCAAGTCTCCTGGCTCCACCCCCAAAGTCTCCCGGCTCCACCCCCAAAGTCTCCCGGCTCCACCCCCAAAGTCCCCAGATATTTCTTGAATTGGACTTGGCAACCCTACTTCACCAGAACACAACTGCATAGCTTCAAATATCATGGAAGAGGGACTTTGGACACGCTGGGGATTCCCTTCCGCCTAACTCCACACCTGCGCGGGATCCACTCACCTTGGACTTGGGGGCCACCCAGTAGACCAAGCACAAGAGGGGCATCAGGAGGAAGATGGCGCAGGAGATGAAGACCTTCCAGGCACTGTTGCTGCCCCGCCAGCTCTGCAGGCTCCCGCACCAGATGGAGGACAGGACTTGCTGGCAGATGGGGTGGGCCACAAACTGGGCCGGCAGGAAAGAAGCCACGCCTTTAGGATTCTGAATACGACACTGTTCTCTAGAGCAGGGTTTCCCAAACTAGCTCCACCCCAAAGTCTCCTAGCTCCACCCCCAATGCCTCCTGGCTCCACCCCCATGCCTCCTGGCTCCACCCCAAAGTCTCCTGGCTCCACCCCCAATGCCTCCTAGCTCCACCCCCAATGCCTCCTGGCTCCACCCCCAAATGCCTCCCCAAAGTCTCCTTGCTCCACTCCCAATGCCTCCTGGCTCCACTCCCAATGCCTCCTGACTCCACCCCCAAATGCCTCCTGGCTCCACCCCCAAAGTCTCCTGGCTCCACCCCAATGCCTTCTAGCTCCACCCCCATGCCTCCTGGCTCCACCCCAAAGTCTCCTGGCTCCACCCCCAATGCCTCCTAGCTCCACCCCCAATGCCTCCTGGCTCCACCCCCAAATGCCTCCCCAAAGTCTCCTGGCTCCACTCCCAATGCCTCCTGGCTCCACTCCCAATGCCTCCTGACTCCACCCCCAAATGCCTCCTGGCTCCACCCCCAAAGTCTCCTGGCTCCACCCCCAATGCCTCCTAGCTCCACCCCATTGCCTTCTGACTCCACCCCAATGCCTCCTGGCTCCACCCCCAAAGTCTCCTGGCTCCACTCCCGATGCCTCCTGACTCCACCCCCAAATGCCTCCTGGCTCCACCCCCAAAGTCTCCTGGCTCCACTCCCAATGCCTCCTGACTCCACCCCCAATGCCTCCTAGCTCCACCCCATTGCCTCCTGACTCCACCCCAATGCCTCCTGGCACCACCCCCAAAGTCTCCTGGCTCCACCCCCAAAGTCCCCAGATATTTCTTGAATTGGACTTGGCAACCCTAGTCTGACCCATCCCTGGGCTTGTTTCTATAAGGCCACCCCTTTGCCCCGCCAGGACTCCCTCGCCAGCTTACCCGTTTCTGGTTGTAATTGACGGCCAGCCGGAGCCTGGCGAGGTTGGGGATGCCCTCCTCGAAGGCCTGCTCGTCCAGCTCCTCGTCTTCCCCCATGGCCTCGTCGTCCCCGAGGTCGTTCAGCACGGCTGTCACCTCGCTCTGGTTGCGGCACATCCCCAGCAGCTCAAAGGCAAACTCCTGGCTCAGCTGCTCCAGGGACAGGTAGTCCGGCTGGGCGGGAGGAGGCAGAACCCAGGGAAGGAAGGAGCAGGCGTGAGAGAGGAGCGGGGACTGCAGCCCTGGCCCAGCCCCTTCGCCCAAAGGGTGACGAACACATGGAACTCACTGCCACAGGAGGTGGCGGTGGCTGCAAGCAGAGACAGCTTCCGGAGGGGACTGGATAAATATGTGGAGCAGAGGTCCATCCGTGGCTCTCAGCCACAGGGTAATGATGGGACTCTCTGTCTGGGGCAGGGATGCTCCGTCTTCTTGGTGCTTGGGGGGGCACAGTGGGAGGGCTTCTAGTGTCCGGGCCCCACTGGTGGACCTCCTGATGGCACCTGGGGGTTTTGGCCACTGTATGACAGAGTGTTGGACTGGAGGGGCCATTGGCCTGATCCAGCCTGAGTTCTTTGATGTTTTTATGTCTGGGACAGTGATGCTGTTTTCTTGGTATTTGGGGGACAACAGTGGGAGGGCTTCTGGAGTTCTGGCTCCACTGATGGACCTTCTCTATCACTGTCGGGGCAGTGATGCTCTGTATTCTTGGTGCTTGGGGGGGCACAGTGGGAGGACTTCTAGTGGCCTGGTCCCACTGATGGACCTCCTGATGGCACCTGGGTTTCTTTGGCCACTGTGTGACACAGAGTGTTGGACTGGAGGGGCCATTGGCCTGATCCAACATGGCTTCTCTTCTGTTCTTATATTCTTGGTGCTTGGGATGGGGAGGGGGAACAGTAGGAGGGCTTCTGGAGTTCTGTCTCTGTTGCTGGACCTTTTGATGGCATCTGGGGGTGTTTTTTGGCCTCTGTGTGACACAGAGTGTTGGACTGGATGGGCCCTTGACCTGATCCAACATGGCTTCTCTTATGTTCTTATATTCTTGGTGCTTGGGGGGGGGGCACAGTGGGAGGGCTTTTAGTGTCCTGGCCCCACTGATGGACCTCCTGATGGCACTTGGTATTTTGGCCACCGTGTGACATAGTGTTGGACTGGAGAGGCCATTGGCCTGATCCAACATGGTTTCTCTTATGTTCTTCTGTCTGGGGCAGTGATGCTCTGTATTCTTGATACTTGGGGGGGCACAGTGGGAGGGCTTCTAGTGTTCTGGCCCCACTGGTGGACCTCCTGGTGGCACCTGGGTTTTTTGGCCACCGTGTGACACAGAGTGTTGGACTGGAGGGGCCATTGGCCTGATCCAACATGGCTTCTCTTATGTTCCTCTATCTGGGGCAGGGATGCTCTGTATTCTTGATACTTGGGGGGCACAGTGGGAGGGCTTCTAGTGTCCTGGCCCCACTGATGGACCTCTTGATGGCACCTGGCCCCTGTGTGACACAGAGTGTTGGACTGGAGGGGCCACTGGCCTGATCCAACAGGGCTTCTCTTATGTTCTTATGTGACACAGAGTGTTGGACTGGAGGGGCCACTGGCCTGATCCAACAGGGCTTCACTTATGTTCTTATGTGACACAGAGTGTTGGACTGGAGGGGCCACTGGCCTGATCCAACATGTCTTCTCTTATGTTCTTATGTGACACAGAGTGTTGGACTGGATGGGCCATTGGCCTGATCCAACAGGGCTTCTCTTATGTTCTTATGTGACACAGAGTGTTGGACTGGAAGGGCCACTGGCCTGATCCAACAGGGCTTCTCTTATGTTCTTATGTGACACAGAGTGTTGGACTGGAGGGGCCATTGGCCTGATCCAACAGGGCTTCTCTCATGTTCTTATGTGACACAGAGTGTTGGACTGGAGGGGCCACTGGCCTGATCCAACAGGGCTTCTCTTATGTTCTTATGTGACACAGAGTGTTGGACTGGATGGGCCATTGGCCTGATCCAACAGGGCTTCTCTTATGTTCTTATGTGACACAGAGTGTTGGACTGGAGGGGCCACTGGCCTGATCCAACAGGGCTTCTCTTATGTTCTTATGTGACACAGAGTGTTGGACTGGATGGGCCATTGGCCTGATCCAACAGGGCTTCTCTTATGTTCTTATGTGACACAGAGTGTTGGACTGGAGGGGCCACTGGCCTGATCCAACAGGGCTTCTCTTATGTTCTTATGTGACACAGAGTGTTGGACTGGAGGGGCCACTGGCCTGATCCAACAGGGCTTCTCTTATGTTCTTATGTGACACAGAGTGTTGGACTGGAGGGGCCACTGGCCTGATCCAACAGGGCTTCTCTTATGTTCTTATGTGACACAGAGTGTTGGACTGGAGGGGCCATTGGCCTGATCCAACAGGGCTTCTCTTATGTTCTTACTTGTAGGACCTCAGCTCAAAAGTCCCTTAAATAGCACTTGGGACCAGTGTTCCCTCTGAGTCCGCTTGCGGAGAGGGTGGGATATAAATTTAAAGTCAATAAAATACAAAACATTAGGCTGAGTTCATGTGAGCCAGCTCACATTTTTTAGCCTCCAGCTCCCACATTTTTGTCTTAGGAAGGATGGATGGCCCTGGAGCAAACTAATTGATGCAGCAGCTCACAACTTTTAATTTTTATTTGCAAGACTGCACAGCTTCGAGGGAGTCTTGGAACATATTCCAGCCACCCCATGGGGGAAACAACTCCAGATAAAATAGAAAAGGAGGGCCTTAGGAACTCTCTGCCACAGAACCTAGAACCAGCCCTGAAGTATAACTGTGAGCAGAAAGAGGCTTGGAAGAAACATGGTCACTCTACCTGGGCCTCATTTTGGGAAGCTCACAGAAGCAGAGCTCCGGAACCTCTACATTTTATTGTGCTCTTTCTTTCATAACCCCCCCCCCCAAATACCTGCTTCTCAGCTCCATTGTTCAACCCCCCTGTGAAAATTTTGCTGAGCTCTAAGATTTAACAAACTTTCTAATATTTCCTCCCACAAAAAATGGGGAAATAACCAAAACATATAAAGCAGACAGATCGAAATCTTCATCATGCCACTGTGGCTACATAGGGGAAAGTAATTTTAAAAGAAGAAGAAGAATTGCAGATTTATACCCCGCCCTTCTCGCTGAATCAGAGACTCCGAGCGGCTCACAAGCTCCTAGATCTTCTCCCCCCACAACAGACACCCTGTGAGGTGGGTAGGGCTGATAGGGCTCTCCCAGAAGCTGCCCTTCCAAGGACAACTCCTACAAGAGTTATGGCTGACCCAAGGCCATGCCAGCAGCTGCAAGTGGAGGAGTGGGGAATCAAACCTGGTTCTCCCAGGTAAGAGAGCTGTGGCTGACCCAAGACCATTCCAGCAGCTGCAGGTGGAGGAGTGGGGAATCAAACCCGGTTCTCCCAGATAAGAGAGCTCTGGCTGACCCAAGGCCATTCCAGCAGCTGCAAGTGGAGGAGTGGGGAATCAAACCCGGTTCTCCCAGATAAGAGAGCTCTGGCTGACCCAAGGCCATTCCAGCAGCTGCAAGTGGAGGAGTGGGGAATCAAACCCGGTTCTCCCAGATAAGAGAGCTCTGGCTGACCCAAGGCCATTCCAGCAGCTGCAAGTGGAGGAGTGGGGAACCAAACCCGGTTCTCCCAGATAAGAGAGCTCTGGCTGACCCAAGGCCATTCCAGCAGCTGCAAGTGGAGGAGTGGGGAATCAAACCCGGTTCTCCCAGGTAAGAGAGCTGTAGCTGACCCAAGGCCATTCCAGCAGCTGCAAGTGGAGGAGTGGGGAAGCAAACCTCTTTCTCCCAGATAAGAGAGCTCTGGCTGACCCAAGGCCATTCCAGCAGCTGCAGGTGGAGGAGTGGGGAATCAAACCCGGTTCTCCCAGGTAAGAGTCCGCACACTTCACCACTACACTAAACTGGCTCTCCAAAGTATGATGGGACTAAGGTTTTATTGTGACAATTATAATTCAAGAAGCATTTGAAGGTAGCTGCTGAGCTGCTCTCATTTAGCACCCCTTCCGGTGATGTCTGGTGTGTGTGGCATATGCAAATGAGTTTGTGCTGATGAGCTCCGGCACCTCCTTTTCTACGTAGTGACCCCCTGCGATCTCTACCTCTACCACCACCACCACGCGTCAAGAGGCAGACCTTGAACTCGGGCTCCTTCTTCGAGAGGCCCTTGAGCTCGCGGCTGAGTTTGAAGGCGGTGAGCATGGCATCTTCGCTGGCGATGCAGAGGTGGGCCCGGCTGGCGATGCCCTTGTAGGTGTTGATGCGGGAGAGCGAGAACTTCAGGAGGTCGTACTTGCGGCCGTTGGAGCACTCCAGGCAGCCGCAGGAGACCTTGTGCGGGCGCGGGATGGCGTGGCCCTTCTTCATCAGCATGTCCACGATCTCGTAGAGGTCCTTCTCACAAGCCAAGGTGAGGGGCGTCACGCCGGGGGCGAAGCGCGAGTTGTCGATAGAGTTGTCAAAGAAGGCCAGCGAGAAGGACTTGATGTCCATCTTGAGGCCTTTCTCCTGGTCCAGTCGGTCCAGGAGAAGCTTGACCACATGAGGCTGGTTGGTGTCCACGGCAACCAGCAAGGCTTCATGGACCTGGCGGAAGTCGAACTTGACATAGCGCAGCAGCGTTTTGGTGATCTCCTCGCCGCCAGTGCGGATGGCCAGGTTGAGGGCCTCCCGCCACGCTCGGTCCTCCGCGTCGTCCAGCTGCCTCAGGATCCCATCGCTCACCTGCAGCAGCTGCTGGACCTTCACCAGGTGACCATCTTGAATGGCGCTCAGGAGGCCCTCCGGGAACTTCAGTTTCTTGTTCACGATTTCCTTCCAGTTGGGCTGCTAGGAGGAAGGAAGCAAAGGGAAGGCAATTATTCTCATTTTACTAGGATGTTGTTATCATTCAGTCCATGACCTGGTTCAGGGGTGGCCAAACCGTGGCTCGAGAGCCACATGTGACTCTTTCACTCATATTGTGTGGCTCTCAAAGCCCCCACTGCCTCCCCCCTACTGCCTCCTACTGAGTGGGGGTTGAGAGGAGGCCTGTCGGCTGACTTGGAGAAAGCACTTGTCTCTTTAAACCACTTCTCCAAACCAAGTCAGCCAGAGGAAGGAGATGGTAGACAGACAGACAGACAGATGATAGAATGATGACAGATAGATAGAGCAGGGGTGGCCAAAGGTAGCTCTCCAGATGTTTTTTGCCTACAACTCCCATCAGCCCTAGCCATTGGCCATGCTGGCTGGGGCTGATGGGAGTTGTAGGCAAAAAACATCTGGAGTTACCATTGGCCAACCCTGAGATGGATGGATGGATGAATGGATGGATGGGTGGACAGGGGGGTGGATGGATGGGTGGACGGGGGGTGGAAGGGTGGATGGATGGATGATGGATGGATATATAAGGGGTGTCAAACATGCATTTTAGGGGCCGAATCAGGCTCCCGGAGGGCTCCTATCAGGCCCCGAAGCAACTGGCTATCATCTGCTTCCTTCTCCCTCTCTCTTGCTTCCTTCTGCATCACAGCTTGCTTTGCAGGGCTTGCTCAATTGCACAGGAGCTACAGAGCAAAGCCTCTGCTTTCTCCATTGGCTGAGGCTCCTTCCCCACCCCAGTCCCTTGGGGAGGGAGGGAAAGAGCCAGAGCTTCCTTTGCTCAGTTCCTTGGATCTCATGGGAGAAATACAAAGAAAGCATCTTTAAGACCAATGAGTGCTAACATCTTAAGCGTGTTTTAAGTTTTAGAAAAAATATATTTGTGTTTGCCTGTGTTTTTTATGAAATTTATCTCTCTGCTACTTAATCTTAAATAGGTACACACACAACCCAGCCCAACATGGTCCGGCCCAACCCAACATGGCCCAGCCCAACAATGGTTCATTTATGTCAGATCTGGCCCTCATAACAAATGAGTTTGACACCCCTGAGATGACAGACAGACAGACAGATAGATAGATAGATAGATAGATAGATAGATGATAGATAGATGATAGCTAGATGATAGATAGATAGACAGACAGACAGACAGACAGATGATAGATGATAGACAGACAGACAGATAAATGACAGACAGATAGATAGACAGACAGGCAGATAGACAGACAGGCAGATAGATGATAGATAGACAAGCAGATAGATGACAGACAGACAAACAGATGATAGATAGACAGACAGACAGACAGACAGATGATAGATGATAGACAGACAGACAGATAAATGACAGACAGATAGATAGACAGACAGGCAGATAGACAGACAGGCAGATAGATGATAGATAGACAAGCAGATAGATGACAGACAGACAAACAGATGATAGATAGACAGACAGACAGACAGACAGACAGATGATAGATGATAGACAGACAGACAGATAAATGACAGACAGATAGATAGACAGACAGGCAGATAGACAGACAGGCAGATAGATGATAGATAGACAAGCAGATAGATAGACAGACAGACAGACAGACAGTTAGATGATAGACGGACAGACAGATAGATAGACAGACAGACAGATGATAGACAGACAGACAGATAGATGATAGACAGACAGACTGGGGTGGTTTGCCATTGCCTTCCCCAGTCTTTTACACTTTCCCCCCAGCAACCTGGATACTCATTTTACTGACCTTGGAAGGATGGAAGGCTGAGTCAACCTTGGGCTGGCTACCTGAACAAGCTTTCGCTGGGATTGAACTTTGCTCGTGAGCAGAGGGCTCCGACTGCAGTACTGCAGCTTTACCACTCTGCACTATGGGGCTTTTAAGGTAAAGGCAGTCCCCTGTGCAAGCACCAGTCATTTCCGACTCTGGGGTGACGTTGCTTTCACAACGTTTTCACGGCAGACTTTTTACAGGGTGGTTTGCCCTTGCCTTCCCCAGTCTTCTACACTTTCCCCCCAGCAAGCTGGGTCCTCATTTGACCAACCTTTGAAGGCTGGAAGGCTGAGTCACCCTTGGACCGGCTGGAATTGAACTCGGGTCGTGAGCAGGGAGTTCAGATCACAGTACTGCAGTACTGCTGCTTCACCACTCTGCGCCACGGGGCCACTGTGTGTCTTACAAGGTGGTACATTACTCCTAATAAACTTTTTCGTATACAAAGCAACTCCTCTAGACTTTGTTGGAAAGGCTGTAATTTGACAGGTACTCAACCATCACTGGCGGCAGCTCCCAGTACTCCAATCGTTCTGGAAATCGATTCAGGACATAATTTTCCAAATTCTGCATGTTTGCATTCCGCTACAGTTCGAAAACCTAGTAATGAACCTTTGGATTGTTAAAATTCCAAATTTTCACAACATTGAGATAAGAGAAGAATTTTGTGCAGCAGCACGCCTAGAAATAGAAGAATGTAGATTTATGCCCCGCCGTTCTCTCTGAATCAGAGACTCAGAGCGGCTTACGATTTCCTTTATCTTCCTCCCCCACAAAGACACCCCATGAGGTGGGTGGGGCTGAGAGAGCTTTTACGGCAGTTGCCCTTTCAAGGACAACTCTTATGAGAGCTATGGCTGACCCAAGGCCATTCCAGCAGCTGCAAGTGGAGGAGTGGGGAATCCAACCCAGTTCTCCCAGATAAGAGAGCTCTGGCTGACCCAAGGCCATTCCAGCAGCTGCAAGTGGAGGAGTGGGGAATCAAACCTGGTTCTCTCAGATAAAAGTCTGCGCACTTAACCACTACATCACACTGGCTCTCTTAATAGCTTCCAAATGGAAATCTTTGAAACTTTTTATCTATTCCAAATTGGCATATTAAGGTGCACTGCAGGAATTGCGTGTGCTTGACAAAGAGCCAATTTGGTGTAATGGTTAAGTGTGTGGATTCTTATCTGGAAAAACCGGGTTTGATTCCTCACTCCTCCACCTGCAGCTGCTGGAATGGCCTTGGGTCAGCCATAGCTCTCTTATCTGGGAGAACCGGGTTTGATTCCCCACTCCTCCACCTGCAGCTGCTGGAATGGCCTTGGGTCAGCCAGAGCTCTCTTATCTGGGAGAACCGGGTTTGATTCCCCACTCCTCCACCTGCAGCTGCTAGAATGGCCTTGGGTCAGCCAGAGCTCTCTTATCTGGGAGAACCGGGTTTGATTCCCCACTCCTCCACCTGCAGCTGCTGGAATGGCCTTGGGCAGCCAGAGCTCTCTTCTCTGGGAGAACCGGGTTTGATTCCCCACTCCTCCACCTGCAGCTGCTGGAATGGCCTTGGGCAGCCAGAGCTCTCTTCTCTGGGAGAACCGGGTTTGATTCCCCACTCCTCCACCTGCAGCTGCTGGAATGGCCTTGGGCAGCCAGAGCTCTCTTATCTGGGAGAACCGGGTTTGATTCCCCACTCCTCCACTTGCAGCTGCTGGAATGGCCTTGGGTCAGCCAGAGCTCTCTTATCTGGGAGAACCGGGTTTGATTCCCCACTCCTCCCCTTGCAGCTGCTGGAATGGCCTTGGGTCAGCCAGAACTCTCTTATCTGGGAGAACTGGGTTTGATTCCCCACTCCTCCACTTGCAGCTGCTGGAATGGCCTTGGGTCAGCCAGAGCTCTCTTCTCTGGGAGAACTGGGTTTGATTCCCCATTCCTCCACCTGAAGCTGCTGGAATGGCCTTGGGTCAGACATAGCTATCGCAGGACTTGTCCTTGAAAGGGCAGTTGCTGTAAGAGCCCTCTCAGCCCCACCCACCTCACAGGGTGTCTGTTGTGGGGGGAGAAGACATAGGAGGTTGTAAGCCACTCTCCCGCATGAGTCTCTGATTCAGGGAGAAGGGCGGGGTATAAATCTGCAATTCTTCTTCTTCTTCTTGACAAAATCACTGACACGATTAAACAGCAGGATTCTGAGCTATATGAATCCACCTTTCTGAGTGTTTGGCTCCCATACCCGGAATGCCTTGCTTCTAATAAGCATTACTCTTTGCAACTGGATGCAATAAATGCCATCGATTAAGGTATTCTCGCAAGATTAAGCCAGCGGTATCTAATGCTATTGGTTAATTGGTTATTTAATTTGTATTGTTTTCTTTCAGAACGATCGGACCAGGGGGTCCAATTCTATGAGCCCCAAAAGAAGGTGCCCCTATCCTTCATATTAGTGAGTATAAATGGGCAGTCTTCGCAGTGGAGGACGGTAAGCAGTGGGGTGCCGCAGGGCTCGGTACTGGGTCCCATCCTCTTTAACTTGTTCATAAATGATTTAGAGTTGGGAGTGAGCAGTGAAGTGGCCAAATTTGCGGATGACACTAAATTGTTCAGGGTGGTGAGAACCAGAGAGGATTGTGAGGAACTCCAAAGAGATCTGTTGAGGCTGGGTGAGTGGGCGTCAACGTGGCAGATGCGGTTCAATGTGGCCAAGTGCAAAGTAATGCACATTGGGGCCAAGAATCCCAGCTACAAATACAAGTTGATGGGGTGTGAACTGGCAGAGACAGACCAAGAGAGAGATCTTGGGGTCATGGTAGATAATTCACTGAAAATGTCAAGACAGTGTGCGTTTGCAATAAAAAAGGCCAACGCCATGCTGGGAATTATTAGGAAGGGAATTGAAAACAAATCAGCCAGTATCATAATGCCTCTGTATAAATCGATGGTGCGGTCTCATTTGGAGTACTGTGTGCAGTTCTGGTCGCCGCACCTCAAAAAGGATATTATAGCATTGGAGAAAGTTCAGAAAAGGGCAACTAAAATGATTAAAGGGCTGGAACACCTTCCCTATGAAGAAAGGTTGAAACGCTTAGGGCTCTTTAGCTTGGAGAAACGTCGACTGCGGGGTGACATGATAGAAGTTTACAAGATAATGCATGGGATGGAGAAAGTAGAGAAAGAAGTACTTTTCTCCCTTTCTCACAATACAAGAACTCGTGGGCATTCGATGAAATTGCTGAGCAGACAGGTTAAAACGGATAAAAGGAAGTACTTCTTCACCCAAAGGGTGATTAACATGTGGAATTCACTGCCACAGGAGGTGGTGGCGTCCACAAGCATAGCCACCTTCAAGAAGGGGTTAGATAAAAATATGGAGCAGAGGTCCATCAGTGGCTATTAGCCACAGTGTGTGTGTGTGTGTGTGTATATATATATATATATATATATATATTTGGCCGCTGTGTGACACAGAATGTTGGACTGGATGGGCCATTGGCCTGATCTAACATGGCTTCTCTTATGTTCTTATGTTCCTTTTAGACATCATTTAAACTTTATTTGTAATCCATCCGATCAAGACTTATTGTTAAGTTTGATACTCAGAGGATAGTTTCTTGAACATAACTTAATTATTCTTAATAAAGACCGTTAAAGTTAAAACAAAAAAAAGGCGGGGGGGACCTTTTGTGTCTCTCAGGGGTTGCCTGTCTGGGAGTCCCTGATCGGCAGGACCTGATCTACCGGTACATGTTTTTTGAGGGGGGGCAAAATTAAAAAATGAGGCCCTCTTTTGGGCCATTCTGTCTTATGGTCCCATAGAATTAGGCTTGCCAATCCCCAGGTCCCAGCGGGGGTTCTTTCGCTTTCCCAGGCTCCTTCCCACCCCCAGTCAGCTGGCCAACGATTGAAAGGCTTCCTCTCGGGATGGGGTGTCTGTGTTACTTTGGAGAAGTTGGCAGCAACTCGTGAGTAGAGAGGCCAATCCCTCGCTTCAGAGTCGCCAGAAACAGGATGGGGGGGAGGGAAACTTCTGCTGAGCACTTCATTATTCCCTAGGTGGAGATCGATTCTCATAGGGTATAATGGGGAATTGATCTGGAGGTTTCGAGGGCTCTGGGGGAGCTGCTTTTTGAGGTAGAGGCACCAAGTTTTTAGTATAGTATCTAGTGCCTCTCCCCAAAGTACCCCCCAAGTTTCAGAACGATCGGACCAGGGGGTCCAATTCTATGAGCCCCAAAAGAAGGTGCCCCTATCCTTCATTATTTCCTAGGGGGAAAAAGGTGTGCTGTCCCTTTAAATGAGATGGCCAGAACTCCCTTGGAGTTCAGTTCTGCTTGTCACACCCTTGTTCCTGGCTCCACCCCAATGTCTCCTGGCTCCACCCCCAAACTCCCCAGATATTTCTTGAATTGGATTTGGCAACCCTACATAGAATACAATGGACTCCATACCCAATTTGGCTCCCCCCCCCCACCGTTGGCGCCAAGGACAAGCACCCCCCTCTGCCCCTCCCCCTAGATCCGGCCCTGCTGACCGGTGGCCTGTTGGTAACTGGCGGGACGGGTGCTTTCCCTTCCTGAAACGCCCATCTGCACAGGCCGCTTTCGGAGAAACCCGGCGAACTTTTCCAGCCATCCTTGCTGGTTACAGCAAGGATACTATACTGAACTTTTCCAGCCATCCTCTGCGGGTTGGAAGGGTCGTACCCACTGCGGCACCTCGCCTGCCTCCTCCAAGAGAGAAGAGGCAGCAGCAATAAGAACATAAGAGAAGCCATGTTGGATCTGGCCAATGGCCCATCCAGTCCAACACTCTGTGTCACATAAGAACATCAGAGAAGCCCTGTTGGATCAGGCCAATGGCCCCTCCAGTCCAACACTCTGTGTCACATAAGAACATAAGAGAAGCCCTGTTGGATCAGGCCAGTGGCCCCTCCAGTCCAACACTCTGTGTCACATAAGAGCATAAGAGAAGCCCTGTTGGATCAGGCCAATGGCCCCTCCAGTCCAACACTCTGTGTCACATAAGAACATAAGAGAAGCCCTGTTGGATCAGGCCAGTGGCCCCTGCAGTCCAGCACTCTGTGTCACATAAGAGCATAAGAGAAGCCATGTTGGATCAGGCCAATGGCCCCTCCAGTCCAACACTCTGTGTCACATAAGAACATAAGAGAAGCCCTGTTGGATCAGGCCAATGGCCCCTGCAGTCCAACACTCTGTGTCACATAAGAGCATAAGAGAAGCCCTGTTGGATCAGGCCAGTGGCCCCTGCAGTCCAACACTCTGTGTCACATAAGAGTATAAGAGAAGCCCTGTTGGATCAGGCCAGTGGCCCCTCCAGTCCAACACTCTGTGTCACATAAGAACATAAGGGAAGCCCTGTTGGATCAGGCCAGTGGCCCCTGCAGTCCAACACTCTGTGTCACATAAGAGCATAAGAGAAGCCCTGTTGGATCAGGCCAATGGCCCCTCCAGTCCAACAATCTGTGTCACACAGTAGCAAAAAATTTTATATATACACACACACTGTGGCTAATAGCCACTGATGGACCTCTGCTCCATATTTTTATCTAAACCCCTCTTGAAGGTGGCTATGCTTGTGGCCGCCACCACCTCCTGTGGCAGTGAATTCCACATGTTATTCGCCCTTTGGGTGAAGAAGTACGTCCTTTTATCCGTTTTAACCTGGCTGCTCAGCAATTTCATTGAATGCCCACGAGTTCTTGTATTGTGAGAAAGGGAGAAAAGGACTTCTTTCTCTACTTTCTCCATCCCATGCATTATCTTGTAAACCTCTATCATGTCACCCCGCAGTCGACGTTTCTCCAAGCTAAAGCGTTTCAACCTTTCTTCATAGGGAAAGTCTTCCAGCCCTTTAATCATTCTAGTTGCCCTTCTCTGGACTTTTTCCAATGCTATAATATCCTTTTTGAGGTGCGGTGACCAGAATTGTACACAGTACTCCAAATGAGACTGCACCATCGATTTATACAGGGGCATTATGATACTGGCTGATATGTTTTCAATTCCCTTCCTAATAATTCCCAGCATGGCGTTGGCTCATTACTTGCTCCATAATTAAGTCCCTAGCTGAGCTGAATGCCGTTTTGCTCTTTCTCCTTCTTTAGCTGGGCGTGATTCGAGTCAAGCCCCCCCCCCCCCCAGGCCCAGGAGGGCCAAACGGAATGCAAATCAGCCACCTGGGGAAGGTGTTTGTTCCAGAGCTGTGGCTCTTGGCAACCGCCCTGCTCCAAAAGGCTGCGGCCTGCAGAACGTCTTCTGGTTGCCTCGGGTAGGGACAAGTCTTGCAGCAAGGCACTCAGCTTCCTAGCCCGTCGTGGCTTGGGGCTGGGGTCTCTGAAGGACTTAGAGTTGCCAAGTCCAATTCAAGAAATATCTGGGGACTTTATGGGGTGGAGCCAGGAGACTTTGGGGGTGGAGCCAGGAGCAAGGTGGCGACGAGCGTGACTGAACTCCAAAGGGAGTTCTGGCCATCACAGTTAAAGGGATTGCATGCCTTTTCAATGCCTTCCCTCCATTGGCAATAGTGAAGGAGAGGGGCACCTTCTTTTGGGGCTCGTAGAATTGGACTCCCTGGTCCGACCTTTTTGAAGCCTGGAGGGCGTTTCGAAGGGAGGCATCAGGTGGTATGGTGCAAATTTGGTGCCTCTACCTCAAAAAACAGCCCCCCCACTAAAGTTCCAGATACCCACAAATCAATTCTCCATTAAGAACATAAGAGAAGCCATGTTAGATCAGGCCAATGGCCCATCTAGTCCAACATTCTGTGTCACACAGCGGCCAAATATATATGTATATATATATATACACACACACACACACACTGTGGCTAATAGCCACTGATGGACCTCTGCTCCATATTTTTATCTAACCCCCTCTTGAAGGGGGCTATGCTTGTGGCCGCCACCACCTCCTGTGGCAGTGAATTCCACATGTTAATCACCCTTTGGGTGACGAAGTACTTCCTTTTATCCGTTTTAACCTGACTGCTCAGCAATTTCATCGAATGCCCACGAGTTCTTGTATTGTGAGAAAGGGAGAAAAGTACCTCTTTCTCTACTTTCTCCATCCCATGCATTATCTTGTAAACCTCTATCATGTCACCCCGCAGGCGACGTTTCTCCAAGCTAAAGAGCCCCAAGCGTTTCAACCTTTCTTCATAGGGAAAGTGTTCCAGCCCTTTAATCATTCTAGTTGCCCTTTTCTGGACTTTCTCCAATGCTATAACATCCTTTTTGAGGTGCGGTGACCAGAACTGCACACAGTACTCCAAATGAGACCGCACCATCGATTGATTCCATTGGGGAATCAACCTCCATAGGGAATAATGGAGTGCCCAGCAGACATTTCCCTCCCCCCCACTTTCTGATGACCCTGAAGCGGGGGGAGGGTCTCCAAACCGGGGGATCCCCAGCCCCCACCTGGGGATTGGCAACCCTAGAAGGACTGTCTTCTCCCATAGGAGCAATTTCACACAATTTCAATCGAAGGAATGAACAGTTGCAAACATGGATGCAATCAGTTCTACCCGATATCCATAACCTGGTAGAAGAAGAAGAAGAGGTTATTGGATTTATATCCCGTCCTCCACTCCGAAGAGTCTCAGAGCGGCTCACAATCTCCTTTCCCTTCCTCCCCCACAACAGACACCCTGTGAGGTAGATGAAGATATTGGATATATATCCCGCCCTCCACTCTGAAGAGTCTCACAGCGGAGGGCGGGATATATACCTTCCTCCCCCACAACAGACACCCTGTGAGGTAGATGAAGATATTGGATTTATATCCCGTCCTCCACTCCGAAGAGTCTCAGAGCGGCTCACAATCTCCTTTCCCTTCCTCCCCCACAACAGACACCCTGTTTATCCAGCACTTTCTTTTCAAGAGCAGCTGAGAAAGAGGCTGGAGAGGGCTCTCACAGTAGCTGCCCTTTCAAGGACAACCTCTGCCAGAGCTATGGCTGACCCAAGGCCATGCTAGCAGGTGCAAGTGGAGGAGTGGGGAATCAAACCTGGTTCTCCCAGATAAGAGTCCGCACACTTAACCACTACACCAAACATGCTCTCCACCAACAAGAGGCCTGTAAACACCAATAAGAGGCCTGTGGGATTTAACTTGTCACGTAAAGCATGGAAGACGGCTAATAGAATACAAACAGGCTTGGGCAGCTTTGCAGACCTGTCGTTTAAACGGGGGAAAATACCAGGATCTCAATGCGATCGTGGTGCGCCCTACCAAACGTTTTTCCATCTGTCCCAGGAATGTGAGCATCGTGCTTTCCAGGGAGATGTGAGGGAGCTCTTTGAAACGTCCCCAGCTGCAAACAAGTGGATTGAAAATCTAGATAGTAATAGTGAGATTGTTCAATCTGTTTACCTTTTGTATCAACGTGGCTTCATGTTATTCTATGCTCCGTGTGTGTAATTCTGCCATATAATCACCCTCTCCACGGACTGAGATCACGGTCCTCCTGATGGTTCCATCAATCAAAATTCATTTGATGGGCACGAGAGATGGCCTTTTTAGTGGCTGCCCCACAAATATAAGCCAACCTCCCCAGGGAGGTGCACCTGGCCCCCTCACTCTGGACCTTTAAGAGGCAACCGAAGATGGTTTTATTTAGGGCCACTTTTGGTGATGTTTACTAAGAACAAAGGAAGCCCCGTGGCGCAGTGGTAAAGCTGCAGTACTGCAGTCCAAGCTCTCTGCTCGCAACCTGAGTTCAATCCCGATGGAGGCTGGGTTCAGGTAGCTGGCTCCAGGTTGATTCAGCCTTCCATCCTTCCGAGGTTGGTCAAATGAGTCCCCAGCTTGCTGGGGGAGAAGTGGAGATGACTGGGGAAGGCAATGGCAAACCACCCTGTAAAACGCCTGCCGTGAAAAGGTTGTGAAAGCAGCGTCACCCCAGAGTCAGAAATGACTGGTGCTTGCACAGGGGACGACCGTTACCTTTTACTAAGGCTCCTGAGCAGCGTTCTTCCTAAGCTGTTAGCGTGAGCTAGCTCACAGATTTTTGTCTTAGCACATTTTAATCGCTCTCTTTGTAAGTATTTCCTCTGTCCTGAGGCTACCACCAAACAACTTCTTTGGATGCTCTCGAGTTCTAATATTTTGGGAGAGGGAGAAAATTTTCTTTGTCCATGCTCTCCATAGAATCATAGAGTTGGAAGGGTCATCTAGTCCAACCCCCTGCACAATGCAGGAAACTCACAAACATCTCCCCCTAAATTCACAGGATCTTCATCGCTGTCAGATGGCCATCTAACCTCTGTTTGAAAACCTCCAAGGAAGGAGAGCCCACCACCTCCTGAATTGGAAGGGACCTCCAGGGTCATCTAGTCCAACCCCCTCCACAATGCAGGAAACTCACAAACACATCCCCCTAAATTCACAGGATCTTCATCGCTGTCAGATGGCCATCTAGCCTCTGTTTGAAAACCTCCAAGGAAGGAGAGCCCACCACCTCCTGAGTTGGAAGGGACCTCCAGGGTCATCTAGTCCAACCCCCTCCATAATGCAGGAAACTCACAAACACCTCCCCCTAAATTCACAGGATCTTCATCGCTGTCAGATGGTCATCTAGCCTCTGTTTGAAAACCTCCAAGGAAGGAGAGCCCACCACCTCCCGAGGAGGAAGCCTGTTCCACTGAGGAATCACTCTAACAGTCAGGAAGTTCTTCCTAATGTTGAGCTGGAAACTCTTTTGATTTAATTCCAGGGAGATGTGAGGAAGCTCTTTGAAACGTCCCCAGCTGCAAACAAGTGGATTGAAAATCTAGATAGTAATAGTGAGATTGTTCAATCTGTTGAGGCTGGGTGAGTGGGCATCAATGTGGCAGATGCGGTTCAATGTGGCCAAGTGCAAAATAATGCACATTGGGGCCAAGAATCCCAGCTACAAATACAAGTTGATGGGGTGTGAACTGGCAGAGACTGACCAAGAGAGAGATCTTGGGGTCGTGGTAGATAATTCACTGAAAATGTCAAGACAGTGTGCGATTGCAATTAAAAAGGCCAACGCCATGCTGGGAATTATTAGGAAGGGAATTGAAAACAAATCAGCCAGTATCATAATGCCCCTGTATAAATCGATGGTGCGGTTTCCTTTGGAATACTGTGTACAATTCTGGTCACTGCGCCTCAAAAAGGATATTAGGATATTATAGCATTGGAAAAAGTCCAGAAAAGGGCAACTAGAATGATTAAAAGGTTGGAACACTTTCCCTATGAAGAATGGTTAAAATGCTTGGGGCTCTTTAGTTTGGAGAAATGTCGACTGCGGGGTGACATGATAGAGGTTTACAAGATTATGCATGGGATGGAGAAAGTAGAGAAAGAAGTCCTTTTCTCCCTTTCTCACAATACAAGAACTCGTGGGCATTCAATGAAATTGCTGAGCAGTAGGGTTAGAACGGATAAAAGGAAAGTCTTTCTTCACCCAAAGGGTGATTAACATGTGGAACTCACTGCCACAGGAGGTGGCGGCGACCTGGGGTTTTTGGCCACTGTGTGACTCAGAGTGTTGGACTGGAGGGGCCACTGGCCTGATCCAACAGAGCTTCTCTTATGTTCTTATGTGACCCAGAGTGTTGGACTGGAGGGGCCACTGGCCTGATCCAACAGGGCTTCTCTTATGTTCTTATGTGACCCAGAGTGTTGGACTGGAGGGGCCATTGGCCTGATCCAACATGGCTTCTCTTATGTTCTTATGTGACCCAGAGTGTTGGACTGGATGGGTCATTGGCCTGATCCAACATGGCTTCTCTTATGTTCTTATGTGACCCAGAGTGTTGGACTGGAGGGGCCACTGGCCTGATTCAACATGGCTTCTCTTAGGTTCTTATGTGACACAGTGTTGGACTGGAGGGGCCATTGCCCTGATCCAACAGGGTTCTCTTATATTCTTATGAGGCTTGAGAGAAATCTAGGCAGCGGCTATGCAGAAAGGGGGAAGAGGAAAACAGGAGAGGTGAGGGGGAGAAGAGTCAGGGGGCAGCAGGAGCACTGCCCCACCCCCACGCCCAGTCTCTAGCAGAGATACGAAGGAAGCGTCTTCCCAGAGATCACGACAGAGGCAGCAATTCCAGTGCCGCCTCCCAGGGGACAGTTTCTTCTTCGGGATCTGCTCTGCTGTGAACAAAGGTGAGCCAGGTCCTTTCAGGCGGCTGGCAGGGTTCATCCTCAGCAGCAGAAGGGGAGGAGGTTTCAAGAATCCTAGAGCTGGAAGGGGCCTCCAGGGTCATCTAGTCCAACCCCCTGCACGATGCAGGAAACTCACAAATACAAAAAACTCACAATTACAAAAAGAAGAGCCAGATGAAGGGAGTTTTGACTCTTGAAAGTTCATCCCCCCCCTCCAAAAAAATCTTGTTTGTCTCTAACAGGGGTGACCAAACTTGCTTAATATAAGAGTCCCATAGAAGAAGCATCAGATATTTGAGAGCCACAAGACGGACGGACGGATGGAAGGAAGGAAGGAAGGGAAGGAAGAAGGGAGGGAGGGAAGGGAGGAAGGAAGGGAGGGGAGGGAGGGAAGAAAGGAAGGGAGGGATGAAAATAGATGGGGAGAGGGAAGGGAGGAGTGGTAATAAAGCAACTTTAACTTTAAATGTTGTGATTTAAAGAGAGAAATGCCTTCTACAAGCCAGCTAACTGAGCTGTGGGAACTTCAAGAGCCACACAATATTTGTGAAAGAGCTGAACGTGGCTCCCAAGCCACAGTTTGGCCACGCCTGGCCCCTCAGCTGCTCCTGGATTCGAATCCGTCTGCCCTCCTGTGCAGGGGCTCTAAGCAGCTTCCCCGCCCCACTAGGCCCTCGAAGAAGAGAGCAACGAAGGGGACCAGCCCTCTTGGGAATCACTCACCATAATGCCCCCGAACTCGGACGCCATCCTGCCCCCAGAGCGACACCGCCGGCTTGCTGTGGAAGGCCAGCCAGGAAGGGGGAATGGTGAAGGGCTTCTGCAGTCCCTTCCCAAAACCTGCCCTTTCCAAACACGACGATGCTTGGCCAGGGGAGGCCCTGCACGGCCCAGTCGAGTCTTGCTTCTCTTCCCGGCAGCTGCCTGCCTCTCAGCCCTCCCGCCCGTGCCGAGCGCTCTTGTTTTCCCCTCGCAGGGGCGTCAGCGGCAGGCAAGAGAGCAGCGGCACGGCCCCATCTGCAAACTCCCCAAAGGGCAGGACTGCCACCTGAACACGCTCCGGCACGGCTTCACCCAACTCTCCCGGGAGCCACTGTTTGTCGGTGGCGAGTTTTCCCCTGCCCACTTCGAGGCATTTTGTTCCAACGTTCCCAGGTTGCCCCCACTCATCTTGCAACGACTCAGCGTAGAAAGTCACTGGGGGGGGGGGGAGTGCAATTAGGTGAAAGGGCAGAGACCACAGTAGGGCCCCTTAGAGTTTTACACCCTGTCTTTCCAGGTCATGTACTGGAGAAGGGGGGATGCTCACACTCAGTACCCAATAATTTTCCCAACAGGAAGCAGTTTGGCTCACTTTCTTGAGCCACCTGGAAGTATTTGCCGGGAACTTGAAGATGGTGATCGTATCATTTCTCAGTCGCCTCCTCTCCAGGCTAAACATGCCCAGCTCCTTCAACCTTTCCTCATAGGACTTGGTCTCCAGACCCCTCACCATCTTCGTCGCCTTCCTCTGGACCCGTTCCAGCTTGTCTAGATCCTTCTTAAAAGGTGGTACCCAAAACTGAACATAATACTCCAGGTGAGGTCTTACCAGAGCAGAGTAAAGCGATACCATCGCATCACATGATCTGGACACTAGACTTCTGTTGATACAGCCCAAAATTGCATTGGCCTTTTTAGCCGCCGCATCACACTGCTGACTCATGTTCAGCATATGATCCACTAAGACCCCGAGATCCTTTTCGCACAGACTACTGCTAAGACAAGTCTCCCCCATCCTATAACCATGCATTGGATTTTTCCTACCTAAATGCAGAACTTTATATTTATCCCTGTTAAAATGGAGAGCCGGTTTGGTGCAGTGGTGAAGCGTGAAGACTCTTATCTGGGAGAACCGGGTTTGATTCCCCACTCCTTCACTTGCACCTGCTAGCATAGCCTTGGGTTAGCCATAGCTCTGGCAGAAGTTGTCCTTGAAAGGGCAGCTGCTGTTAGAGCCCTCTCAGCCCGACCCACCCCTCAGGGTGTCTGTTGTGGGGGAGGAAGGGAAAGGAGATTGTGAGCCGCTCTGAGACTCTCCGGACTGGAGGGCGGGATATAAATCCAATATCTTCATCTACCTCACAGGGTGTCTGTTGTGGGGGAGGAAGGTAAAGGAGATCGTGAGCCGCTCTGAGACTCTCCGGAGTGGAAGGTGGGATATAAATCCAATATCTTCATCTACCTCACAGGGTGTCTGTTGAGGGGGGGGAGAAGGGAAAAGAGATTGTGAGCCGCTCTGAGACTCTTCGGAGTGGAAGGTGGGATATAAATCCAATATCTTCATCTACCTCACAGGGTGTCTGTTGTGGGGGAGGAAGGCAAAGGAGATTGTGAGCCTCTCTGAGACTCTTCAGAGTGGAGGGCGGGATATAAATCCAATATCTTCATCTACCTCACAGGGTGTCTGTTGTGGGGGAGGAAGGGAAAGGAGATTGTGAGCCGCTCTGAGACTCTTCGGAGTGGAGGGCGGGATATAAATCCAATATCTTCATCTACCTCACAGGGTGTCTGTTGTGGGGGAGGAAGGGAAAGGAGATTGTGAGCCGCTCTGAGACTCTTCAGAGCGGAGGGCGGGATATAAATCCAATATCTTCATCTACCTCACAGGGTATCTGTTGAGGGGGGGGAGAAGGGAAAAGAGATTGTGAGCCGCTCTGAGACTCTTCGGAGTGGAAGGTGGGATATAAATCCAATATCTTCATCTACCTCACAGGGTATCTGTTGAGGGGGGGGAGAAGGGAAAAGAGATTGTGAGCCGCTCTGAGACTCTTCGGAGTGGAAGGTGGGATATAAATCCAATATCTTCATCTACCTCACAGGGTGTCTGTTGTGGGGGAGGAAGGCAAAGGAGATTGTGAGCCGCTCTAAGACTCTTCGGAGTGGAGGGCGGGATATAAATCCAATATCTTCATCTACCTCACAGGGTGTCTGTTGTGGGGGAGGAAGGGAAAAGAGATTGTGAGCCGCTCTGAGACTCTTCGGAGTGGAGGGCGGGATATAAATCCAATATCTTCATCTACCTCACAGGGTGTCTGTTGTGGGGGAGGAAGGGAAAGGAGATTGTGAGCCGCTCTGAGACTCTTCAGAGCGGAGGGCGGGATATAAATCCAATATCTTCATCTACCTCACAGGGTGTCTGTTTTGGGGGAGGAAGGGAAAGGAGATTGTGAGCCGCTCTGAGACTCTTCGGAGTGGAGGGCGGGATATAAATCCAATATCTTCATCTACCTCACAGGGTGTCTGTTGTGGGGGAGGAAGGGAAAGGAGATTGTGAGCTGCTCTGAGACTCTTCAGAGTGGAGGGTGGGATATAAATCCAATATCTTCATCTACCTGTTGTGGGGGAGGAAGGTAAAGGAGATTGTGAGCCACTCTGAGACTCTTCGGAGTGGAGGGCAGGATATAAATCCAATATCTTCATCTACCTCACAGGGTGTCTGTTGTGGGGGAGGAAGGTAAAGGAGATTGTGAGCCACTCTGAGACTCTTCGGAGTGGAGGGCGGGATATAAATCCAATCTCTTCTTCCATTTTATTGGTTTTAGCCCAGTTTTCTAGCCTGTCAAGTTCATCCTGTACCTTTTTCTGTCCTCTACTGTGTTTGCAACCCCTCCCAATATAGCATCATCTGCAAATTTAATAAGCATTGCCTTATTAGAGATTGGATTTCTACCCTGCCCTTCACTCAGAGTAGGTTACAATCTCCTTCCCCTTTCTCTCTGCACAACAGACACCCTTTGAGGTAGGTGGGGCTGAGAGAGTTTTGAGAACACTGTGACTGACCCAAGGTCACCTAGCTGGCGGCATGAGGGAGGAGTGGAGAATCAAACCTAGTTCTCCAGATTAGACTCAGGCTCTCAAAACTGTCTCTGAGTCACAGAGGGTGGGGTCAGTCAGAAACCTGCATTTCTAAGGCTGAGGCACATTTGTTGTGTACAGACCCCAAAAACCCCTTCCCAGGAACTGAATCTGTTGATGCAGCCAGTTTGGTGTAGTGGTTAAGTGTGCGGACTCTTATCTGGGAGAACCAGGTTTGATTCCCCACTCTTCCACTTGCACCTGCTGGAATGGCCTTGGGTCAGCCATAGCTCTGGCAGAGGTTGTCCTTGAAAGGGCAGCTGCTGTTGGAGCCCTCTCCAGCCCCACCAACCTCACAGGGTGTCTGTTGTAAGGGGAGGAAGGTAAAGGAGATTGTGAGCCGCTCTGAGACTCTTCGGAGTGGAGGGTGGGATATAAATCCAATATCTTCCATCTACCTCACAGGGTGTCTGTTGTGGGGGGGGGGGGTGTAAAGGAGATTGTGAGTTGCTCTGAGACTCTTCAGAGTGGAGGGCGGGATATAAATCCAATATCTTCATCTACCTCACAGGGTGTCTGTTGTGGGGGGGGGGGGGGTGTAAAGGAGATTGTGAGTTGCTCTGAGACTCTTCAGAGTGGAGGGCGGGATATAAATCCAATATCATCATCTTCTTCTTCTTCTTGAATCAAAACAAGGAAAAGGAAGGCAGGGGAAAAGCATCATTGGGGCAATGTCTGGGCACCAAAACTTAGCTTTTTGGGTCATTAAAACCGCACACGGATTGTGGACTTTCAAGAGTTCTTTGTTGAAGAGAAGTTTTCACAACAAAACATGCCAAAACTCAGAAAGATGCTGAGGTTTCCATAAACATGCTGGTCTCTGCGCCTGTCTTTCCTGACGAGAAAGGAAACGCACGGGAGGGCTTTCCAAATGGGAGCTGGGTTCCCCTTGGGGGTTCTTCATCCCCACTCAGTCTTGCAAGAGCCATTCCAGCTTGCCATGTGGTGCTCCCACCGGATCTACTCCCCCGGCTCTCCCCACAGCCAGGAGGGGGGGCTCGCAGGAGACTCTCCGCAAGAACTGGCGTGCGCCTCCACCTCAGCAGCAGAGAACCGGCCCTGGCAGATGGGGCAGGAGACCCAGCGGTCAGGCTGCTCCCCCCACAAGGATGGCGAGGAGAAGGCACTTGCTCCAAACTCTTCCTCTCCGCAGCTGGAGGCGTGAGCTGGTAAAACATCAGCAGGGAAACAACCTGTGGGAAGGAGATGGCAGAGAGGGGTAAGAGAGACACATGAAGCTGCCCTAGACCGACTCAGACCCTTGGTCCGTCAAATTCAGCACTGTCTACTCAGACTGGCGGCAGCCAGTTTGGTGTAGTGGTTAAGGAGAAACGTCACCTGCGGGGTGACATGATGGAGGTTTACAAGATTATGCATGGGGTGGAGAAAGTAGAGAAAGAAGTCCTTTTCTCCCTTTCTCACAATACAAGAACTCGTGGGCATTCAATGAAATTGCTGAGCAGTCAGGTTAAAACGGCTAAAAGGAAGTCCTTCTTCACCCAAATGATGATTAACATGTGGAATTCACTGCCACAGGAGGTGGTGGTGGCTGCAAGCACAGCCAGCTTCAAGAGGGGGTTAGATAAAAATATGGAGCAGAGGTCCATCAGTGGCTATTAGCCACAGTGTGTGTGTGTGTGTGTGTGTGTGTGTGTATATTTGGCCACTGTGTGACACAGAGTGTTGGACTGTATGGGCCATTGGTCTGATCCAACAGGGCTTCTCTTATGTTCTTATGTTAAGTGCATGGACTCTTATTTGGAGAACCAGTTACAGGGCAGGATATAAATCCAATATCATCATCTTCTTCTTCTCTCCAGGGGCTAAGTCTTTCACATCATCTACTGCCAGATCTTTTTTAACTGGAGATAAGAAGTGAAGCAGATGTTCTACCACTCAGCCACAGCCCCTCCCAACAGAGAAGAATTGCAGATTTATATCCCATCTTCCCTGAATCAGAGGCTCAGAGCGGCTTACAATCTCCTATATCTTCCTCCCCCACAACAGACACCCTGTGAGGTGGGTGGGGCTGAGAGGGCTCTCACAGCAGCTGCTCTTTCAAGGACAATCCCTGCGAGAGCTCTGGCTGACCCAAGGCCATTCCAGCAGCTGCAGGTGGAGGAGTGGGGAATCGGACCCGGTTCTCCCAGATAAGAGAGCTCTGGCTGACCCAAGGCCATTCCAGCAGGTGCAAGTGGAGGAGGGGGAATCAAACCCGGTTCTCCCAGATAAGGGAGCTCTGGCTGACCCAAGGCCATTCCAGCAGCTGCAGGTGGAGGAGTGGGGAATCGGACCCGGTTCTCCCAGATAAGAGAGCTCTGGCTGACCCAAGGCCATTCCAGCAGCTGCAAGTGGAGGACTGGAGAATCAAACCCGGTTCTCCCAGATAAAGAGTCCACACACTTAACCGCTACACCAAACCGGCTCTCTGAAGGCAGGCATCTGTTAATGGAGGGGAGAAACCTGGGGTTTGCTATTTTATTTCTAGTTTTTAGTTGTTATTATAAGCCACCTTGAACCACAAGAAAAAGTAAGTAAAGATTTTAAGAAATGAAAATGATCCAACTTTAGGTTCAGCAGCTGGTCAAGATGAAAGGGTAGGATCTCTTTTATCCCTGACAGTTAATTAAAGTTGCCGAGGAAATTGTAGATTTATGGCTGTTTTAATTGCAAGCAGGAGTTAAATTTAGCCTTTTAATCTCTCTAGAGCAGTTAACGAGGTAGTATCAAGATGCACCTGGAAGATTATTTCATCAACAGTACACGGGACTGATCGTATTCTCTAGAGAATAATTGCATGTTAGGAAGATTTATTAAAGTCTGTAATTGTCCTTCCGCCCCCTCCATAAAGTATCCTCTATATGAGGCAAATCAGATTTCTATGAAAGGCCTGTCAAAAGATCTAGACGAGCTATTTCTACAAAGAAAGACGGGACATAAATGTTTTACTTCCTTTCTTTTCATCCAATAAAAGCTTTAAGATCCACAGATCGTGAGCCGTGATTAGCTATGTAAATGTTTAAATAAATAAATGGGGAAGGGGATTCGACAGGCAAGGTGCCACTACTGGAAAAGCCCCGTTTCTACCTGCCACCTGCCTCATCTCTGCAGTCGGAAGCACAGAGAGGAGAGGATTGTAACTGGTGGGCAGGGCCGTTTGGGAAGAGGCGGTCTCTCTACAATAAAGGGGCAACTGGAGACAAATCGATATAAATCTATGGTGTGGCCTCATTTGGAGTACTGTGTACAATTCTGGTTGCCGCACCTCAAAAATGATATTCTAGCATTAGAAAAAGTGCAGAAAAGGGCAACTAGAATGATTCAAGGGTTGGAGCACTTTCTCTATGAAGAAAGGTTAAAACGGTTGGGGCTTTTTAGCTTGGAGAACGTCGACTGCGGGGTGACATGATAGAGGTTTACAAGATTATGCATGGGATGGAGAAGGTAGAGAAAGAAGTCCTTTCCTCCCTTTCTCACAATACAAGAACTCATGGGCATTCAATGAGATAGACAGATTCAAGAGGGGATTGGATACGCATATGGAGCACAGGTCCATCAGTGGCTATTAGCCACAGCATATTGTTGGAACTCTCTGTCTGAGGCGGTGATGCTCTGTATTTTTGGTGCTTGGGGGGGGGCAACAGTGAGAGGGCTTTTAGTGTCCTGGCCCCACTGATGGACCTCCTGATGACACCCGTTGTTGTTTTTTTGCCACTGTGTGACACAGAGTGTTGGACTGGATGGGCCACTGACCTGATCCAACATGGCTTCTCTTATGTTCTTATGGATGGGCCATTGGACTGAACCAACAGGGCTTCTCTTATGTTCTTATGTGACACAGAGTGTTGGACTGGAGGGGCTATTGGCCTGATCCAACATGGCTTCTCTTATGTGACACAGAGTGTTGGACTGGAGGGGCCACTGGCCTGATCCAACAGGGCTTCTCTTATGTTCTTATGACCGCGCCCACGCACCCAAATGAACATTTCACTGTCCGTCTCCAGGGGAACCATATAACCCTCCCCAGCAACTCATAAAGGAACAAACATGCTTCTCCAACAGGGCCATTAGGTGGAAGTCGAAAACCAGGAAGCAGTCAAGGAAACGGAACTCAGGAATGGGACAGAAATGGGATTTAGAAAGAAACTGATTGGCAACAAAAGTAGCTGCCTGCAGATGGCGCCGCTGTCCTCACAAACTGTCACTTGCAATGGACTTTTTCAAGTCCTAAAGAAGGGGTCCCCCAGCGTCGTGCCCAGGGGCTCCATGGCACCTGCCAATCACTTTTCTGGCACACACCCCCAATGGTTTTAGAAAGTGGGTGGCACCAGGTGCCCCACCCACCCTGTGTCAGCATTCCAAAATTGCCCACAGGCTCAAAAAGAAGACCACCACAGATTTATACCCCGCCCTTCTCTCTGAATCAGAGCCTCAGAGCAGCTTACAGTCTCCTGTATCTCCTTCCCCCACAACAGACAACCTCTGAGAGCTCTCACAGCAGCTGCCCTTTCAAGGACAACTCAGCGACAGATATGGCTGACCCAGGACCATTCCGGCAGCTGCAAGTGGAAGAAGATGACTGTAGATTTATACCCCACCCTTCTCTCTGAATCAAAGTCTCAGAGGGGCTTACAATCTCCTTTATCTCCTTCCCCCACAAGAGACACTGTGAGGTGGGTGGGGCTGAGAGGACTCTCCCAGAAGCTGCCCTTTCAAGGACAACTCCTGTGGTAGAAGAAGAAGATGATATTGGATTTATATCCCACCCTCCACTCCGAATCTCAGAGCAGCTTACAATCTCCTTTATCTCCTTCCCCCACAACAGACACCCTGTGGGGCGGCTGGGGCTGAGAGAACTCTCCCAGCAGCTGCCCTTTCAAGGACAACTCCTACGAGAGCTATGGCTGACCCAAGGCCATTCTGGCAGCAGCAAGTGGAAAAGTGGGGAATGAAACTCGGTTCTCCCAGATAAGAGTCCGTGTACTTAACCACTACTCCAAACTGGCTCTCTTAGAAGAAGATATTGGGTTTATACCCCGCCCTCCACTCAGAGACTCAGAGCGGCTTACAATCTCCTATATCTTCTCCCCCCACAACAGACACCCTGTGAGGTGGGTGGGGCTGAGAGGGCTCTCACAGCAGCTGCCCTTTCAAGGACAACCTCTGCCACAGCTATGGCTGACCCAAGGCCTTCCAGCAGGTGCAAGTGGAAGAGTGGGGGAATCAAACCTGGTTCTCCCAGACAAAAGTCCACGCACTTAACCACTACACCAAACTTGCTTTCTTAGAAGATCTTCCTCCCCCACAATAGACACCCTGTGAAGTGGGTGGGGCTGAGAGGGCTCTCACAGCAGCTGACCTTTCAAGGACAGCTCTGCGAGAGCTATGGATGACTCAGTCCATTCCAGCAGGTGCAAGTGGAGAAGTGGGGAATCAAACTCGGTTCCATGCACTTAACCACTACACCAAACTGGCTCTCTATTAGAACTCTGGCTGACCCAAGGTCATTCCAGCAGCTGCAAGTGAAGTGGGGAATCAAACCCGGTTCTCCCAGATAAGAGTCCGCGCACTTCACCACTATGCCAAACTGGATCTAAAAATGCTGGGCGACCCGCCCCTGCCCTAAATAAGAGAGCTCTCTTCACCCCTTCTGCCCCAGTTTGGAGAGCCAGTTTGGTGTAGTGGTTAAGTGTGCGGACTCTTATCTGGGAGAACTGGGTTTGATTCCCCACTCCTCCACTTGCACCTGCTGGAATGGCCTTGGGTCAGCCATAGCTCTGGCAGAGGTTGTCCTTGAAAGGGCAGCTGCTGTGAGAGCCCTCTCAGCCTCACCCACCTCACAGGGTGTCTGTTGTGGGGGAGGAAGGGAAAGGAGATTGTGAGCCGCTCTGAGACTCTTCGGAGTGGAGGGCAGGATATAAATCCAATATCTTCATCTACCTCACAGGGTCTCTGTTGTGGGGGAGGAAGGCAAAGGAGATTGTGAGCCGCTCTGAGACTCTTTGGAGTGAAGAGCAGGATATAAATCCAATATCATCATCGTCAACTATCTACTCACCTTCACAGATGGGGCACGTGCCCACCCCATCAGCCTTTTCTGGCCCGCCCTCTTCGTCTTCACTCAGCTCCTTGTCGCTTTCCATCTCTGGCCACCTTCCTTTCCGACCGCAGATTCTTCCCTTTTGTCGAAAGCTGAGCCTCGGCCCGACGGAGGAGGCTGCGACAGACCTGCAGACAAACTTTACATTTACTCATTTAAAAACCCAGATACTTTTCATGCTGCTCAGTGCAGACTTCAAAGCCCTTAATGGTTTGGCACAATGTTCCCTCTAAGCTCCAGAGTCTCATGAGCAAATATTAAGAACACAATGCAGCCAATCCTTAAAGGAGGAGGAGAGAGGAGGAAGATATTGGATTTATATCCCACCCTATACAGAGTCGGACTCGACTGTGCGACTGAACAACAACAAAATACTCTGAATCTCAGAGTCTCAGAGCGGCTCACAATCTCCTTTCCCTTCCTTTCCCACAACAGACACCCTGTGAGGTGGGTGAGGCTGAGAGGGCTCTCACAGCGGCTGCCCTTTCAAGGACAACCTCTGCCAGAGCTATGGCTGACCCAAGGTCATATCAGCAGCTGCAAGTGGAAGAGTGGGGAATCAAACCCGGTTCTCCCAGATAAGAGTCCGCGCACTTAACCACTACACCAAACTGGCCTTCCAACAGGAGAGGAGGAGGAAGAAGAAGAATTGCAGATTTATACCCTACCCTTCTCTCTGAATCATAGTCTCAGAGCAGCTTACAATCGCCTATATCTTCTCCCCCCACAACAGACACCCTGTGAGGTGGGTGGGGCTGAGAGGGCTCAGACAGGAGCTGCCCTTTCAAGGACAACCTCTGCCAGAGCTCTGGTTGATCCAAGACCATTCCAGCAGCTGCAAGTGGAGGAGTGGGGAATCAAACCCGGTTCTCCCAGATAAGAGAGCTCTGGCTGACCCAAGGCCATTCCAGCAGCTGCAAATGGAGGAGTGGGGAATCAAACCCGGTTCTCCCAGATAAGAGAGCTCTGACTGACCCAAGGCCATTCCAGCAGGTGCAAGTGGAGGAGGGGGGAATCAAACCCGGTTCTCCCAGATAAGAGAGCTCTGGCTGACCCAAGGCCATTCCAGCAGCTGCAAGTGGAGGAGTGGGGAATCAAACCCGGTTCTCCCAGATAAGAGAGCTCTGGCTGACCCAAGGCCATTCCAGCAGCTGCAAGTGGAGGAGTGGGGAATCAAACCCGGTTCTCCGAGATAAGAGAGCTCTGACTGACCCAAGGCCATTCCAGCAGGTGCAAGTGGAGGAGTGGGGAATCAAACCCGGTTCTCCCAGATAAGAGAGCTATGGCTGACCCAAGGCCATTCCAGCAGCTGCGAGTCGAGGAGTGGGGAACCAAACCCGGTTCTCCCAGATAAGAGTCCGCGCACTCAACCACTACACCAAACTGGCTCTCAGGGCTACACATAGCTGATGTAACCAATCCTCCAAGAGCTTACAGTAGGCCCTTTAATAAGAGCCCTGTAAGCTGGCTTTTAGGTTGGCCTTTGGAAGGCAACCACGTTTTACAAAAAAACCATTGTTTTACAAAAAACCACGTTTTACAAAAAAAGCCATTGTTTTCACCGGCTTCCTGCAGAGGATTCTCTGGGAAATATTAAGCCACGGAATATCTTACATTCGAAACCACTGAGACAGACCGTGCCCCCCTTCATTATCTGCTTGGCAAACAGGCTGCAAATTCTCCAGCAGAGAAAGAGTTACAGGATTTCCCCTTTAAACCTGTGGGCTCCCCAAGCTCACTTCTAAGCAGAGGTTCCAGGGATCAGACCTGACGGAGCCGTCCACGTGCAAGAGCGTTCCAGACCTCACCTTCTGTAAGAGAGGGTGTGAGGCAAAGCACCCCGAACCCGCCTCAAGGGTTAATGTGAATGGTAACAGGCTTGTTCCATCCTGCAGTTGTTACTAATTGGTCTCTTGGCCCACACAGCCCTTATCATCTTCAAGGCCAGAGCTCTCTCTCTCTCTCGGCTTGGCTTCGTGAACGAATGAGAACCTGCGGCCCATAGGAGGGGAGGGGAGGAATCACGGGTGATGAGGTAATGTTCTAGAGGGTTCCAGCAAGAAGGTGTCCTGATTGGGTGTCACTATCGCCAAGAAACCATAACGGAGGGAAAGAGCCCAGAGAAAGGAGGCTAGCTTGGATTCGGAGGAGCTGAAGGCCCCTGCCCTATGACATTGCAAGAGACAGCAACGTAGACAGTGGATAAACTATGGCCAGGGTTTGCTCCTGTTTGGTGTAGTGGTTAAGTGTACGGACTCTTATCTTGGCGAACCGGGTTTGATCCCCCACTCCTCCACTTGCACCTGCTAGCATGGCCTTGGGTCAGCCATAGCCCTTGAAAGGGCAGCTGCTGTGAGAGCCCTCTCAGCCCCGCCCACCTCGCAGGGTGTCTGTTGGTGGGGAGGAAGGGAAAGGAGATTGTAGGCTGCTCTGAGGCTCTGTCTTTGAAAGGGCAGCTCCTGGGAGAGCTCTCTCAGCCCCACCCACCTCACAGGGTGTCTGTTGTGGGGGAGGAAGGGAAAGGAGATTGTAGGCTGCTCTGAGGCTCTGTCTTTGAAAGGGCAGCTCCTGGGAGAGCTCTCTCAGCCCCACCCACCTCACAGGGTGTCTGTTGTGGGGGAGGAAGGGAAAGGAGATTGTAGGCTGCTCTGAGGCTCTGTCTTTGAAAGGGCAGCTCCTGGGAGAGCTCTCTCAGCCCCACCCACCTCACAGGGTGTCTGTTGTGGGGGAGGAAGGGAAAGGAGATTGTAGGCTGCTCTGAGACTCTGTCCTTGAAAGGGCAGCTGCTGTGAGAGCCCTCTCAGCCCTGCCCACCTCACAGGGTGTCTGTTGGTGGGGAGGAAGGGAAAGGAGATTGTAGGCTGCTCTGAGGCTCTGTCCTTGAAAGGGCAGCTCCTGGGAGAGCTCTCTCAGCCCCACCCACCTCACAGGGCGTCTGCTGTGGGGGAGGAAGGGAAAGGAGATTGTGAGCCGCTCTGAGACTCTTCGGAGTGGAGGGCAGGATATAAATCCAATATATTCTTCTTTGTCTTCTCCCTTGTGTCCAACAGCTCTGGGAGCCCGGGGGGGGGGGGGTTCAGCCTTGAGCTTCTCGACAGGGGGCCGGGACCTCTCTTTGCTGATCAACCCCCGTTCTCTGGGCCAGGTGGGGATCTGTCCATGCACCTGCCTGACACGGAACATGAGACTCTCAGAGGAAGAACATGCTTTAAATGCAGCAGAATTACCTCCCAGCCCTGCAGCGCGATGCCCTCCTCCTCTTGGCTTTCATATGGTCTCTTCTTGCAGACGATTCCTGCCCAGACCCTGTGGAAGAAACCAAGCTGTGCCACGTGGGGCAGGAAAGAGTTCCTGCTGTAAGACTGGGGAAGGGTGGGGTTACCCCCTCCCAGTGAATGAGACCGTCACACAGAGAGAAAGACACAAAAGGCTGGTAAGTCAGAAACACCCAGGAAGGCTTCTCCGAACGTTTCTGAAGAAGGCAGCCTCGCCTCTCCCAGAAGCTCATACCCCAAAATCTTATCTGTCTCTGTGGTGCTCCTGAACGAGAACCAAGCTCTCCTCTGAACGGCTCTCCCAGGAGATCCCGTACATACCAACCTTCTAAATCCAGACAAGCCTGCTGAGGTGCAATTAGTGCCCCAGCAGCCGGGCAATGGAAAGAATGTTACCCTTTGAGTCAAAGAACAACCGAGGTTCAAGATCTCCCCAGCCACTGAGTTCACCTGGTGACCTTGAGTCACTTTCCACCTGCAGCCTGACCTGTTTTCCAGGGTCAAAAAAGGATAGGAAGCTAAGACAGGTCCTGCTGGATCAGACGAGGGAAGGTCCATCTAGTCCAGCCTCCTGCCTCACACAGGGGCCAGTCAGTTCCTCCGGAGGGCCAACAACAGGGCAGAGAGGCTGAGGCCTTCCCCTGGGGAGAACATCAGAAGAGCCCTGCTGGGTCAGACCAGGGAGGGTCCCTCTAGTCCAGCCTCCTGTCTCACACAGGGGCCACCCAGTTCCTCTGGAGGGCCAACAACAGGGCAGAGAGGCCGAGGCCTTCCCCTGAGAAGAGCATCAGAAGAGTCCTGCTGGGTCAGACCAGGGAGGGTCCCTCTAGTCCAGCCTCCTGTCTCACACAGTGGCCAGCCAGTTCCTCTGGAGGGCCAACAACAGGGCAGAGAGGCTGAGGCCTTCCCCTGAGAAGAACCTCAGAAGAGCCTTGCTGGGTCAGACCAGGGAGAGTCCATCTAGTCCAGCCTCCTGTCTCACACAGTGGCCAGCCACTTCCTCTGGAGGGCCAACAACAGGGCAGAGAGGCTGAGGCCTTCCCCTGAGAAGAACATCAGAAGAGCCCTTCTGGATCAGACCAGGGAGGGTCCATCCAGTCCAGCCTCCTGTCTCACATAGGGGCCAACTAGTTCCTCTGGAGGGGCAACAACAGGGCACAGAGCCCAGAAGCACCTTAGAGACCAACAAGATTTTGGTGATAGGAGTTTCTCAGGGTTTCTGGCGAAGGGAGCTTTGACTCTGAAAATCTTACCAGGTGTTACAGGACTGGACTGAAACCTAGCAGTTCTCCTTGGTAAACAAACTGATAAGAACATAAGAACATAAAAGAAGCCATGTTAGATCAGGCCAATGGCCCATCCAGTCCAACACTCTGTGTCACACAGTGGCAAAAAATTTATACACACACACACACACTGTGGCTAATAGCCACTGAAGGACCTCTGCTCCATACTTTTATCTAAACCCCTCTTGAAGGTGGCTATGCTTGTGGCCGTCACCACATCCTGTGGCAGTGAATTCCACATGTTAATCACCCTCTGAATGAAGAAGTACTTCCTTTTATCCGTTTTAACCTGTCTGCTCAGCAATTTCATCGAATGCCCACAAGTTCTTGTATTGTGAGAAAGGGAGAAAAGTACTTCTTTCTCTACTTTCTCCATCCCATGCATTATCTTGTAAACCTCTATCATGTCACCCCGCAGTCGATGTTTCTCCAAGCTAAAGAGTCCCAAGCGTTTCAACCTTTCTTCATAGGGAAAGTGTTCCAGCCCTTTAATCATTCTTGTTGCCCTTTTCTGGACTTTCTCCAATGCTATAATATCCTTTTTGAGGTGCGGCGACCAGAACTGCACACAGTGCTCCAAATGAGACCACACCATCGATTTATTCAGGGGCATTATGATACTGGCTGATTTGTTTTCAATTCCCTTCCTAATAATTCCCAGCATGGCGTTGGCCTTTTTTATTGCAAACGCACACTGTCTTGACATTTTCAGTGAGTTATCTACCACGACCCCAAGATCTCTCTCTTGGTCAGTCTCTGCCAGTTCACACCCCATCAACTTGTATTTGTAGATGGGATTCTTGGCCCCAATGTGCATTACTTTGCACTTGGCCACATTGAACCGCATCTGCCACGTTGACGCCCACTCACCCAGCCTCAACAGATCCCTTTGGAGTTCCTCACAATCCTCTCTGATTCTCACCACCCTGAACAATTTAATGTCATCCGCAAACTTGGCCACTTCACTGCTCACTCCCAACTCTAAATCATTTATGAACAAGTTAAAGAGCATGGGACCCAGTACCGAGCCCTGCGGCACCCCACTGCTTACCGTCCTCCACTGCGAAGACTGCCCATTTATACTCACTCTCTGCTTCCTATTACTAATCCAGTTTTTGATCCACAAGAGGACCTGTCCTTTTACTCCATGACTCTCAAGCTTTCTAAGGAGCCTTTGATGAGGAACTTTATCAAAAGCTTTCTGGAAGTCAAGGTAAACAACATCTATCGGGTCTCCTTTGTCCACATGTTTGTTCACCCCCTCAAAGAAATGTAACAGGTTAGTGAGGCAAGATCTTCCCTTACAGAACCCATGCTGAGTCTTCCTCAATAACCCGTGTTCATCAATGTGCCTACTCATTCTGTCCTTGATAATGGTTTCTACCAACTTTTCCGGTATTGAAGTCAGACTGACTGGCCTGTAATTTCCCGGATCTCCTCTGGAACCTTTTTAAAGATGGGGGTGACATTTGCTACCTTCCAGTCCTCAGGAACGGAGGCAGATTTCAATGAAAGATTACAGATTTGTGTCAAAAGATCCACAAGTTCAACTTTGAGTTCTTTCAGAACTCTTGGATGTATGCCATCCGGACCTGGTGACTTATTAGTTTTTAATTTGTCTATCAGTTGTAGGACCTCCTCTTTTGTCACCTCAATCTGACTCAGGTCTTTCAACACCCCTTCCAAAATTAGTGGTTCTGGGGAGGGCAAAAAGTTCTCATCTTCCACAGTGAAGACAGAGGCAAAAAATTCTTTCAGCTTCTCAGCCATTTCCCTATCCTCCTTCAGTAATCCTTTTACGCCATGGTCATCCAAGGGCCCCACTGCCTCCCTGGCTGGTTTCCTACTTCTAATATATTTGAAGAAAGTTTTATTGTTGGTCTTTATGTTTTTTGCAATATGCTCCTCATAGTCCCTTTTTGCCTGCCTGATCACAGTCTTGCATTTGATTTGCCACAGCCTGTGTTCCCTTTTACTAATCTCGCTTGGACTGGTTTTCCACCACTTAAAGGAGTCCTTCTTACCTTTTACAGCTTCCATTACTTTGTTTGTTAACCATGCAGGCCTTTTCTTATGCCTGTTTGTGCCTTTCCTAACTTGTGGTATGTATTTTATCTGAGCTTCTAGGATTAGCTGAGCTTCTAGGATTTTCTGAACTGGCCCTTAGATTGGCATTTGGAAGTCAACTTCATTCCCCACCCTTCCCCACTGGCTAGCCTCAGGGACCCTGACTGCTGGAGAGGTGGCCTTACAAAGTTTTCAAAAAATGAATACATGCGGAGGCTCCCCTCCGCAGTCTCAGAGGATCCCTTGCACTCACCGGATGCTGCGCAGCTCTGTGCCCCTTCCACAGCAGCCTCAGCTGGCGGGGCTTGCTCTTGGCTCTCCTTGGCCTGCTGGCCTGGCCTGCCCACGAAGGGAAAGGCTCTTTTGCGGACTGTGGCTGCCTGCAGCACCATCCTAGCTGGGCGGCTCAGGCAGGCCGGACTCTGCGTCTTGGGGCTGGAGGCCGGGTCCAGCTGCTGCAGTCGAGTTTGTAGCGCCACTTCCTCTGTGCTGCTCCTGCAAAGAAAGATTTAGTGGAGATTTATCAACAATATGAACATCTGAAGCTGCCTTCTACTGAATCAGACCCCCCTGGGTCCATCAAAGTCAGTCTTGTCTGCTCAGACTGGCAGCAGCTCTCCAGGGTCTCAAGCTGAGGTTTTTCACGCCTACTTGCCTGGACCCTTTTTCGTTGGAGATGCCGGGGATTGAACCTGGGACCTTCTGCTTACCAAGCAGATGCTCTAAAACTGAGCCACCCTCCCTCCCCTACATACGAAGCTGCCTTCTACTGAATCAGACCCCCCCTCGGTCCATCAAAGTCAGTCTTGTCTACTCAGACTGGCAGCAGCTCTTCGGGGTCTCCAGCTGAGGTTTTTCACACCTATCTGCCTGAAGTCTTTTTAGTTGGAGATGCCGGCGACTGAACCTGGGACCTTCAGTTTGATGTAGAGCCAGTTTGGTGTAGTGGTGAAGTGCGCGGACTCTTATCAAGGAGAACCGGGTTTGATTCCCCACTCCTCCACTTGCACCTGCTAGCATGGCCTTGGGTCAGCCAGAGCTCTGGCAGAGTTGTCCTTGAAAGGGCAGCTTCTGTCAGAGCTCTCTCAGCCCCCACCCATCTCACAGTGTGCCTGTTGTGGGGAAGGAAGGGAAGGTGATTGTAAGACAGCCAGTTTGGTGTAGTGGTGAACTGCATGGACTCTTATCTAGGAGAACTGGGTTTGATTCCCCACTCCTCCACTTGCACTTGCTAGCATGGCCTTGGGTCAGCCAGAGCTCTGGCAGGGGTTGTCCTTGAAAGGGCAGCTGCTGTGAGAGCCCTCTCAGCCCCACCCACCTCACAGGGGGTCTGTTGTGGGGGAGGAAGATAAAGGAGATTGTGAGCCGCTCTGAGACTCTTTGGAGTGGAGGGCGGGATATAAATCCAATATCTTCATCTACCTCACAGGGGGTCTGATGTGGGGGAGGAAGATAAAGGAGATTGTGAGCCGCTCCGAGACTCTTCGGAGTGGAGGGTGGGATATAAATCCAATATCTTCATCTACCTCACAGGGTGTCTGTTGTGGCAGAGGAAGGTAAAGGAGATTGTGAGCTGCTCTGAGACTCTTCGGAGTGGAGGGAGGGATATAAATCAAATATCTTCATCTACCTCACAGGGTGTCTGTTGTGGGGGAGGAAGGAAAAGGAGATTGTGAGCCACTCTGAGACACTTCGGAGTGGAGGGCGGGATATAAATCCAATATCTTCATCTACCTCACAGGGGGTCTGTTGTGGGGGAGGAAGGGAAAGGAGATTGTGAGCTGCTCTGAGAGTCTTCGGAGTGGAGGGCGGGTTATAAATCCAGTATCTTCATCCAGTATAAATCCAGTATCTTCATCTACCTCACAGGGTGTCTGTTGTGGGGGAGGAAGATAAAGGAGATTGTGAGCCGCTCTGAGTCTCTGATACAGAGAGAAGGGCGGGGTATAAATCTGCAGTCTTCTTCTACTTCTTTCTGCTGGAGACCAACCCAGCTCCCCTCGGAAACCAGCTTCTGGGCCATGCTCCCTCTTATGATGGCATTAAAGTTGTGAGCTACTACAGACACACAAGACAAGCCTTTATTGGCATATATAAAAATATAAAACAGAGGGTCAGCCAGGTTACAGGTTAGGAGAGCAGAAGATCCATACAGAATAAAATTAGGATTGCAAGATAAAAACTAAGTAGCAACACAGTAAAACCTGATACATGCGACTACTTATCAGGATGAGTAAACCATAGCTCTACAAAGAAACTTTGCTACTAATTCAGTTATTTCCAAATCAGAATTATCAAGCAAAAAAAGGACCTTAAAATCATCAGAAGTCTCTAAAATTTGGGCCAGTTGTGAGCTACTGCATAAATTAGTTTGCCCTGCGGTCATTTTTCCTGAGCTAAGAGAGAAATGTGTGACCCAGAGGCCAGAAAACTATGAGCGAGCTCACACTAACCCAGCTTAGAGGGAATGCTGCTTCTGGGGGAAGTTATGCAGGAGAGATATGTGGTGTTAACGACAATGACAGTGACCACAGGAAAGGACAACTTCTCCCAAACCTGTCCCTATCATCTCTGAAATTTTCTATCCCTGTTACATGTTTCACACACACACAGAGCTGTACTCACATTGGCGCTTCGGGGAAGAAGGCTGTGGTGGGATTTAAAGGAATCCCGTCTTCCCTATTTTGCTCAAATTGTGTTGCCCTGCAATATCCAACACCCTCTGTTTGACCATAGCCTTGGCTTTCTCAGAACCCAAAGAACACAGGAATTGCATTGAGAAGCCATAAAAAGGCCTTTATCTATGGCACAACAAAAGAATCTAAGGATCTTAACATTGTCGGCCCCATTGGTGAAAAATACCAGTTTTAACCAGTACAGCCAGGCCTTGAATTCAGCAGGAGCTCACAGGAGCACAGCTCCTGAACCTTTCTGATGGCTTCCCCCCTCCTCCTTCCCCCCTTGTCCACTGACTAGTAGATGCAGCTGCAGAACAATCCCTGGATGAGTTCCACCACCTTTTTTTCTACAAGCGACCCGAGTACAGCTATCCCTGTTATATGTCTCTCATGCACACAGCTGTACTCACGTTGGCGCCTCTGGGAAGAAGGTTCTGCAGATGGCTGCACTGGAGAGCCACGGGCTGTCTGTGGGCTCGGGAGAAGCCTGTGAGAGGGGGCAACAGAGAAAGAGTGGGAGGCACGGTCTTGGAAAGAGAAGGCTTCTTAACTAAATAGTATGGGGGAGCGAGACAATAATTCAAAGCCTTGTATGATGCCAGAAACTAGGGATAAGAACATTAAAGATTTGCAAAGAGTGGTGCATACGCTAGGTAATGTGAACTTGAAGGTTTGTACGGAAACCAAACCCTCAGGATGCATAATACGTGGATTCCGATGTCTCTACACTACATAAGAACATAAGAGAAGCCATGTTGGATCAGGCCAATGGCCCATCCAGTCCAACACTGTGTCACACAGTGGCCAAAAGAATTTTATATATATATATATATATATACACACACACATATATACACACTGTGGCTAATAGCCACTAATGCACAGAGTATGAGAAACAAACAGGAGGAACTGGAAGTCCTAATAAAGGAAGGAGACTATGACATAATAGGCCTTACTGAAACTTGGTGGGATGACACTCACAAGTGGAATATTAGGATTCAGGGGTACAACATTTAAAAGGGACAGGCAAATGAGAAAGGGCGGAGGCATAGCAGTATATGCGAAGGAGGTATATACTTGTGAGGAATATGTGAATCTGAGCATGGAAGCTTAGTTGAGAGTCTCTGGGTAAAAACAAAAGGAATAAGAAATAACAGTGATACTATGGTGGGGGTCTGCTATAGACCACCAATGCAGGCGGAGGACTTGGATGAGATGCTCCTACAACAGATTGCAAAGTTTTCCAAGAGAAGGGAAACAGTGATCATGGGAGATTTCATTTACCCGGACATCTGTTGGAAGTCCAACTCTGCTAAAAATGAGAAAAAGTCAAATAGATTCCTGACTTGTCCTGCTGACAATTTCCTTTTCCAGAAAGTGAAGAAGGAAACAAGGGGATCTGCTATCATGGATTTGATTCTCACCAAGGAAGAATTGATTGAAGAAGTAGAAATAGATTTTATCCCTGTTAAAAACCATTTTATTGGTTTTAGCCCAGTTTTCCAGCCTGTATCCTGTTTCTGTCTTCTTCTGTGTTTGAAACCCCTCCCAATTTAGTATCATCTGCAAATTTAATAAGCATTCCCTCTATTCCTTCATCCAAATCATTGATAAAGATGTTGAACAAAACAGGTCTCAGGACAGACAGACAGGTTAAAACGGATAAAAGGAAGCACTTCTTCACCCAAAGGGTGATTAACATGTGGAATTCACTGCCACAGGAGGTGGTGGCGTCCACAAGCATGGCCACCTTCAAGAGGGGGTTAGATAAAAATATGGAGCAGAGGTCCATCAGTGGCTATTAGCCACAGTGTGTGTGTGTGTGTGTGTGTGTGTGTATATATATATATATATATATATATATATTTGGCCGCTGTGTGACACAGAATGTTGGACTGGATGGGCCATTGGCCTGATCTAACATGGCTTCTCTTATGTTCTTATGACAGATCCTTGAGGCACTCCACTTGTCCCTCCTCTCCAAGGGGATGAGGAACCATTTACAAGCACTCTTTGGGTGCAATCTGTCAACCAGTTACAGATCCACCTAACGGTAACAGGATCCAAACCACATTTTACCAACTTGACAACAAGGACAGTATTTGGAACCTTATCAAAAGCCTTACTGAAATCAAGATAAACAATATCTATAGCATTCCCCTGATCTAGCAAGGTAGTCACTTTCTCAAAAAAAGAGATTAGGTTAGTCTGACATGACTTGTTCTTGAGAAAACCATGCTAGGTATCAAGAATGCCCTCCATTAGGGCACAATGGGAACAATTGTTCCTACCAACATCCAGCACCTGTTTGCAGCTGCTTCTTTCTGACTGTGGCAGCTGCAAGCACCCCCAACTTTCCCCCATATATCTTTACCTTATTCTCTTAATAGTGAGAGCTGGTGGTCACTGTGTGAGACAAGATGCTGGACTAGATGCACCCTCACTGGTCTGACCCAGCAAGGCTCTTCTGAGGTTCTTCTCAGGGGAAGGCCTCGGCCTCTCTGCCCTGTTGTTGGCCCTCCAGAGGAACTGGCTGGCCCCTGTCTAAGACAGGAGGCTGGACTAGATGGACCCTCCCTGGTCTGATCCAGCAGGGCTCTTCTGATGTTCTTCTCAGGGGAAGACCTCAGCCTCTCTGCCCTGTTGTTGGCCCTCCAGAGGAACTGGCTGGCCCCTGTTTGGGACAGGAGGCTGGACTAGATGGACCCTCCCCGATCTGACCCAGCAGGGCTCTTCTGATGTTCTTCTCAGGGGAAGACCTCAGCCTCTCTGCCCTGTTGTTGGCCCTCCAGAGGAACTGGCTGGCCCCTGTTTGGGACAGGAGGCTGGACTAGATGGAGCCTCCCCGATCTGACCCAGCAGGGCTCTTCTGATGCTCTTCTCAGGGGAAGACCTCAGCCTCTCTGCCCTATTGTTGGCCCTCCAGAGGAACTGGCTGGCCCCTGTGTGGGACAGGAAGCTGTACTAGATGGACCCTCCCCGATCTGACCCAGCAGGGCTCTTCTGATGTTCTTCTCAGGGGAAGGCCTTGGCCTCTCTGCCCTGTTGTTGGCCCTCCTGAGGAACTGGTTGGCCACTGTGTGAGACAGGAGGCTGGACTAGATGGACCCTCCCTGGTCTGATCCAGCAAGGCTCTTCTGAGGTTCTTCTCAGTGGAAGGCCTCGGCCTTTCTGCCCTGTTGTTTGCCCTCGAGAGGAACTGGTTGGCCACTGTGTGAGACAGAAGGCTGGACTAGATGGACCCCCCCTGGTCTGATCCAACAGGGCTCTTCTTCTCCCTGGTCTGATTCAACAGGGCTCTTCTTTCGCTGCCATTCCTTGCATGAATCTGTGCACAGAGAACCTTGCCAGACAGATCTCCCGGAAGCCTTACCTGAGCAGGTGAGGAGGGAAGGTCTGCCTTGCTGCTACTGTCGTCTGGTGGAGTGCAGATCCGGATAAACGAGAGGCCGAACTGGGTGTGCTTGTTGAAGGGCTGGCTGCAAGTTAGCCTGACGCGATCCCATTTCTCCCCCAGCGCTGCAGCCAAGAAATCCCCTGTGGGGCAGGCAAGGAAACACCAAGAAAGCGTCACTAGGCCTGGACGGTGAGAATCCCAGAGTTGGAAGGGTGCTCAAGGTATGCAGGGCCCTCCTCATTTCCTACCTTCTTTAAATTTTCAAAAAGTTTTATTAGTTTCAGAAAAGGATAGGGATGAAGATACTGGATTTATATCCCGCCCTCCACTCTGAAGAGTCTCAGAGCGGCTCACAATCTCCTTTCCCTTCCTCCCCCACAACAGACACCCTGTGAGGTGGATGGGGCTGAGAGGGCTCTCCCAGCAGCTGCCCTTTCAAGGACAACCTCTGCCAGAGCTATGGCTGACCCAAGGCCATTCTAGCAGCTGCAAGTGGAGGAGTGGGGAATCAAACCCGGGGGATGGGGAGTGGGAGAAAATTTAAAAAAAACCCCAGAATACATTCCAGTATTATTTTGCATAGGAATACTTTCAAAAAGCTTAATTCTACAGTAAATTCTTGACATGAATTGTCCCCTATTATTTTGTCTCAACTGCACAAAATCCATTTTCAAATTTTATAGTATACACCTTTTGTTAAAATTATGTAGTAATTTTGACAATTCCAGTAAAGATAAATTTTATAATATAAAATACAAGGGGGCGAAAAAGAGAAGAAAAAATAAGTTCACATCAGAGAATCTTAAGAGTCTTGGTTATCTAACCAGGCATAGAATTTCATCCAATATTTTCTTGCTTCGTCTTTAGATTTCCCAGCTAACAGCTGGGATAACAAGTCCAACTCTGCTGTTTCCAGAACTTTTCCCACCAGATCCATTTTCGTGGGGATTTCCTGAGATTTCTGCGCCAAAAGGATCCTAGCTGCGGTATTAAAGTGCGCCAAGTGTCTCATCTCTTTGGAATAGTCCTCAGGGAATATATTCAATAAAAATAGTTCTGGTTTGAAATGAATCTGTGTCTTCATGATCTTCTGTAACATTTCATGCACCATTTTCCAATAGTCTTTCACAATCTCACATGTCCACCACATATGGTAAAAGGAACCAATCTGTTTAGTACATTTCCAACACTTGTTGGACATATTAGTATAAATCTTACACAGTTTCTGTGGCGTCAGGTATCATCTATAAAACATCTTTGTGGAGAAACGCCATTTTAATCCATGTTGGTGCTTCATTGGGAGGGATTGCTAAACTGCCAAGCAGGCTTGGGCCTAGCCTTCCCCTCCTTCCCCCCCCCTCCCTTCCAGAGCCAAACCAACAACTCTAGGGGGAAAGTCTCCTAGAGAGGCAGGAAGTTCTTTTGTTCTCTGCATGTGAGTTAGGAGAAAGAGTTTTTCAGTTCTCAGCTGCAGCTCGAAGGAAGAGGTTGCCAGTGTGGGAGCTCCTGCCTGTGCATGTGGCCTATTCAAGAGAAAAGGCCCCAGGCAGCCAGACAAAGTAAGTCATCCAAAAGGGCAGGGCATGTTTAGATCAGGGACAGCCGGACGCGTTTAAAACCACATTTTGTTTATCATGCTGTTTGCTGTACGGGTGCTGTGCTGTACTAACTTTTTAAAGGCAACTGTTTTTGTTTTGTTTTTCTTTCCCTTTCTTTTTCTCTTTTAAATAAATATTTTTTTCTTTGCTGTTTTAAATGCTGGCAGTTAATCTCTGTACTACATAGATCCCCAAACCGCTTAGACCACGCTGTGTTGAGAAGGGGGCCCCAGGGAAGGGGGAAGGCATGCAGTTGGATAGGGTGCCAATCCTCCAGGGGTTCCCCAAAGAAGTGCTGAGGTCTCTGTGATACCCAAGTACAGGGTGGCAGAGGACCCTGAGGCCGGGCCTCATAGCTGGAGAGGGGGATTGGGAGTCCTGTTCCTCTCAATCTGAACCCCTAGACTGAGCAGGTGGTGGCAGCGAGCCCAAGGGGCAGGAGGAGAAATAGCTCCCTCCAGGAGTTGGCGACTCAATAGGGAGCTGACGGGACCGGGTCTGAAGGCAGAATCGGGCCGGTTCCGTCACACTTGGCGGCAGCGGTGGGATGAGAACAAACAGAGAACCTGATTGGCCAGGCATTTTTGTTTTTTGATACGTGCAAGCACCCAGAGGAAGCAACAGAGGTTTTGTTTTATTTTCGGGTCAACTGGAGTAGGGAAAGTTTAGCTAGTTAGGATGGAGCGTGCTAAGAGGCGGGAAATCCTGAAGATGACAAAGCCACAGCTCCAGGAAGAGTGTGCAAAGCACAAGCTGGAGTGTGACAACATGACTGTAGTAGATATGAAAGACCTCCTGTTGGAGTATCATCAGCATGCAGGGGCACCTGCAAAAGTGCCCCCTACCCAGTCAGAAGTAATCTTGCGGCTACAGTTGGAACTGGAAAGAATGCGTATCGAGGCGGACCAAGAGCGCAGACGGGAGGAAAGAGAGAGGGATGAGATCCGCAGACAGAGGGAGCTGAGACAAGCTGAGATCCGCAGACGGGAGGAAAGAGAGAGGGATGAGATCCGCAGACAGAGGGAAAAAAGACAAGCTGAGATCCGCAGACGGGAGGAAAGAGAGAGAGCTGAGATCCACAGACGGGAGCAGGAAGAGCAACATCGCCATGAGCTTGAGGTGCTACGTCTGGAAGCTGAACTAAGCAAAAAGATCAAAGTCACCCCCCAAAGACTTTGCAGTGTACAAAGAGGGAGAAGACCCCTCCATATACCTCTCCAACTTTGAGAAGGCAGCCAAACAGTGGGGGATTGCAGAGGAAGACTATATGTCTTACCTCTGTAGCAACCTGACTGGAGAGCTTTCAGCCATCTATTACAGCATGCCTATGGAAGATGGGGGGATAACTTTTGCAGCCTATAAAGCCACAGTATTTAAAAGGTTTAAACTGGGGCCAGACCACTCCCGAAAGCAGTTCAGGGGTTTAGCTCCACAAGAATGTAAGTCCTATTCTGAATTTGGAGTAATGAAGGAACAGACAGTTCCAGTGTTATTGGGCCGGGATTTGTTGGTTGGCCAGTACTCTATCAATGCTGTAACCCGCAACCAAACCCTCAGAGGAAAGTGGGAGGAGGAAGGCAACTTTAGGGAAGCCACCTCACCACCAACCAGGGAGGGGGAAATAGCCCAGGTTACTGAGGACGAAGAGAGGGCAGTCACCCAGGAGGGGGAGGACCAGCCTGTCTCAAGCCCTGGAGTAGGGGAAGAGGGGTGTAGCTTTCCCCAAATGCAGCAAGAGGCTGTCGATGTTCCTAGCGAGGAAGGGAACCTGTCTAGCGTAAAGGATGTGCATGCTGAAGAGACCGAGGTGGAGGGTGGAGATTTCACAGGAGGTTCTGAGAGCAGCAAGGCTAATGTGGGCTCACACATAGCTGAAGGCTTGGGGGAACGGGAGCGGTTCCAGAAGGGGGTCCTGAGCGGCCTTAGGTTGGAACCGGTTCACCAAGTAGCTGTGGATCAGGAAGTGGGATCGTCCGAGACGCTCTCAAAACAGGTCGTCTTGAAGCAGGGCAGACAGGAATCCTGGGAAGCTGTGGGACCTTCCAGGCAGGAAGGGGGTCAGTTGGGTAGTGCCGAAAAACCAACCGAGGGGACTGAGAACCCAAGCCAAACCCTCAGGGGAAGGTGGGGGGAGGAAGGCAATGTTAGGGAAGCCACCTCACCACCAACCAGGGAGGGGGAGGACCAGCCTGTCTCAAGCCCTGCAGGAGGGTGTGCCCAATGGGAAGAGGGGTGCCAATTTCCACAAGGACAGCAGGATGCTGTGGAGCCTTCCAGGCAGGAAGGAGCTCAGTTGGCTGACACTGAAAAACCAACTGAGGGGGCGGAGAACCCAGATCAAACTTTGGCTGAGTGTTCTGGAAACAGTGGGACTAGGGGTGGCTTGAAGGAACAGATGATAGGAAGTCTGGGGGAGCCAGAAATGTTCCTGTCTGAGGTTCAAAGTGACCCTAAGCTGGAACCACTGTGTGAGGTGGCAAGGGACCAGAAGGTGGAGTTCTCAGAAGCTGAGACAGGGGATAGGGTGATGGATTTCCTGCCACTTCATACTGGTGAACGGAAAGTGGAATGGGAGGGACCCCATATGATTGTGGATGGCCTGGACGATACTACTTATGTGGTGGCTATGGAGAAGATGGGAAAGGCAGTTAAAGTGGTGCAGGTGAATATGCCACAGCCATTCTCTGTGAGGTCCATGGTGTTGCATATAGGTAGGAAGGAAGGAGACAAAAAGAAGCTGGGACAGCAATTGTTTGGAGCCCCAGAGGTGGTTTTCTGGGAGGTCAGAGTGGACAGAGGGAACATTCCACCAATGAGGGATAAAGAAGCAACTGTGTGGGAACTGGGCAGTTTCCAACCCCATATGTGGGGCCAGGGATTTCCTCCTTTGATGGGCCACTCACCCCAGCAACAGCAGCAACGGAGGGAGAGCACCAAACTCCAGAGGTGGTCCTGGGAGATGGAGGAGTACAATATGAAGATCGAGCCCATTGCTGGACGCCACAATGTGATCGCAGACTTTCTGTCCAGAAAGGATGGTGATGCTTAAGATGTCAGCCTCCATGTATTGGAGAAATACCTGAATGTTTGTGTAATATTTTGGTTAATGGGTTTCTCCTTGTTTGGTTGGATTCTGCTACGGGGTCACCTCTGTAGGAGGCAACCCCTCCGGCTCAGAATTTAAGGAGGGGGAAGTGTGGAGAAACGCCATTTTAATCCATGTTGGTGCTTCATTGGGAGGGATTGCTAAACTGCCAAGCAGGCTTGGGCCTAGCCTTCCCCTCCTTCCCCCCCCTCCCTTCCAGAGCCAAACCAACAACTCTAGGGGGAAAGTCTCCTAGAGAGGCAGGAAGTTCTTTTGTTCTCTGCATGTGAGTTAGGAGGAAGAGTTTTTCAGTTCTCAGCTGCAGCTCGAAGGAAGAGGTTGCCAGTGTGGGAGCTCCTGCCTGTGCATGTGGCCTATTCAAGAGAAAAGGCCCCAGGCAGCCAGACAAAGTAAGTCATCCAAAAGGGCAGGGCATGTTTAGATCAGGGACAGCCGGACGCGTTTAAAACCACATTTTGTTTATCATGCTGTTTGCTGTACGGGTGCTGTGCTGTACTAACTTTTTAAAGGCAACTGTTTTTGTTTTGTTTTTCTTTCCCTTTCTTTTTCTCTTTTAAATAAATATTTTTTTCTTTGCTGTTTTAAATGCTGGCAGTTCATCTCTGTACCACAGAGATCCCCAAACCGCTTAGACCACGCTGTGTTGAGAAGGGGGCCCCGGGGAAGGGGGAAGGCATGCAGTTGGATAAGGTGCCAATCCTCCAGGGGTTCCCCAAAGAAGTGCTGAGGTCTCTGTGAAACCCAAGTACAGGGTGGCAGAGGACCTTGAGGCCTGGCCTCATAGCTGGAGAGGGGGATTGGGAGTCCTGTTCCTCTCAATCTGAACCCCTAGACTGAGCAGGTGGTGGCAGCGAGCCCAAGGGGCAGGAGGAGAAATAGCTCCCTCCAGGAGTTGGCGACTCAATAGGGAGCTGACGGGACCGGGTCGGAAGGCAGAATCGGGCCGGTTCCGTCACAATCTTATATAGATTTTCTTTGAAAGTTACTGACCTAGTTAATTTAACGTTAAGTTTCCACAGTCTCTCCCAGTCTTCTAAAGCAATATTGTAGGCAAAGTTTTTTGCCCATTGAACCATACAGTCCTTTGCAACTTCATCTTGTGTCTTCATTTGAAGCAGAGATGCATACATTTTGGAGATTAACTTTTCTTGTGGGCCCAACAAAATTGTGTCAAATACGTATTGCTCTGTATTAAAACCTGTCACCCTGTCTTTGGCATATCTGGATTCAATTTGCATTCTCAACCACCAATTCGTTTTAATATCCACATTTTCCAATTCTTCTTTGGTTTTCGGTTGCCCTACCTTCTTTAAACATCCGGACCCCGGAACGGTTCTTGTCCAGCTTGGCATCTGCTGGGTTCATCAAGGTGACACTGGGCAGCAAGGTGAGGTACTTCTGGCCTGCAGTCCACGAGGAGCGGCCCACGTCGATCTGGAGGAAGGCAGAGCCGCAGTTCCCTGGGTCCCATCAACAGAAATCAAAACGATGCAACAAAGAATCTCTGAGCTGGCTCACAAAAACTTCTAGGACTGGCTCAAAGGTATCTGCCATTTGCTCTGCCCACCTTCCCCTCTCTGTTGGGCTAAGCAGTGGTCGTGGAATCTTTGGATGGAGATCATGGAATCTTTGCATGGAGACAGATCAAGATGGGTCGCTGGGCTAGTTTGTCTTTAGCAGTAGAAAAGAGCAGAGAAAAGAGCACAGGGGTGGCCAACGGTAGCTCTCCAGATGTTTTTTTTTTGCTTACAACTCCCATCAGTCCCAGCCAGCATGGCCAATGGCTGGGGCTGATGGGAGTTGTAGGCAAAAAAAAAACACCTGGAGAGCTACCGTTGGCCACCCCGCCATAGCACCTTAAACGCTGACAAAATTTGTGGCACGGGAGGGGCTTTTGTTAAGTCACTGCTCACTTCTTCAGGTATCTCACAAAAGCTCCCCCCTCCCCCACACACACCTGTGTTCCCTCTAAGCTGAGTCAGCGTGAGCTAGCTCACAGATTTTTTTAGCCTCCAGCTCACCCATTTTGGCCTCAGCTCAGGAAAAATGACCCCAGAGCGTCATAATTGATGCAGGAGTGAACAACTTTAACGCCAGCCGCTCACAAAGTAGAATTTTTGCTCACCAGACTCTGCGGCTTAGAGGGAACACTGCTCCCCCACCACGGTTTTTTTTCCAGAGAGGTGGCTTGTACTGCCTGCCTCTGCATCCAGGGCCTTGTATTCCTTGGGCCTTATATTCCTTGACAATGGAGGCCCAGATAGCAGCCACTGCCAAATCCGCCTTCTACCATCTTAGGCGGGTGAAGCAGTTGGTTCCCATCCTCAAGCGCGGTAACTTGGTAACCGTGATCCATGCAATGGTCACCTTGAGATTGGACTACTGTAATGCCCTCTACATGGGGCTGCCCTTGGCTTGAACCCGGAAACTGCAGCTAGTGCAGAACGCGGCAGCCAGGCTGCTACTGGGGCTTCCCTGGTGGGAGCACATATAGCCGGGGCTACGGGAACTGCACTGGCTGCCAATAGTATATCGGATTCGCTACAAGGTGCTGGTTATTACCTTTAAAGTCCTATATGGCCGAGGACCTGCTTACCTTAGGGACCGTCTCTCCCCACACGTTCCCCAGAGGGTACTTAGATCTGGGACGAAAAATCTATTAGCGATCTCGGGCCGAGCGAGGCTAGACTACAGTCCACCGGAGAGCGGGGCTTTCTCAGTTGCTGCCCCCTTGGTGGAATCAACTGCCGGAAGAAGTTAGGGCCTTGCAGGGCCTCGCCCAGTTCTGCAAGGCCTGTAAGACCACGCTATTCCGGCAGGCCTTTAATCTGACATTGAAGGACTGCTACGGGTGACTGAGATACATCAAATAGGGACTGAACGCCATCTGAAGCGAGAAAACGTCAGATACAATTAGCACTAGACTGTTTTAATGGTTCTTAACTTGCTGTATTGTTTAACTGTTAAATTGTTCTTCTTTTGCTGGTTGTGAGCCGCCCTGAGCCTGCTTCGGCGGGGAGGGCGGGATAGAAATCCAATAAGCCTTAAACCTTGGAGGTTTCTCATCCAACTACTTGTTAAGGTTAGCTCAGCTTAGCTTCTGAGATCTGATGAGATCCGTTAGTGTTTCTGGTGCTGCTGGACTCTTGCTCTTTTCTACATGCCTGCAGTATTTACAGGCTGCCTTTCTCGCGGGGGCTCCTCAAGGAGGACCTCACAGAATAAATCAATGCAATCAACAGACCAGAATCCCAGAATTGAAAGGGGCCATGGAGGCCATCTAGTCCAACTCCCTGCTCTTTCACACATATTGCGTGGCTCTTGAAGCCCCCGTCGCCCTGTCAACTGGCTTGGAGAAAGCATTCTCTCTTTAAATCACTTGTCCAAGCAAGCCAACTGGCAGCTTAGAGCATGCATTTGAAGTTAAAAGTTGCTTTTTCTACCTCCCTCATTTATTTGCTTTCCTCCCTCCCTCCCTTCCTGAGACTCTCAGACATCGGATGTTCATATCCTACTAGCATAGCCAGCTTTAGGAGGGGATTGGAAAAAATATGGAGCAGAGGGTCCATCAATGAGGTCCACCTTCAAGAGGGGGTTAGATAAAAACCACCTTCAAGAGGGGGTTAGATAAAAATATGGAGCAGAGGTCCATCAATGAGGTCCACCTTCAAGAGGGGGTTAGATAAAAATATGGAGCAGAGGTCCATCAATGAGGTCCACCTTCAAGAGGGGGTTAGATAAAAACCACCTTCAAGAGAGGGTTAGATAAAAATATGGAGCAGAGGTCCATCAATGAGGTCCACCTTCAAGAGGGGGTTAGATAAAAATATGGAGCAGAGGTCCATCAATGAGGTCCACCTTCAAGAGGGGGTTAGATAAAAACCACCTTCAAGAGAGGGTTAGATAAAAATATGGAGCAGAGGTCCATCAATGAGGTCCACCTTCAAGAGGGGGTTAGATAAAAATATGGAGCAGAGGTCCATCAATGAGGTCCACCTTCAAGAGGGGGTTAGATAAAAACCACCTTCAAGAGGGGGTTAGATAAAAATATGGAGCAGAGGTCCATCAATGAGGTCCCCCTTCAAGAGGGAGTTAGATAAAAACCACCTTCAAGAGGGGGTTAGATAAAAATATGGAGCAGAGGTCCATCAATGAGGTCCACCTTCAAGAGGGGGTTAGATAAAAACCACCTTCAAGAGGGGATTAGATAAAATTACGGAGCAGAGGTCCATCAATGAGGTCCACCTTCAAGAGGGGGTTAGATAAAAACCACCTTCAAGAGGGGGTTAGATAAAAATATGGAGCAGAGGTCCATCAATGAGGTCCACCTTCAAGAGGGGGTTAGATAAAAACCACCTTCAAGAGGGGGTTAGATAAAAATATGGAGCAGAGGTCCATCAATGAGGTCCACCTTCAAGAGGGGGTTAGATAAAAACCACCTTCAAGAGGGGGTTAGATAAAAATATGGAGCAGAGGTCCATCAATGAGGTCCACCTTCAAGAGGGGGTTAGATAAAAACCACCTTCAAGAGGGGGTTAGATAAAAATACGGAGCAGAGGTCCATCAATGAGGTCCACCTTCAAGAGGGGGTTAGATAAAAACCACCTTCAAGAGGGGGTTAGATAAAAATATGGAGCAGAGGTCCATCAATGAGGTCCACCTTCAAGAGGGGGTTAGATAAAAACCACCTTCAAGAGGGGGTTAGATAAAAATACGGAGCAGAGGTCCATCAATGAGGTCCACCTTCAAGAGGAGGTTAGATAAAAATATGGAGCAGAGGTCCATCAATGAGGTCCACCTTCAAGAGGGGGTTATATAAAAATATGGAGCAGAAAAGCCTCCCCCAGAGTTGGGACGCGACGTTTCTGGGACGAGAGGCCATTTCCCCGCCCCTATTTCCCTCCTGCCCCTACCAGGGTGCCTACCTATGTCAACGTAGCCGATGTGGCTCGCTTGTTCCAGCTGCAGCTCCGCTTTCAGCACCCGGCTCCTGTCGTGGGGGCAGCTAAGCCAGGGACGGGGGCTTTCTTCAAGCAGCAAGTTATCTACCGGGTCTTTAGGATCCTGTCCCAGAGAAAGGAAGGAAGATCAGAGAGGCACAATAATAATAATAATAATAATAAATTTTATTTCTATCCCGCCCTCCCCACCTTAGCGGGCTCAGGGCGGCTAACAGCATATTACAAAACATACAGTGATATTATAAAAACATTTAAATCCAACAATATAAAACATCAACAATGAAACTACTAACATTAAAAACCAGTTCAATGATATAATTATTCTGCGGTGTGAATCTTCCGACCGCATTGGCGGCTCCTTAATTCTTGATCTTCCTAACAGTCCGGATGTGCCAGTTTAAAAAGGACGGTCTTGCAGGCCCTGCGGAACTGCTCAAGGTTCCGCAGGGCCCGCACCTCCTCGGGGAGTCGGTTCCACAGAGTAGGAGCCGCACTCGAGAATGCCCGTACTCTGGTGCTCTGATGTTTAATCTCCTTCGGCCCGGGGATGGTCATCAGATTTTTCCCGACTGACCTCAGTGCTCTCTGGGGTTCGTATGGGGAAAGACGGTCCCTCAGGTAGGTGGGTCCTCGGCCATATAAGGCTTTAAAGGTAACGACCAACACTTTGTACTGGACTCGGTATATAATCGGCAGCCAGTGCAGTTCACGTAGCCCCGGCTGTATATGCTCCCGTTTTGGAAGTCCCAACAACAGCCTGGCCGCCGCGTTCTGCACTAGCTGCAGCTTCCGAGTCCGGCATAGAGGTAGCCCCAAGTAGAGGGCATTACAGTAGTCTAGTCTTGAGGTGACAGTTGCGTGGATCACCGTTGCGAGGTCCCGGCGCTCGAGGAAAGGGGCCAACTGCCTTGCCCGCTTCAGATGGAAGAATGCTGACTTGGCAGTGGCTGCTATCTGGGCCTCCATTGATAGTGAAGGCTTAACACTTACCCTCTGCCTTCTGTGCAGGTGCCTGGGCAGTTGTTGCTGCTTGGGTTACTCTCAGCCTTCAGCATATCTCCTGCACCCGCTGTATCGACACACAATGGCACATCCCAAATTCAGCACTGAAAATGGCATTCTTCTTGCCGAAAAAGGCACATTCCTACCTCTCGGACCACAGAGATAAACTTGAAAATGTGGAGGCAGCGCCCAATTAAGTTGCCAGAGCCGGAGAGATTCAGTGTCAATCAGGCTGAGAGGCCTACCATTGTTCGATGTTTTGAATCCAGATTTCTTTTCTCAAAGAAGGTCAGTTTTTGCAACACCCAAGAATCAGTTCAGCCAGGGCATCTTTCTGACACATAAACTGAAGTTTTTACTTTAAGAAGAAGATTATGATATTGGATTTATATCCCACCCTATGCTCTGAATCTCAGAGTGGTGACAATCTCCTTTACCTTCCCCCCACACACACACACACACAACAGAGAGGAGTGACAAGTGGAGGGCCTCAAGGAACTGTCCTGGGACCTGTTTTGTTCAACATCTTTATCAAGGATTCGGATGAAGGAATAGAGGGAATGCTTATTAACTTTGCAGATGATACTAAATTGGAAAGGGCTGCATACACAGAAGACAGAAACAGGATACAGGATGACCTTGACAGGCTGGAAAACTGGGCTAAAATCAATAAAATGAATTTTAACGGGGATAAATGTAAAGTTCAGCATTTAGGTAGGAAAAATCCGATGCATGGTTATAGGATGGGAGAGACTTGTCTAAGGAGTAGGCTGTGCCAAAAGGATTTGGGGTCTTAATGGATCATACACTGAACATGAGTCAACAGTGTGATGCAGTGGCTTTTTATCTCACTCCTGTCTGTGCTAATACCTTTTATAATGCCAATAAAAGAAATTGCTGATGATGATGATGTTAAAGCTTTGATTAATTCACTTAAATATACTAGCTCCCTTATAGCTCAGACAGAAAAGTACATTTTATACATTGGGCATTATTAGTTAGCAGATTTCTTCTGCAAAAACTGGCAACGGCTTCCATTTCAGTTTTATTATTACAGTCAGTGACCAGATCCAACTGACAAAAACATTAACAGGCATACGGATTGTGGCGGAACCGGCCCGATTCTGCCTTCAGACCCGGTCCCGTCAGCTCCCTATCGAGTCGCCAACTCCTGGAGGGAGCTATTTCTCCTCCTGCCCCTTGGGCGCGCTGCCACCACCTGCTCAGTCTTGGGGTTCAGATTGAGAGGAACAGGACTCCCAATCCCCCTCTCCTGCTATGAGGCCAGGCCTCAAGGTCCTCTGCCACCCTGCACTTGGGTTTCACAGAGACCTCAGCGCTTCTTTGGGGCACCCCTGGAGGATTGGCACCTTATCCAACTGCATGCCGTCCCCCCTTCACCTGGGGCCCCCTTCTTAACACAGCGTGGTCTAAAGCGGTCTGGGGATCTATGTGGTACAGAGTTTGACTGCCAGCATTTTAAACAGAAAAAACATTTATTTAAAAGGGAAAAGGATATGGAAAGAAAAACAAAACAAAAACAGTTGCATCTACAAAATTAGCACAGCCCAGCACAGCACAGCAAACAGCATAACAAAGAAAAGTTGATTATAAACGCATCCGGCTGGCCCTGATCTAAACTTGCCCTGTCTTGTGAAGTACTTACTTAGTCTGCCTGCCTGGAGGCCTCATTTTCCTGAGCAGGCCTCCCCCACAGGCAGGAGCCTCCATTGCTCACCACATGCTCGCTCGAGCCCCAGTTCAAATCTGCCTCTCTTCCTGCCTAACACATGCAAGCAACCACAGCACTTCCTGCCTCTCTAGGAGACTTTCCCCCTAGCGTTGTTGGTTTGGCTCTGGAAGGGAGGGGGGGAGTGAGGGGAAGGCTACAAAGCCTGCTGAATGGATTTACTGATCCCTGCCTTTTTGGATGAAGCACCAACACTCTCAGATGGCGTTTCTCCACACGTCCCCCTCCTTAAATTCTGAGCCGGAGGGGTTGCCTCCTACAGAGGTGACCCCGTAGCAGAATCCAAACAAACAAGGAGAAACCCATTAACCCAAAATATTACACAAACATTCAGGTATTTCTCCAATAATACACAAAGTCCAGCACCCTAGGTGCCCATGTCCTTTCTGGACAAAATGTTGCATTGCTGCATGCAGAAGGAATGTCCAGTCTTTAAGATGTACTCCTCCATCTCCCAGGATCACCTCTGGAGTTTGGTGCTCTCCCTCCGTTGCTGCTGTTGCTGGGGTGAGTGGTCCATCAAAGGAGGAAATTCCTGGCCCCACATATGAGGTTGGAAACTGCCCAGTTCCCACACAGTTGCTTCTTTATCCCTCATTGGTGGAATGTTCCCTCTGTCCACTCTGACCTCCCAGAAACCCACCTCTGGGGCCCCAAACAATTGCTGTCCCAGCTTCTTTGTGTCTCCTTCCTTCCTACCTATAGGCAACACCATGGACCTCGCAGAGAATAGCTGTGGTATATTCACCTGCACCACTTGAGCTGCCTTTCCCATTTTCTCCATAGCCACCACATAAGTAGCATCGCCCAGGTCATCCACAATCATATGGGGTCCCTCCCATTCCACTTTCCGTTCACCAGTATGAAGGGGCAGGAAAACCATCACCCTATCCCCTGCCTCAGCTTCTGAGAACTCCACTTTCTGGTCGCTTGCCACCTCACCCAGTGGTTCCAGCCTAGGGTCACTTTGAACCTCAGACAGGAACCTTTCTGGCTCCCCCAGACTTCCTATCATCTGTTCCTTCAAGCCACCCCTAGTCCCACTGTTTCCAGAACACTCAGCCAAAGTTTGATCTGGGTTCTCCACCCCCTCAGTTGGTTTTTCAGTGTCAGCCAACTGAGCTCCTTCCTTCCTGGAAGGCTCCACAGCATCCTGCTGCCCTTGCGGAAATTGGCACCCCTCTTCCCATTGGGCACACCCTCCTGCAGGGCTTGAGACAGGCTGGTCCTCCCCCTCCCTGGTTGGTGGTAAGGTGGCTTCCCTAAAGTTGCCTTCCTCCCCCCACCTTCCCCTGAGGGTTTGGCTTGGGTTCTCAGTCCCCTCGGTTGGTGTTTCAGCACTACCCAACTGACCCCCTTCCTGCCTGGAAGGTCCCACAGCTTCCTGCTGCCCTTGTGGAAATTGGCACCCCTCTTCCCATTGGGCACACCCTCCTGCAGGGCTTGAGACAGGCTGGTCCTCCCCCTCCCTGGTTGGTGGTGAGGTGGCTTCCCTAAAGTTGCCTTCCTCCCCCCACCTTCCCCTGAGGGTTTGGCTTGGGTTCTCAGTCCCCTCGGTTGGTTTTTCAGCACTACCCAGCTGACCCCCTTCCTGCCTGGAAGGTCCCACAGGTTCCCAGGATTCCTGTCTGCCCTGCTTCAAGACGACCTGTTTTGAGAGCGTCTCGGACGATCCCACTTCCTGATTCACAGCTACTTGGTGAACCGGTTCCAACCTAAGGCCGCTCCGGACCCCCTTCTGGAACCACTCCCGTCCCCCCAAGCCTTCAGCTATGTGCTCCTCTGAGCCCACATTAGCCTTGCTGCTCTCAGAACCTCCTGTGAAATCTCCACTCTCCACCTTGGTCTCTTCAGCTTGCACATCCTTTACGCTAGACAGATTCCCTTCCTCGCTAGGAACATCCACAGCCTCTTGCTGCACTTGGGGAAAGCTATACCCCTCTTCCCCTTGGGAACACCCTACTCCAGGGCTTGAGACAGGCTGGTCCTCCCCCTCCTGGGTGACTGCCCTCTCTTCGTCCTCAGTAACCTGGGCTATTTCCCCCTCCCTGGTTGGTGGTGAGGTGGCTTCCTTAAAGTTGCCTTCCTCCTCCCACTTTCCTCTGAGGGTTTGGCTGTGGGTTACAGCATTTATAGAGTACTGGCCAACCAACAAATCCCGGCCCAATAACACTGGGACTGTTTGTTCCTTCATTACCCCACATTCAGAATAGGATTTACCTTCTTGTGGAGCCAAACCCCTGAACTGCTTTCGGGAGTGGTCTGGCCCCAGTTTAAACCTTTTAAATACAGTGGCTTTATAGGCCGCAAAAGTTATCCCCCCATCTTCCATAGGCATGCTGTGATAGATGGCTGAGAGTTCTCCAGTCAGGATGCTACAGAGGTAAGACATATAGTCTTCCTCTGCAATCCCCCACTGTTTGGCTGCCCTCTCAAAGTTGGAGAGGTATATGGAGGGGTCTTCTCCCTCTTGGTACACTGCAAAGTCCTTGGGGGTGACTTGGATCTCTTTGCTTAGTTCAGCTTCCAGACGTAGCACCTCAAGCTCATGGCGACGTTGCTCTTCCAGCTCCTGTCTGCGGATCTCAGCTTGTCTCAGCTCCCTCTCTCTTTCCTCCTGTCTGCGGAGCTCAGCTCGTCTCAGCTCCCTCTCTCTTTGTCTTTCCTCTCTCTCTCTTTCCTCCTGTCTGCGGAGCTCAGCTCGTCTCAGCTCCCTCTCTCTTTGTCTTTCCTCTCTCTCTCGTTCCTCCTGTCTGCGCTCTTGGTACGCCTTGGTACGTATTCTTGCCAGTTCCAACTGTAGCTGCAAGGTTGCTTCTGACTGGGTGGGGAACACTTTTGCAAGTGCCCCTGCATGCTGATGATACTCCAAAAGGAGGTCTTTCATATCTACTACAGTCATGTTGTCACACTCCAGCTTGTGCTTTGCACACTCTTCCTGGAGCTGTGGCTTTGTCATCTTCAGGATTTCCCGCATCTTAGCACGCTCCATCCTAACTAGCTAAACTTTCCCTACTCCAGTTGACCCGAAAATAAAACAAAACCGCTGTTGCTTCCTCTGGGTGCTTGCACGTATCAAAAAAACAAAAATGCCTGGCCAATCAAGTTCTCTGTTTGTTCTTATCCCACCGCTGCCGCCAAGTGTGGCGGAACCAGCCCGATTCTGCCTTCAGACCCGGTCCCGTCAGCTCCCTATCGAGTCGCCAACTCCTGGAGGGAGCTATTTCTCCTCCTGCCCCTTGGGCGCGCTGCCACCACCTGCTCAGTCTTGGGGTTCAGATTGAGAGGAACAGGACTCCCAATCCCCCTCTCCTGCTATGAGGCCAGGCCTCAAGGTCCTCTGCCACCCTGCACTTGGGTTTCACAGAGACCTCAGCGCTTCTTTGGGGCACCCCTGGAGGATTGGCACCTTATCCAACTGCATGCCGTCCCCCCTTCACCTGGGGCCCCCTTCTTAACACAGCGTGGTCTAAAGCGGTCTGGGGATCTATGTGGTACAGAGTTTGACTGCCAGCATTTTAAACAGAAAAAACATTTATTTAAAAGGGAAAAGGATATGGAAAGAAAAACAAAACAAAAACAGTTGCATCTACAAAATTAGCACAGCCCAGCACAGCACAGCAAACAGCATAACAAAGAAAAGTTGATTATAAACGCATCCGGCTGGCCCTGATCTAAACTTGCCCTGTCTTGTGAAGTACTTACTTAGTCTGCCTGCCTGGAGGCCTCATTTTCCTGAGCAGGCCTCCCCCACAGGCAGGAGCCTCCATTGCTCACCACATGCTCGCTCGAGCCCCAGTTCAAATCTGCCTCTCTTCCTGCCTAACACAGGCAAGCAACCACAGCACTTCCTGCCTCTCTAGGAGACTTTCCCCCTAGCGTTGTTGGTTTGGCTCTGGAAGGGAGGGGGGGAGAGAGGGGAAGGCTACAAAGCCTGCTGAATGGATTTACTGATCCCTGCCTTTTTGGATGAAGCACCAACACTCTCAGATGGCGTTTCTCCACACGGATATTCAGGTTAAACTCCAGTTAAAATAAAATATAAAATTTAGCAAAAAATCCTATGTAAAATTGCATAGTTGAAAGACAATAAAATATAAACTACATGAAATAACATCTTAGAACAAAGCAGTAGACAAGGGCACCTCTAAGACCAACTAAGTTTTATTCAGAATGTATGCTTGAATATGCACACGAAAGCTAACATTCTGAATAAAACTTAGTTGCTCTTAAGATGCACTTGTCTCCTGCTTTGTTCTATTGCTTCAGACCAACACGGCTGTCTACTGGGATCTAATATCTTAGAGACAGTGGCTTTACAACTAGTTTGTCTTTAATTCAACGATGGGCTTGATTAATTGGAAATGATTAATTGGAATTGTTTTCTGTGGCCCCGGAAGGTCAGACCAGAAGCAATGGGTTGAAATTAAATCAAAAGAGTTTGCGGCTCGACATGAGGAAGATCTTCCTGACCGTTAGAGTGATTCCTCAGTGGAACAGGCTTCCTCCTTGGGAGGTGGTGGGCTCTCCTTCCTTGGAGGTTTTTCAACAGAGGCTAGATGGCCCTGACAGCGATGAAGATCCTGTGAATTTAGGGGGAGGTATTTGTGGGTTTCCTGCATTGTGCAGGGAGTTGGACTAGATGACCATGGAGGTTCCTTCCAACTCTAGGATTCTCCTTCCTTGGAGGTTTTTAAGCAGAGGCTAGATGGCCACCTGACAGCAATGAGGATCCTGTGAATTTAGGGGGAGGTGTTTGTGGGTTTCCTGCATTGTGCAGGGGGTTGGACTAGATGACCCTGGAGGTCCCTTTCAGCTCTAGGATTCTCCTTCCTTGGGGGTTTTTAAGCAGAGGCTAGATGGCCATCTGACAGCAATGAAGATCCTGTGAATTTAGGGGGAGGGGTCTGTGAGTTTCCTGCATTGTGTAGGGGGTTGGACTAGATGACCCTAGAGATCCCTTCCAACTCTTAAGATTCTACGATTCTAATCATATGCAACATAATATATTCAAAAGCAAATATACTACTGCAAAATACTTAAAATGTGTCAAGATATTGGATATATTTTAAATTTAACTGATTATGCAGCCCACCCACGCCCCCTTTACTGAATATAAGAAGCTAATTTGGCACTTTATTTACCTGAGATGTGAAAGAGACAACATGTTTAATCTTCACGGGAGCCATTTTGTAGCTTCAAGCACATCTCTGTCATTTGCTCAAACTGACATTTCTGTTTATGGGAGTCACTGATCCAAGGTTCCAATAGTTCACTGGAGAAAGAAACGGGCATTATTCATTTGTATGAATCAGGAGTCTCCGCGTAAGATTAGCTCCCTATCACTTCCAAAGGTGAACACAGAGAGGTAGAAGATATGAAGACAGCCTACAGGCTGATATCCCAACCAATGTTTACTCAAGAGGTAAATCCAGTTCTTTTTGACTTGTTTTCAAAAATGGGAGGATTCCAACTGTGGAACTGCCATTAAGAGAACCTACAGGCACACTCCCAGAGCTGGATTTATTGCTATTAAGCATGAGACGAAGGGAAGTCTCTACAGTTGTTTTCATTATTCTTAGTACGATTTTTACCTCAGCTTCCCGTCTATAGACTAAGCCAGGAGTGGCCCAACTGTGGCTCAGGAGTCACATGTGGCTCTTTAACACATATTGGGTGGTTCTCAAAGCCCCACTGACTGGCTTGAAGAATGTATTTAAAGTTAAAGTTCCTTTCTTTCCACCTCTCCCTCCCTTCATCTATTCGCTATCCTTCCAGCTCTCAAACATCCGAAGTTCACGTTTTGTGGCTTTTAAGACATTTATTCTACGTGGCTCAAGTTTGGCCAACCCTGAACGAAGCCATGAGCTACAACACATCAGTAGTTTTATTTTGCTTCAGTGTAAACATCATTTGAGCGCATGGGGATCAGTTTAAAATGATCTAGATCCAACTTCTACCCACCTCCTGTTAATTGGTTTGCCAGGGCAACAGGTTGGCCACTGCAGGGAAAAAGGCTGCACCAGTTGGATGACTGCCGGTTGATCCAGCAGGCCACTGCTTTCTTAAGTAGCCTCCAAGGTGCCAAAAGACTCCTGTTTATTTTAAGGCAAGAAATCACTTTCCCTCTCCACCCAGCTTAGCCTGCCTTGCGGGGTTGTTGGGAACATAAAATGAGGCAGTAGGAATCAAAGCTTGGTGTAGTGGTAAAGTGTGCGGACTCTTATCTGGGAGAACCGGGTTTGATTCCCCGCTCCTCCACTTGCAGCTGCTGGAATGGCCTTGAGTCAGCCATAGCTCTCTTATCTGGGAGAACCGGGTTTGATTCCCCACTCCTCCACTGGCAGCTGCTGGAATGGCCTTGGGTCAGCCATAGCTCTCTTCTCTGGGAGAACCGGGTTTGATTCCCCACTCCTCCACTTGCAGCTGCTGGAATGGCCTTGGGTCAGCCATAGGTCTCTTCTCTGGGAGAACCGGGTTTGATTCCCCACTCCTCCACTTGCAGCTGCTGGAATGGCCTTGGGTCAGCCATAGCTCTCTTATCTGGGAGAATCGGGTTTGATTCCCCACTCCTCCACTTGCAGCTGCTGGAATGGCCTTGGGTCAGCCATAGCTCTCTTATCTGGGAGAACCGGGTTTGATTCCCCACTCCTCCACTTGCAGCTGCTGGAATGGCCTTGGGTCAGCCACAGCTCTCTTATCTGGGAGAACCGGGTTTGATTCCCCACTCCTCCACTTGCACCTGCTGGAATGGCCTTGGGTCAGCCATAGCTCTGGCAGAGGTTGTCCTTGAAAGGGCAGCTGCTGGGAGTGCCCTCTCAGCCCCACCCACCTCACAGGGTGTCTGTTGTGGGGGAGGAAGAGGGCCAGTTTGGTGTAGTGTGCAGACTCTTATCTGGGAGGTTTGATTCCCCACTCCTCCACTTGCAGCTGCTGGAATGGCCTTGAATTAGCCATAGCTCTGGCAGAGTTGTCCTTGGAAGGGCAGCTGCTGAGAGCTCTCTCAGCTGCACCCACCTCACAGGGTGTCTGTTGTGGGGGGAGGAAGGGAAAGGAGATTGTGAGCCGCTCTGAGACTCTTTGGAGCGGAGGGCAGGATATAAATTCAACATCTTCTTTTTCTTCTAAGACGCTGCCCAGAATCCCAGAAAGGCGGGATAGGGATGAATGGGCTTGCTATCTGACATCTCCCTACTTGGGGGGGGGGGGCAGTGGGACAACTATCAGAGGCCTCTTAGGGTTACCAAGTCCAATTCAAGAATATCTGGGGACTTTGGGGGTGGAGCAAGGAGACTTTGGGGGTGGAGCCAGGAGACATTGGGGGAGGAGTCAGGAGACATTGGGGGTGGAGCCAGGAGACATTGGGTTGCAGCTAGGAGCAAGGTTGTGACAAGCTTCATTGAACTCCAAAGGGAGTTCTGGCCGTCACATTTAAAGGGACTGCACACCTTTTAAACGCCTTCCCTCCACTGGAAATAATGAAGGATAGGGGCACCTTCTTTGGGGGCTCATAAAATTGAACCCCCTGCACCAATCTTTTTGAAACTTGGAGGATGTTTTGGGGAGAGGCACTGGATGCTATGCTGAAAATTTGGTGCCTCTGCCTCAAAAAACAAAACAAAACCGCCCCTCTTTCCAGATACCCACAGATGAATTCTCCATTCTACCCTTTGGGAATTGGTCTCCCTAGGGCATAATGGAGTGCCCAGCAGACATTCCCCTCCCCCCAGCCATGCACTTGAATGCATTTAAAGTTGCTTTCTTTCGGATGACCCTGAAGCGGGGGGAGGGCCTCCAAACCAGGGGATCCCCTGCCCCCACCTGGGGGTTGGCAACCCCAGTCCCCTTTGGCCCTAGAGGGTCAGAGCACCCCCCCTCCTGCTGCTGGATCAGCTCGGGCTCAGCAGCCACTCTCTGCAGCCCAGCCTACCTCGCAGGGTTGTTGCGGTGAGTCCACGCCCCAATTAGCATATGTAAATGAGCCGCCCCTCCTTTCTCACCCGCCGCCCCCTCCTCCGCCACTCACTTCCCCGGCTGATGCCGTCCTCCGCAGCATCTCAATTTCCCGCCAAAACCACCCCGCGACCTTTGACCCTCCCTCCTGATAGGCCGCCGGTGCCCTTTGGCTTTTTCTCGCGTTTTCTTTCTTTACTCATCGCAATTTTTCCACTACGGCGGGTGCGGCTCCCTCCCGTAGGCATTAGTGGCATGTGGATCATATTTAATTGAAAGAATCTGAGGGAAAACAGAAAGCCGCGGTGCATCCTGGGGCTCGTAGTTCCCCTCCGTCCTGCCACGCGCCACATTTCAGAATGGACCTGGATCAAGGGAGGGCGGAGGAGGAACCCACCCAGGGAGCGTCACTCAATGCCCAACTTACTGAGTAGGCGTGAAAATCCAGCATCGGTCTTACAAAGCCCATTCTGGGAGCGCCAAATCATTCCGTTTAATCACAAATAGCCGTCACATTCCGTTGCCGCGGCGGCCTTCCAATTTGGCCAGATTCTGCGCCTGAAGAGAAGGAACACACTTGTGAGACTCTCCCTTACAAACCCTGACCGGGCCGATTCGTCCCACTCCGCGCGTTCGGACCCGCCCTTCTCCTTCTCGGATTGGCTACGGAGCGCGCACCCCTCGCCCGCCGATTGGCGGAGCCCGAGCGGCCGTGGCCTGCCATTGGCTAGGCGTGGCGGAAGCGGGCGGGCCACCTGGCTGGCGCTCTGAGGCGGCCGGAGGCCAGGGGAGGGGGCAAGATGGCGGCGGTGGTGGAGGTGGAGGTTGGCGGCCCCCTCGACCACGAGCCGGAGGAGGTGAGGGCGGGGCCCGGGCCGAGGGCGGGCAGGTCAGCATCAGCCAGCTGCTCCGAGCACTAATCCCCTTGAGGGCTATTCACGCTGCTGCAAGGAAAACAGCTGTCGGGGGAGGGAGAGGTGGGAAGGAAGCAACTTTAAGTGCGTTAAAGTGCATGGCTGTTCTTAACGGTATCCCCCGCATGCATGGCTCTGCCCAGGGCAACATCACCCCTAAAGGGAAGGTCTCTGCCCCTGGCTGCCCTTTGGAGAGGGGTGCGCCCAGCTCAGTCTCACACAGCTGGCCTTGCTTTTGGACACAGCCTGGCGTCAAGTGCAATCCTTTATCGGGTTTTTTATTTAAAATATGGTTTTATTATTGGATGAATGAAACAGTGGAAGGTTGACATCTGGGTGGAAGGAAGGAAAACAGGTGTTGGGGGAGGGAGAGGTGGAAAGAAAGCAACTTTAAATGCGTTAAAGTGCATGGATGTTCTTAACAGTATCCCCAACATGCCAGTATCCTCTGCCTCTGCCCAGAACAACATCACCCCTAAAGGGAAGGTCTCTGCCCCTGGCTGCTTACAGGGTGTCCTTTGGAGAGGGGTGCGCCCAGCTCCGCCTCACACGGCTGGCCTTGCTTTTGGACACAGCCTGGGGTCAAGTGCAATCCTTTATCCTTGTTTAGAAAATATATAGTTTTATTATTGGATGAATGAAACAGTGGAGGGAGGGAGGAAAATCTGGGTGGGAGGAAGGAAAATAGATTCTGGGGGGGAGGGAGAGTGGAAAGAAAGCAACTTTAAATGCTTTAAAGTGCATGGCTGTTCTTAACAGTCTCCCCCACATGCATGGCTCTGCCCAGGACAACATCACCCCTAAAGGGAAGGTCTCTGCCCCTGGCTGCCCTTTGGAGAGGGGTGCGCCCAGCTCAGTCTCACACAGCTGGCCTTGCTTTTGGACATAGCCTGGCGTCAAGTGCAATCCTTTATCGGGTTTTTTTAAAAATATATTGGATGAATGAAACAGTGGAAGGTTGACGTATGGGTGCAAGGAAGGAAAACAGGTGTTGGGGGGAGAGGTGGGAAGAAAGCAACTTTAAGTGCGTTAACGTGCATGGATGTTCTTAACAGTATCCCCCACATGCATGGCTCTGCCCAGGGCAACATCACCCCTAAAGGGGAGGTCTCTGCCCCTGGCTGCTTACAGGGTGCCCTTTGGAGAGGGGTGCGCCCAGCTCCGTCTCACACAGCCTGCCTTGCTTTCGGCGACATCCTGGGGTCGAGTGCAATCCTTTATCCTTTTTGTAAAAAATATATAGTTTTATGATTGGAAGAATGAGACAGCTGAAGGTTGACATCTGGGTGGTTTAAATAGAGGGGGAATATCTAAAGAGCTTGAATAAGTGTTTTTGTCAAGTTTTGAATGGCTTTATGTATTCATGTTACAGAAACTGAGGATTGCGTGTCTGTGATTGTGGATGCATTAATCAGCTGGTCAAAGCATAAATCCCCTTAATGGCTATTAACGCTGCTGGAAGGAAGGAAGGAAAATAGATTTGGGGGGAGGGAGAGGTGGAAAGAAAGCAACTTTTAACTTTAATTACATTGCATTAAAGTGCATGGCTGTTCTTAACGGCATCCCCAACATTCATGGCTCTGCCCAGGGCAATATCGCCCTTAAAGGGTAGGTTCTGCCCCTGACTTCTTACAGTGTGCCCTTTGGAGAGGGCTGCGCCCAGCTCCGTCTCACATAGCTGGCCTTGCTTTCGGAGACATCCTGGGACCAACTGCAATCATAAAATCGTAGAGTTGGAAGGGACCTCTAGGGTCATCTAGTCCAACCCCCTGCACAATGCAGGAAATTCGCAAATCCCTCCCCCTAAATTCACAGGATCTTCATTGCTGTCAGATGGCCATCTAGCCTCTGTTTAAAAGCCTCCAAGGAAGGAGAGCCCACCACCTCCCGAGGAGGAAGTCTGTTCAATGAATCCTAGAGTTGGAAGGTACCTCCAGGGTCATCTAGTCCAACCCCCTGCACAATGCAGGAAACTCACAAACACCTCCCCCTAAATTCACAGGATCCTCATTGCTGTCAGATGGCCATCCAGCCTCTTTATTCTTTATACCTCTTTTTTTGGACAGTTTTATTATTGGAAGAATGAAACAGTGAAAAGTTGTCATCTGGGTTGTTAAAATCCAAAGGGAATATCTAAAGAGCTTGACTTGCGTGTTTTTGTCAAGTTTTGAATGGCTTTATGTATTCATGTTACAGAAACTGAGGAATGTATGTCTGTGATTGTGGATGCGTTTCATAGCTTGAAATTCCAGAAATGTGTTTAGAAACACACTCCAGCGTAATGGTTTAAAATGAAGGAAGACGCGTATTTGCTGTGCTTACCTAGCACCCATCACAGAAAGATGGGGCAGTTTGAGGAGGCACATTCAGTGAGTTTCCCCTTTTGTGTGAACTGAATGCAGACCTGGCAAAAAAACATGCCCCAGAGTCTTCCGCAGCATGAAGAGTTTCTAGAGTGATTCTCAGGTGTTCCTAGGCAGATGTGGGTCCTTTGAAGGTTTTGAAAGCATTGCTGCAGAGTCCTTTTGTGGATTTGAACATACTTGTTTGAAACATATATTTGTTCCTCACTGGAAACAGTGTGAGGACACTATGTGGGGTGGGGGGTGGCCTCCTTGAAATAAAGTTACAGGGCAATGTAAACCACCGTATTTAAAAGTAGACAGAAAAACAGCTAATTTAAGACTCCCCCCCCAAAAAAAAACAGCAGAAGTCACAGCCGGAGGTGCCTTCTCAAAGCTCTGCAGAGGAGAAGGGGTCTGCCATGTCTCCTGAAAGGCCCAGATGAGAAGGAGCTGCCACAGGTCGGGAGCCACCAACACAAAGGTCCTGATAGCATCCTGATCCTCAGGTCATTAGGAACATTAAGTGAGGGACTGTGGCTCAGGGGCAGAGCCTCTGCGTGGCACGCAAAAGGTCCCAGCTTCAATCCCCTGCATCTCCAGTTAAAAAGATGATGAAGATATTGGATTTATAGGTTGAAATTACATCAAAAGAGTTTCCGGCTCAACATGAGGAAGAACTTCCTCACCGTTAGAGCGGTTCCTCAGTGGAACAGGCTTCCTCGGGAGGTGGTGGGCTCTCCTTCCTTGGAGGTTTTTCAACAGAGGCTAGATGACCATCTGACAGCAATGAGGATCCTGTGAATTTACGGGGAGGGGTTTGTGGGTTTCCTGCATTGTGCAGGGGGTTGGACTAGATGACCCTGGGATGGGTCCCTTCCAACTCTATGATTTTAGGATTCTATGATCAGGCCAGGAGAGGTGCCCTTGGTCTACCCTGGTAGAGCTCCATTCTTAGCCTTAGTCTCTCCTGAAACTGGAGGGCTGGTAGTGACCTCCTGGGGTTGATCTGTGAGTCTGGAAGGTGCTGGTGGCTCTGCGTCAGCTGTTAGTTGTGAACTCTGACCAGCCTGCAGCTCCTCTTCTCACTTGCTGGCTTCTGCTGCTTCAGAACTGGCTACACAGGAGTCCTTTCCCCATGAGGAGTCCCCCCTAAGAACATAAAAGAAGCCCTGTTGGATCAGACCAATGGCTCATCCAGTCCAACACTCTGTGTCACTCAGTGGCCAAAAAACCCAGGTGCCATCAGGAGGCCCATCAGCGAGGCCAAGACACTAGATGCCCTCCCACTGTTGCCTCCCCAAGCACCAAGAATACAGAGCCCCAGACAGAGAGTTCTGTCAATATGCTGTGGCTAATAGCCACTGATGGACCTCTGCTCCATAAGCTTATCCAATCCTCTCTTGAAGCTGTCTATGCTTGTAGCCGCCACCACCTCCTGTGGCAGTGAATTCCACATGTTAATCACCCTTTGGGTGAAGGACTTCCTTTTAACCCTTCTAACCCAACTGCTCAGCAATTTCATGGAGTGCCCACGATTTCTCGTATTGTGAGAAAGGGAGAAAAGGACTTCTTTCTCTCCTGTCCTCCGGAGCCCCTTCCTCGCAGCTGGAAAAGGCCCAGGTGCTCTGATCGATTCTGGAGAGCCATCCTGATCGGTGGAACAACCAACCGATGGCTGCCTGGAGATTGTAGTTGGTGCCCAGAGACATATGGAAGGAAACAGCCCATCAAGTGGCCAGCTGGGCTATTTCTTGGCACTGCAGCAGAATTTCTGCGTCTCTTAGTCATGGGACTGTGAGCCTGGGACCCAGTTTGCACAAAGAGATATGAAGCTCCTTTCCTTGCAGCTGTCCGGGGGAGGGGGGGTTCTATGGCTCACTGGTAGAGCCTTTGTTCTGCACAGAGAAGATTCAGTGGTGTCTCCTATTAGAAAGAATCCCAGGTCTGGGGGAAGATCTCTCTCTGTCCAAGTCCCTGAAATGTCCTTGGAAAAAGGAAAGGTCCCCTGTGCAAGCACCAGTCGTTTCCGACTCTGGGGTGACGTTGCTATCACTACGTTTTCACGGCAGACCTTTTTACAGGGTGATTTGCCATTGCCTTCCCCAGTCATCTACACTTTCCCCCCAGCAAACTGGGGACTCATTTGACCGACCTTGGAAGGATGGAAGGCTGAGTCAACCTGGAGCCGGCTACCTGAACCAGCTTGCGCTGGGATCGAACTCAGGTCGTGAACAGAGCTTAGGACTGCAGTGCTGCATCTTTAACACTCTGCACCATGGGGTAGGCAATAAATACCAGAAGAAGAAGAAGACTGCAGATTTATACCCCGCTCTTCTCTCTGAATCAGAGACTCAGAGCGGATCACAATCTCCTATATCTTCTCCCCCCACAGCAGACACCCTGTGAGATGGATGGGGCTGAGAGAGCTCTCACAGCAGTTGCCCTTTCAAGGGCAGTTCTGCGAGAGCTATGGCTGATCCAAGGCCATGCTAGCAGGTGCAAGTGGAGGAGTGGGGAATCAAACCCGGTTCTCCCAGATAAGAGTCCGCACACTTAACCACTACACCAAACTGGCTCTCCGTGCTTCGAGGTGCTTCGAAGTACTGTTAAAGTGTGCTTAAAACAGTAGCTCTCACTGTCTATGCTTGTAGCCGCCGCCACCTCCTCTGGCAGTGAATTTCATGTGTTAATCACCCTTAGTGGAAAGTAGTCTGGAATGTTTTGTTGAGGGAGAAAGGGAATGCCCTGTTCCTGAGCCAGATATTGTCCAGCACTTTTTGTGGGAATCCCAGCAAACAGGAAGGAGTGGTATTCATGCAGAAAAGGGCAACTAGAATGATCAAAGGTTTGGAACACTTTCCCTGTGAAGAAAGGTTGAAACGCTTGGGGCTCTTGAGCTTGGAGAAACGTCGACTGCGGGGTGACATGAGAGAGGTTTACAAGATTATGCCTGGGATGGAGAAAGTAGAGAAAGAAGTACTTTTCTCTCTTTCTCACAATACAAGAACTCGTGGGCATTCAATGAAAAAAGGAAGTCCTTCTTCACCCAAAGGGTGATTAACATGTGGAATTCACTGCCACAGGAGGTGGTGGCGGCCACAAGTATAGCCACCTTCAAGAGGGGTTTAGATAAAAATATGGAGCACAGGTCTATCAGTGCTATTAGCCACAGTTTGTGTGTATATATAAAATTTTTTGCCACTGTGTGACACAGAGTGTTGGACTGGATGGGCCTGATCCAACATGGCTTCTCTTATGTTCTTAAATTGCTGAGCAGTCAGGTTAAAACGGATAAAAGGAAGTCCTTCTTCACCCAAAGGGTGATTAACATGTGGAATTCACTGCCACAGGAGGTGGTGGCAGCTGCAAGCATAGCCAGCTTCAAGAGGGGATTGGATAAAAATATGGAGTGAATTCCACATGTTAATCACCCTTTGGGTGAAGAAGGACTTCCTTATATCCTAACCCCGCTGCACAGCAATTTCATAAAGAGCCCACGAGTTCTCAAATTGTGAGAAAGGGAGAAAAGTCCTTCTTCCTCTACCTTCTCCATCCCAGGCATAATCTTTTAAACCTCTGTCTATAAGGGAGGTCTGTGCAGGGCAGCCTCCCTCCAAGAGCCACCTCTGAGATGATCTCACAATTGGGGCGGAATGCGTGGACTTGCAAAAGCTCCATAAGGCCTCCCAGTTAGACTCAGCGGACATGGCCTGGCTTGGCAAGTCAAGATGCCTGTCGTAAAGGTGAGTTTGCTGGCCCTGCTCAGGTCTCCAGAGGCAGGCTGAGAACAACACAGGTTTGAATCGCCGTGCAGACATAGCAGGCTGCCTTCACAGGTGCACAGAGATGACCTTTCCCACTGAGACATAGCTAGGTCTCTGAGTATCCACGTCCACATGGAGAAGCAGGCAGCTTCCGAACGCCAGTGCTTGGACACAGCCTTGGGGACGGCCTCAGCCTCTCTGCTCTGCTGTTGGTCCTCCAGAACAGGGGTGTCCAACCCCTGAGCCATGGATGGGTACCAGTCCATGCCCTGTTAGCAACTGGGCCGTGAGTTGTAGAATTATTTCATTATATATTACAATGTAGTAATAAGAGGAAGAATTGGATTTATATCCTGCCCTCCACTCTGAATTTCTGAGTCTGAGAGTGGCTCACAATCTCCTTTCCCTTCCTCCCCCACAACAGACACCCTGTTAGGTGGGTGGGGCTGAGAGGGCTCTCACAGAAGCTGCCCTTTCAAGGACAGAGGCTCAGAGCGGCCTACAATCTCCCTCCCCCGCAACAGACACCCTGTGAGGTGGGTGGGGCTGAGAAGGCTGTCACAGAAGCTGCCCTTTCAAGGACAGAGTCTCAGAGCGGCTCACAATCTCCTTTCCCTTCCTCCCCCGCAACAGACACCCTGTGAGGTGGGTGGGGCTGAGAAGGCTGTCACAGAAGCTGCCCTTTCAAGGACAGAGTCTCAGAGCAGCTCACAATCTCCTTTCCCTTCCTCCCCCACAACAGACACCCTGTGAGGTGGGTGGGGCTGAGAGGGCTCTCCCAGAAGCTGCCCTTTCAAGGACAGAGTCTCAGAGCGGCTCACAATCTCCTTTCCCCTCCTCCCCCACAACAGACACCCTGTGAGGGGGGTGGGGCAGAGAGAAGAAGCTGCCCTTTCAAGGACAACTGCGAGAGCTATGGCTGACCCAAGGCGATTCTGGCAGCTGCAAGTGGAGGAGGGGGGAATCAAGCCTGATTCTCCCAGATGAGAGTCTGCACACTTAACCACTGCACCAAACTAATAGAAATAAAGTGCACAACTGTATTATCCTGAAACCATCCTCCCCGAGCTGTGGAAAAATTGTCTTCCACAAAACCAGTCCCTAGTGCCAAAAAGGTTGGAGACCACTGCTCCAGAGGATCTGGTTGACCATTGTGTGACACAGGATGCTGGACTAGATGGACCCTCATTGGTCTGGTCCAGCAGGCCTCTTGTTATGTTTTTAAGAACGCCTCAGCCTCTGTGCCCTGCTCTTGACCTTTCAGAGGAACTAGGTGGGCATTGTCTTATGACAGGATGCTGGTTTAGATGGACTCCAGGCCTAATCCAGCAGGGTTCATCTTAGGTTCCTCTCAGGGAAGGCCTGGGCCTCTCTGTCTTCTGCTTGGCTGGCCTCTGGGTGAGACAGGATGCTCTACTAGATGGTCTGATCCAGCGGGATTGTTCTCTTGTTCTTCTCAGGGGGAGGCCTCGGCCTCTCTGCCCTGTTGTTGGCCCTAGAGGAACTGGTTGGCCACTGTGTGAGACAGGAGGCTGGACTAGATGGACCCTCCCTGGTCTGATCCAGCAGGGCTCTTCTGATCTTCTTCTCAGGGGAAGGCCTCGGCCTCTATGTCCTCTTGTTGGTCCTCCAGAGGAACTGGTTGGCCACTGTGTGAGACAGGAAGCTAGACTAGATGGACTCACCTTGGTCTGATCCAGCAGGGCTCTTCTGATGTTCTTCTCAGGGGAAGGCCTTGGCCTCTGTGCCCTGTTGTTGGCCCTCCAGAGGAACTGGCTGGCCACTGTGTGAGACAGGAGGCTGGAATAGATGAACCCTCCCTGGTCTGACCCAGCAGGGCTCTCCTGATGTTCTTCTCAGAGGAAGGCCTCGGCCTCTCTGCCCTGTTGTTGGCCCTCCAGAGGAACTGGTTGGCCCCTGTGTGAGACAGGAGGCTGGACTAGATGGACCCTCCCTGGTCTGATCCAGCAGGCCTCTTCTGATGTTCTCATCAGGGGAAGGCCTTCGCATCTCTGCCCTGTTGTTGGCGTTGCAGAGGAACTGATTGACCACTGTGTGAGACAGGAGGCTGGAATAGATGAACCCTCCCTGGTCTGACCCAGCAGGGCTCTTCTGATGTTCTTCTCAGGGGAAGGCCATGGCCTCTCTGCCCTGTTGTTGGCGTTGCAGAGGAACTGGTTGGCTACTGTGTGAGACAGGAGGCTGGACTAGATGGACCCTCCCTGGTCTGACTCCACAGGGCTCTTCTGATGCTCTTCTCAGGGAAAGGCCTCGGCCTCTCTGCCCTGTTGTTCGCTCTCCGGAGGAACTGGTCGGCCGCTGTGTGAGACAGGAGGCTGGACTAGATGGACCCTCCCTGGTCTGACCCAGCAGGGCTCTTCTGGTGTTCTTCTCAGGGGAAGGCCTCAGCTTCTATGTCCTGTTGTTGGTCCTCCAGAGGAACTGGTTGGCCACTGTGTGAGACAGGAAGCTAGACTAGATGGACCCTCCCTGGTCTGATCCAGCAGGCCTCTTCTGATGTTCTTCTCAGGGGAAAGCCTCGGCCTCTCTGCCCTGTTGTTGGCCCTCCAGAGGAACTGGCTGGCCCCTGTGTGAGACAGGAGGCTGGACTAGATGGACCCTCACTGGTCTGCCCCGACAGGGTTCTTCTGGTATTCTTCTCAGGGGGAGGCCTCGGCCTCTGCCCTGTTGTTGGCCCTCCTGAGGAACTCCTTGGCTGCTTTGTGAGACAGGAGGGTGGACTAGATGGACCCTCCCTGGTCTGATCCAGCAGGGCTCTTCTGAGGTTCTTCTCAGGGGAAGGCCTCATCCTCTCTGCCCTGTTGTTGGCCCTCCAGGGGAACTGGTTGGCCCCTGTGTGAGACAGGAGGCTGGACTAGATGGACCCTCACTGGTCTGCCCCGACAGGGTTCTTCTGGTATTCTTCTCAGGGGGAGGCCTCGGCCTCTGCCCTGTTGTTGGCCCTCCTGAGGAACTGCTTGGCTGCTTTGTGAGACAGGAGGGTGGACTAGATGGACCCTCCCTGGTCTGATCCATCAGGGCTCTTCTGATGTTCTTCTCAGGGAAAGGCCTCAGCCTCGGTTTCTCTGCCCTGTTGTTGGCCCTCCAGAGGAACTGCTTGGCTACTGTGTGAGACAGGAGGCTGGACTAGATGGACCCTCAATGGTCTGACCCAGCAGGACTCTTCTGATCTTCTTCTCAGGGGAAGGCCTTGGCCTCTGTGCCCTGTTGTTGGCCCTTCGGAGGGACTGGCTGGCCACTGTGTGAGACAGGAGGTTGGACTAGATGGACCCTCAATGGTCTGACCCAGCAGGGCTCTTCTGATCTTCTCAGGGCCTCTGTGCCCTGTTGTTGGCCCTTCAGAGGAACTGGCTGGCCACTATGTGAGACAGGAGGTTGGACTAGATGGACTCTCACTGGTCTGACCCAGCAGGGCTCTTCTGAGGTTCTCCTCAGGGGAAGGCCTCGGCCTCTCTGCCCTGTTGTTGGCCCTCCAGAGGAACTGGTTTGCGTTGTGTGAGACAGGAGGCTGGACTAGATGGACCCTCACTGGTGGCTCTGTATGTCAGAGAGGATATATTTTCCAGTAAGACTGAGGTCAGAGAATTAGATTCCCTTTTATAAATGCTTTGGGTTGAAATGGGAGTTTGTTATCGCCCACCAAATCAAAAGAGAGAGGACGATTATAATATGATGGAAGGCTTAAAGATAGCGGCTAAACATCAAAGCTGTGTCATAATACGTGATTTTAACTACCCGCAGATTGATTGGGTCAATATGTGTTCTGGTTGAGAGAAAGAGATTGAGTTTCTTGATGCTCTCAATGACTGTGCTATATATTGGCCACTGTGTGACACAGAGTGTTGGACTGGATGGGCCATTGGCCTGATCTAACATGGCTTCTCTTATGTTCTTATGCCTTGAGTCAGCCAGAGCTCTCTTATCTGGGAGAACCGGGTTGGATTCCCCACTCCTCCACTTGAACCTGTTGGAATAGTCTTGGGTCAGCCAGAGCTCTCTTATCTGGGAGAACCAGGTTTGATTCCCCACTCCTCCACTTGCACCTGCTGGAATGGCCTTGGGTCAGCCAGAGCTCTCTTGTCTGGGAGAACCAGGTTTGATTCCCCACTCCTCCACTTGCACCTGCTGGAATGGCCTTGGGTCAGCTAGAGCTCTCGTATCTGGGAGAACCGGGTTTGATTCCTGACTCCTCCACTTGCAGCTGCTGGAATGGCCCTGGGTCAGCCAGAGCTCTCTTATCTGGGAGAACCGGATTTGATTCCCCACTCCTCCACTTGCAGCTGCTGGAATGGCCTTGGGTCAGCCAGAGCTCTCTTATCTGGGAGAACCGGGTTGGATTCCCCACTCCTCCACTTGCAGCTGCTGGAGTGGTCGTGGGTCAGCCAGAGCTCTCTTATCTGAGCGAACCGGGTTTGATTCCCCACTCCTCCACTTGCAGCTGCTGGAATGGCCTTGGGTTAGCCATAGCTCTTGCAGGAGTTGTCTTTGAAAGGGCTAGTTTGGTGTCATGGTTAAGTGCACGGACTCTTATCTGGGAGAACCCACTCCTCCCCTTACAGCTGCTGGAATGGCCTGGGGTCAGCCATAGCTCTAGCAGGAGTTGTCCTTGAAAGGGCAGCTTCTGGGAGAGCTCTCTCAGCCCCCCCTGCCTCACAGTGTGTCTGTTGTGGGGGCAGAACATACAGATGATTGTCAGCCACTCTGAGTCTCTGAATCAGAGTATAGGATGGGGTATAAATCTCCAGTCTTCTTCCACTTGCAGCTGCTGGAATGTCCTTGGGCTAGCCATAGCTATCAAAGGAGTTGTCCTTGAAAGGGCAGCTTCTGGGAGAGCTCTCTCAGCCCCACCCACCTCACAGGAGAAGATATAGGAGATTGTAAGCCGCTCTGAGTCTCTGAGATTCAGAGTATAGGGCAGGATATAAATCCTATATCTTCTCCTGCTATGTGAAAAATGCTTGCATGAATAATTCAGAGTGTGCCATTGGGTGACTGTGTGTGTGTGTTATTCATTTTAAAGTGTTTTTGAAGAAACCATTCGGCACCCTTGCCTGTACCTTGAGTACAAATTAGCCGTTAGATTGTGTTCCAGGAATTAAGAGGAGGCAGCCGATCAGCTGCAGTTGAATATTCCAGGGAGCCAAGAAAAGGTGCTTTGCAGACAGCAGTTGACATATTAAAATTTTGTTCTGGCCTCATCGGTTAGTGCAGGAAGGGCTGGGGACAGAGGGACAGGACAGTGCTTCTCCAATGCCCACTCCCTCCCCCCCCCCCCAAAGTAGGAGGAATTCACCTGCTAAACTCAGCTGACTTCTGGAATAGCTGCTTTTGTTTTTACTTTGCTTTGATCTTAACATTTTTCTTTGCATTCTTCCGTCCAGAAGAAGAGCTCTTTGGCAAATTGGTCACATACCTAAAAGCCAAATGTCGTTCCATGTTTAAAATTCACAATTATCTTTAAAGTTAATTTGCTTTGGTTCAGAAATCTGTATTTCTGAACTAGATTGGTGATTTGTGTGGCCGTATCGTGTGTGACATAAAATGTAATGCCAGATAGTGGAGATGTAAACTTTATAAAGGATGCAGACAAATGCTATTAAAGGTATTATATTTTTACTTAAATGCAAACATGCTTAATACCCTTGCAAAAGGTGGGGGAATAGTGGGATTTGGCAATGCAGTTTTATAAATAAAACATCAAAAAACAGAAGAGAAGCCCTGTTGGATCAGGCCAATGGCCCATCCAGTCCAACACTCTGTGTCACATAAGAACATAAGAGAAGCCCTGTTGGATCAGGCCAGTGGCCCCTCCAGTCCAACACTCTGTGTCACATAAGAACATAAGAGAAGCCCTGTTGGATCAGGCCAATGGCCCCTCCAGTCCAACACTCTGTGTCACATAAGAACAGAAGAGATGCCCTGTTGGATCAGGCCAGTGGCCCCTCCAGTCCAACACTCTGTGTCACTTAAGAACAGAAGAGAAGCCCTGTTGGATCAGGCCAATGGCCCATCCAGTCCAACACTCTGTGTCACACAGTGGCCACAAAAACCCCCAAATGCCATCAGGTGGTTCACAAGTGGGGCTAGAAACCCTTCCACTTTGCCCCCCAAGCACCAAAAATACAGAGTATCACTGCCCAAGACAGTTCCAGCAATATGCTGTGGCTAACAGCCACTGATGGACCTCTGCTCCATATTTTTATCCAATCCCCTCGTGAAGCTGGCTATGCTTGTAGCCGCCACCACCTCCTGTGGCAGTGAATTCCACATGTTAATCACCCTTTGGGTGAAGAAGTACCCCCTTTTATCCGTTCTAACCCGACTGCTCAGCAATTTCGTTGAATGCGCACGAGTTCTTGTATTGTGAGAAACGGAGAAAAGGACTTCTTTCACTACTTTCTCCATCCCACACATAATCTTGTAAACCTCCATCATGTCACCTCGCAGTCGACGTTTCTCCAAGCTAAAGAGCCCCAAGCGTTTTAACTTTTCTTCATAGGGAAAGTATTCCAAACCTTTAATCATTCTAGTTGCCCTTTTCTGCACTTTTTCCAATGCTATAATATTCTTTTTGAGGTGCGGTGACGGGAATTGTACACAGTATTCCAAATGAGCATCAAGAAAAAGCACAAGGATCACAGCAGAAACTCAAAATATAAAATGCTCTGAGCCCGAGAAAACAAAGAAATAGTATTGCAAGCTTCTCCTCTCCCTCGGGTCTTCTCAGATTGGCAATGGCTCTCCAGTACAATATCCCCCATTGGCTGTGGGTTCCCAAGTTAGAATACTCATTAGGCGCCCGTTCTCCGGTCAATTGAGCAGAGACAAGCTGTCTCAAAGCATCAACCCTTTATTTGCAACGACACAACTCCATGAAGTGTGAGCTTCAGCTGGCTATAGGAATGTTAAAAGAGCAGAGAAAAAGTTTCAAGGAAAACATGGAATGGATTTTCCATTAAGGCCTCTGCGCCGTATCTCAGCACAGAGACCTTTATGGAAAATTCACTCCATGTTTTCCTTGCAGCTTTGTTTCACACTGCAGCCAGACAAGACAAGAAGAGCAGGGAACTTCGGCAGCCTCTGAGCTTCAAAGTTTGTGGGGGGGAGAGAAGACCCTGGCGGGCCGGATTAAAACTCTGGGTGGGCTGAACATTTTACACCCCGATTTAGAGGTATCCCTGAACTGCTTTGGTTCAGCAGGTTGGCTTGGTCTTCACCTGGCTCTCTCGTAGACTTCTCTTACAGCTGGTTGTTCTTCTTTTCTGTAGGCGGACTTATCCCACCTGGCTCCGGAAGACAGATGGAGGTGAGTGACGCGTTGGCCAGCCTATGAGATTTGGGGGTGGGTGGCAGGTTAATTTTCTACCTTATTTACATGTACTTCGTTTACCCCTTGCCCTTCTCCCCTGTGTGGTTGTCCAGTCCCTGGCAGTTCAGCTATAAACGCCAGACAGTAGGTTAAGATGACTTTATTGAAATACTGACTTCCATAGAGCAAAACTGGTTTAGGCGGGCAATCGCCCTACACTTATACCCTTCCCATAAGCCGTTACACGTTCAAATAAAGTGGTGCTAAGCATGCTTCCCCTTGCAGGTGCATACATAATCGTCAGTAGATAGCTCATGACCTTGGCTATCTCTGAGTCCAGGCAGAAATATTCTTAACGTAGTTACAAAGAAGAAGATATTGGATTTATATCCCGCCCTCCACTCCGAAGAGTCTCAGAGCGACTCACAATCTCCTTTCCCTTCCTCCCCCACAACAGACACCCTGTGAGGCAGATGCAGATATTGGATTTATATCCCGCCCTCCACTCCGAAGAGTCTCAGAGCGGCTCACAAGCTCCTTTCCCTTCCTCCCCTTACAACAGACACCCTGTGAGGTAGATGAAGATATTGGATTTATATCCCGCCCTCCACTCCGAAGAGTCTCAGAGCGGCTCACAATCTCCTTTCCCTTCCTCCCCCACAACAGACACCCTGTGAGGTAGATGAAGATATTGGATTTATATCCCGCCCTCCACTCCGAAGAGTCTCAGAGCGGCTCACAATCTCCTTTCCCTTCCTCCCCCACAACAGACACCCTGTGAGGCAGATGAAGATATTGGATTTATATCCCGCCCTCCACTCCGAGGAGTCTCAGAGCGGCTCACAATCTCCTTTCCCTTCCTCCCCCACAACAGACACCCTGTGAGGCAGATGAAGATACTGGATTTATATCCCGCCCTCCACTCCGAAGAGTCTCAGAGCGGCTCACAATCTCCTTTCCCTTCCTCCCCCACAACAGACACCCTGTGAGGCAGATGAAGATATTGGATTTATATCCCGCCCTCCACTCCGAAGAATCTCAGAGCGGCTCACAACCTCCTTTCCTTCCTCCCCCACAACAGACACCCTGTGAGGTAGATGAAGATATTGGATTTATATCCCGCCCTCCACTCCGAAGAGTCTCAGAGCGGCTTACAATCTCCTTTCCCTTCCTCCCCCACAACAGACACCCTGTGAGGTAGATGAAGATATTGGATTTATATCCCGCCCTCCACTCCGAAGAGTCTCAGAGCGGCTCACAATCTCCTTTACCTTCCTCCCCCACAACAGACACCCTGTGAGGTGGGTGGGGCTGAGAGGGCTCTCACAGCAACTGCCCTTTCAAGGATAACCTCTGCCAGAGCTCTGGCTGACCCAAGGCCATTCCAGCAGGTGCAAGTGGAGGAGTGGGGAATCAAACCCAGTTCTCCCAGATAAGAGTCTGCACACTTAACCACTACACCAAACTGGCTACTTAACCACTACACCAAAGAGATAGCAGCGTAGCAACATCAAAAATAATTGCAAATTAGAGAAATAGCTGAAAACTCACGGCAAGAGGCCTTCTTGACATGCTGTCCCCCCCCCAAAAAACCCCTCAACCCCCCAGCTTGTCTGGATAGCATTGATGGAAAGCCTTGATGAGCTTGGAGGCGTGCATGTCGCTTTCGTGGACCCACTCAGCCTCGCTGATAGGCCTTCTTGACAGTGGGGTTTACAAGGCAGCTTACATAATTCCCCTCTCTTCCATTTTATCTTCAGAACAACCCTGTGGGGTAGGTTAGGCTGAGAGTATGACTGGCTGCATGTCAGCCAACCAGCTGGGGATTCTAGTCCAGCATTTCAGCTCCTGCATTACAGCTTGATTCTCGCATCTTGCATCTCTGAGAGAATCTGGGGCTGTTTCAGAGCACCTTTGTCTGGAAAGTAAGAACATCTTAGAGAAGCTGTGTTAGATCAGGCCAGTGGCCCCTCCATCCCAACACTCTTTGTCACACAGTGCCCAAAACCCTATCAAGAGGTCCAGTACCAGGGCCAGAACTCCAGAAGCCCTCCCACTGTTGCCCTTTGGGCACCAAGAAAACAGAGCACTACTGCCCCAGACTTAAGAACATCAGAGAAGCCATGTTAGATCAGGCCAGTGGCCCATCCAGTCCAATATTCTGAGTCAGGAAGACAAGGAAAAACCCCTCCAAGTTCCCTGAGCCAACCTGACCTAGAGGAAAATTCTTTCTGCAAGGGTGATGTTATAATGTAGCCAACCTTGCAAGAGCTTACAAAAGAGAGCCTTGTAAGCTCTTGGAGACCAGTGTGGTGTAGTGGTTAAGTGTGCGGACTCTTATCTGGGAGAACTGGGTTTGATTCCCCACTCTTCCACTTGCACCTGCTGGAATGGCCTTGGATCAGCCAGAGCTCTCTTATCTGGGAGAACCGGGTTTGATTCCCCACTCCTCCACTTGCAGCTGCTGGAATGGCCTTGGGTCAGCCAGAGCTCTCTTATCTGGGAGAACCGGGTTTGATTCCCCACTCTTCCACTTGCAGCTGCTGGAATGGCTTTGGGTTAGCCATAGCTCTGGCAGAGGTCGTCTTTGAAAGGGCAGCTGCTGTGAGAGCTCTCTCAGCCCCACCCACCTCACAGGGTGTCTGTCGTGGGGGGAGAAGATAAAGGAGATTGTGAGCCACTCTGAGTCTGGTTCAGAGAGAAGGGCAGGGTATAAATCTGCAATTCTTCTCCTCCACTTGCAGCTGCTGGAAGGGCCTTGGGTCAGCCATAGCTCTGGCAGAGGTTGTCCTTGAAAGGGCAACTGCTGTAAGAGCCCTCTCAGCCCCACCCACCTCACAGGGTGTCCGTTGTGGGGGGAGGAAGATAAAGGAGATTGTGAGCCGCTCTGAGACTCTGTCCTTGAAAGGGCAGCGGGTTGCTGTGAGAGCCCCACCCACCTCACAGGGTGTCTGTTGTGGGGGAGGAAGGTAAGGGAGATTGTGAGCCGCTCTGAGTCTCTGATTCAGAGAGAAGGGCGGGGTATAAATCTGCAGTCTTCTTCTTGTTCTTCTTCACACAGTGGTCAAAAGCCCAGAGGAAGGCAAAAAACCCCTCCCAAGTTCCCTGAGCCAACCTGACCTGGAGGAAAATTCCTTCCTGACCCCAAACAGGCGGTTGGCATTACTGTGGGCATATAAGGAAGAGTCACAAGAGCCATGCCCTGGGTCATCGCTTCCCGCAGCCAGCGGTGGTGGGGAAAGAATATTCTCTGGGTATTCGGAGAGAGAAGCGGCTTTGACCCTAATCTTATTGTGTTGCTTATTGAACGTCCTATCCTGACAATGATATTGACTCACCCTCTGTAATCCACCTGGACTCTGAGCGAGAAAGATGGAAGCAAAGCAAAGCAAAGCAAAGCAAATTTTATTTTTATATCCCGCCCTCCCCCACCAGAAGGCGGGCTCAGGGCGGCTCACAGACATGACAAGCATGATTCGGTTAAAATAGACAGCAATGGTTTAAATAATACAATTACATGAATTAATAAAGTTTAAAAATATAAAAATAAGAGAATAGGAGATTAAAAGATATAAAAATATAAAGTAGGTAGAAATAGGTGCTATATTTCTGTCGGTCATAGTTTACATATTGTCATACATCAGTTCCAATTTCAACATAAAGTGGCTAAAATTACGATAGTTAGTCAGTTTGGTCAGGTCCTGTTCCAAATGAGAGCTGAAAAAGATGGGTTTTGCAAGCCCTGCGGAACTGATTCAGATCCCGCAGGGCTCGCACCATCTCTGGGAGTTGGTTCCACCAACGAGGGGCCATTAGTGAAAAGGCTTGCTCCCGGGTTATCTTAAGTCTGGCCTCTTTTGGCCCAGGGATTTGTAGAAGGTTTTGGGAGCTGGATCTTAGTGCTCTCTGGGGAATATATGGGGAGAGGCGGTCCCGTAGGTAGGCAGGTCCTCGGCCATATAGGGCTTTAAAGGTGATAACCAGCACCTTATAGCGAACACGGTAGACAACCGGCAGCCAATGCAGATCCCGCAGCACAGGCTGCACGTGTTCCCATCTAGGTAGTCCCGCTAGCAGCCTGGCCGCCGCATTCTGCACTACCTGGAGTCTCCGCGTTCGACACAAGGGCAGCCCCATGTAGAGGGCATTGCAGTAGTCTAATCTTGAGGTGACCGTTGCGTGGATCACAGTTGCTAGGTCGTCGCGTTCCAAGAAGGGAGCCAACTGCCTCGCCCTTTTAAGATGAAAGAAGGCGGATCTTGCGGTGGCGGCTATCTGGGCCTCCATTGATAGCGAGGATTCCAGTAGCACCCCCAAGCTCTTGACCCTGCGCACTGGTATCAGTGGCGCACCGTCAAAAGCCGGCAGAATGATCTCCCCTTCCGGTCCGTCCCGGCCCACGCAAAGGACCTCAGTCTTCGTTGGATTCAGCTTGGAAGTAACCAGGGGTGGAATTCTATCAGGAGCTCCGTTGCATATGAGGCCACACAGCCCTGATGTAGCCAATCCTCCCAAGAGCTTACGAAAAAAGAGCCTTGTAAGCTCTTGGAGGATTGGCTACATCAGAACTTGTGTGGCCTAATATGCAACGGAGCTCCTGCTAGAATCCCACCCCTGGATGTAACTATAGAAATAAGAACCGGGTGAAACGATTTGTGCCTCTTGTTCTCCTGTTCGGTGGTGCCTTCTTCGAACCGTGAACCGCCGTGCAGACGGAGCTGTTCACCCAAGCGCTAAGCGCCGCCCACACATTTCCAGCCTCATTGCAGTTAAAAGGTCTCAAGAAAGGATGCAGCCGTGGTGTTGCATTCCGGGCAGCTCCAAGCGGCCAGTTCCCAGTTAGAAGGCAGGCAACGGTTTCCGGCAATGGCGTCAGGCTGACCTGCCCCCTTCTCCTCCTTCCAGGGTCGAGCACGCACGGATGCACGCTAAGCACCGGGGACATGAGGCCATGCACGCGGAGATGGTCCTCATACTAATCGCCACGCTGGTCGTCGCCCAGCTCCTCCTGGTGCAGTGGAAACAGAGGCATCCGCGCTCCTACAATGTAAGCTTGCCTGTTAGGTACCCGTTGACTGTACCCTCCTCGGAGGCTGCTCTGCAGAGGGTCGCAACACAAAGCTGCAATGCGTACCGGAGGCCAGGCCAGGGCAGCTCCCTCTCTCTGAGCCCTCCTTTGGCCTTTGAACTGGAACAAAGGGTGCTCTCCTCCAGCTCAGCCCTTGCCATCCGTCACCCAGTTGGGAGCAAGGATGGGCACGAACCGGAGAAATGCGGTTCGTGTTGGTTCACGGTTCACGACCGAACCACAAACCGATGCGAGAGGCTCATTCCCAAACGGAACCAGTTTGTGGTCCCGCATGCCATGTCTAAAGGGCACACGGTCTCTTTTAAATGGGGCTCTCTAAAAGCGTAGAAAACAGTGGAGCGGCGGGAAGCAGTCTGCTCACTGCTGCCCAGCTGTTTCGGCTGCTTTTGAAGGGAATGGAAGACAAGGGATTAAAACAGGGGTGTCGAACATGCAGTTCGGGAGCCAAATCAGGCCCCTGGAGGGCTCCTATCAGGCCCCCAAGCAATTGGCTGTCATCTGCTTCCTTTTCCCTATATCTTGCTTCCTTCTGCATCACAGCTTGCTTTGCAAGGCTTGCTCAATTGCAAAGGAGCTACACATCAAAACCTCTATTTTCTCCATTGGCTGAGGCTCCTCCCTTGGGAAGGAAGGGGGGGAGGAATAGCTTGTTTTGCCAGGCTCTTTCAATTGCACAGCAGAGCTACTGAGCCAAGGCTCTCTTCCTTCTATTGGCTGAAGCTCCCCCCCCCCCAGTCCCCTGGGGAAGGAAGGAAGAAGTCACAGCTTCCTTTGCTCAGTTTCCTGGATCCCATGGAAGAAATAGAATCCTAGAGTTGGATGGGACCTCTAGGGTCATCTAGTCTAACCCCCTGCACAAATTCACAGGATCTTCATCGCTGTCAGATGGCCATCTAGCCTCTGTTTAAAAACCTCCAAGGAAGGAGAGCCCACCACCTCCTGAGGAGGAAGTCAGTTCCACTGAGGAACTGCTCTAACGGTCAGGAAGTTCTTCCTCATGTTGAGCCGGAAACTCTTTTGATTTAATTTCAACCCATTGGTTCTGGTCCTACCTTCTGGGGCCACAGAAAACAATTCCACCCCATCCTCTATAGGACAGCCCTTCAAGGACTTGAAGATGGTGATCCTATCACCTCTCAGCTGCCTCCTCTCCAGGCTAAACATCCCCAGCTCCTTCAACCTTTCCTCATTGGACTTGGTCTCCAGACCAAAACAATTTCACACCATCGTCTATAGGACAGCCCTTCAAGTACTTGAAGATGGTGATCCTATCACCTCTCAGCCGCCTCCTCTCCAGGCTAAACATCCCCAGCTCCTTCAAACTTTCCTCACAGGACTTGGTCTCCAGACCCCTCACCATCTTTGTTGCCCTCCTCTGGACCCGTTCCAGCTTGTCTAGATCCTTCTTAAATGTGGTGCCCATAAACTGAACACAAGACTCCAGGTGAGGGTCTTACCAGAGCAGAGCAAAGCGATACCATCACATCACGTGATCTGGACACTAGACTTCTGTTGATACAGCCCAAAATTGCATTTGCCTTTTTAGCCGCCGCATCACACTGTTGACTCACGTTCAGCGTATGATCCGCTAAGACCCTTAGATCCTTTTCGCACAGACTACTGCTAAGACGAGTCTCCCCCATCCTATCACCATGCATGGGATTTTTCCTACCTAATACAATGAAAGCATCTTTAAAACTAATGAGTGCTAACGTTTTAAGCATGTTAATAACCCGACATGGCCCTGCCCAACGAGGTCTCATTTATGTCAGATCCAGCCCTCATAACAAATAAGTTCGACATGTCTGGATTAAAGGGTCTCTGAGGGCAGCCCCTGCTTTCTGCTTTATCCACAAACGGCTTGGAAAGTTTGAGGAAGCTCGTGGCAGTAGCCCCGTCATGAACTGCAGCTCTTGAGCCGCAAGCAGGACAAAATTTAGGGTTTGTAGAATCTTTTGGGCTCAAGTGCCGTGTTCTACTGGAGAAAGTTTTTCTTCCAGACGTTTCGTTCTCAGCTGCGGAGAACATCCTCGGTGGCGTTGCAGCCGGAGCAGGCGCTCAGACCTTCTTGGCTGCTGTGCATTGAGTGGGGCCAGGGCTGCTGGAGAGCTGCTATTTCTAGGCTGGAGGGGGTGTGATGAGAGGGCAGTTGGTTTGTGGATGTGCCCATTGTTTGGTGGGGCTTCCTGGAAGGGTAGTGATAAGGAAACTGGCTGTTGAATGTGACCATTGTTCCGTGTTAATTGCTGGGAGGGTTGGAAGGGGTGTGAAGATAAGGTAGGTGGTTGTTGACTGTGCTGATTGTTCTGTGGAATTTGCTCGTTGTTCTGAGACTTTCTGCAATTTATAGTCTAGGGTGTTTTGCAGAGCTGGGTACCAAGACGAAACGTCTGGAAGGAAAACTTTCTCCAGTAGAACCCGGCACTTGAGCCCGAAAGATTCTACAAACCCGAATGATGTCGCCAGCCGCGAAAACCTGAAATCTTTGAGGACAAAATTTGTGATGAATTTTGCTTCACGGTTCAGTTCCTTTTCTCGTTGGGAGCGACCCATAGCTCTTTGGGGGTTTTCTGTTCCACTTTATCCGTAAGACTCACATGGGGTGTGGAAAGACCACCATGGACACCTCCCTGGGGGCAGCTAATAGGCAGAGGCCTGTAGGCGGCTTGGCCAGTAAGTTGTCATTACCACGGCCCTGCAAGGTAGGTCGGGACTGTCCCCCAGAAAACGGCTCCCCTGAGGTCACCCAGTGTGTTTCCCGGAAGACACGTCGGGATCACAAGAGGCACTCTGTTCCAGCCTCTCTTTGATTGGAAGCCAGGTCTGAGCTGGCCAAACCTGTTCTCAGAGCAGGGACTCAAACAGCAACAACTTTTATTGGCGTTATACACTAAGAAGTATGCAGGAGATAAGGAGTACTTAATACAGTTAACGCAAATCACGCCTTTTTGAAGCCAGATACAAAAAAGTTGCCACTCTTTCAATAGTTACAGCGCTTTTTGAGGAAAGAACTTACGAAGGCACTCAGCCAGGGCCTGCAAACTGCTCAAGGGGAGAGGGGACTGATCCTTATCTTTCCATTTGCTGTCTTCCAAGACCTCGGTGCTTTGTACGCAGCTTGATCTGAAGCACTGAACGTTGTGTGCGGAAACAAGAGAGGCCCTTTGTACCTGCGAGTGCGTGCACAGAGTCATTGAATGCTGAGTCCTTCCACCCAGACGTCAGAATCCCCAACTGGACTCACAATGGTGGGGAAGCAAGGAGAGAGCCAGTATTAGTGTGGTGGTTAAGTGCGCGGACTCTTCTCTGGGAGAACCAGGTTTGATTCCCCACTCCTCCACTTGCACCTGCTGGAATGGCCTTGGATCAGCCAGAGCTCTCTTATCTGGGAGAACCGGGTTTGATTCTCCACTCCTCCACTTGCAGCTGCTGGAATGGCCTTGGATCAGCCAGAGCTCTCTTATCTGGGAGAACCGGGTTTGATTCCCCACTCCTCCACTTGCAGCTGCTGGAATGGCCTTGGGTCAGCCAGAGTTCTCACAGGAGTTGTCCTTGTAAGGACAGCTTCTGTCAGAGCCCTGTCAGCCCCGACCACCTCACAGGGTGTCTGTTGTGGGGGAGGGAGATAAAGGAGATTGTGAGCCGCTCGGAGTCTCTGATTCAGAGAGAAGGGCGGGGTATAAATCTGCAGTCTTCTGCTTCTAGAGCCAGTTTGGTGTAGTGGTTAAGTGTGTGGACTCTTATCCAGGAGAACCGGGTTTTATTCCCCACTCCACCACTGGCAGCTGCTGGAATGGGCTTCAGTCTGCCATAGCTCTCGCAGGAGTTGTCCTTGAAAGGGTAGCGTCTGAGATGGCTCTCTCAGCCCCACCCACCTCACAGGATTGGATTCCCCACTCCTCCACTTGCAGCTGCTGAAACGGTCTTGGTCTCGTAGGAGTTGTCCTTGAAAGGGCAGCTGCTGTAAGTGGGCAGATTCAATCCAGTAACACTAAAACAGCCAGATTTCCTGGGTACGAGCTTTGAGCTCTGGCCTTTTCTCCGTCTTCTTCTGCCCCAAATGGATGTGTTATTCTGTTGCAGATGGTCACCCTCTTCCAGATGTGGGTCGTCCCCCTCTACTTCACTGTCAAGCTGCATTGGTGGCGCTTCCTAGTCATCTGGGTCTTCTTCTCAGCCGTCACTGCCTTCGTCACCTTCAGAGCGACCCGCAAGCCTCTTGTGCAGACGACGCCCAGGTGAACAGGAGCTCTGAGGCGGGGCGGGCAGGTGGGCTCGCTGGAAGAGAACACACCGCTTTTCCGGCCTGTTCTCGCGTGCGTTTCACCCATTCGCTGTCTTTACAATTCAATAGAAGGATTACAGTTAACTTTAAGGGAAACGCGTTTAGGTTTTGTCATATATAAGCATGCTGAAGATTTAAGCAGTTAAACACAGGGATGGCTAAGCTTGCTTAATGTAAGAGCCGCGTAGAATAAACACCAGATGTTTGAGAGCCACAAGATAGGAACATCAGATGTTTGAGAGCTGGGAAGGGAGGGAGGCAGGCTAATAGGTGGGGGAAGGAAGGAGGGGGAGGTAGAAAGAAAGCAACTAAATGCATTCTCCAACCCTTGTTTTGGAGAAATGATTTAAAGAGAGAAATGCCTTCTCCAAGCCAGCAAATGGGACAGTGAGGGCCTCAAGAGCCACACAATATGTATGAAAGAGCCACATGTAGAAGATGAAGAAGAAGATATTGGATTTATATCCCATCCTCCACTCCGAAGAGTCTCAGAGGGGCTCACAATCTCCTTTACCTTCCTCCCCCACAACAGACACCCTGTGAGGTAGATGAAGATATTGGATTTATATCCCGCTCTCCACTCCGAAGAGTCTCAGAGCGGCTCACAATCTCCTTTACCTTCCTCCCCCACAACAGACACCCTGTGAGGTAGATGAAGATATTGGATTTATATCCCACCCTCCACTCCGAAGAGTCTCAGAGCAGCTCACAATCTCCTTTACCTCCCCCCCCCCCACAACAGACACCCTGTGAGGTAGATGAAGATATTGGATTTATATCCCACCCTCCACTCCGAAGAGTCTCAGAGCAGCTCATAATCTCCTTTCCCTTCCTCCCCCACAACAGACACCCTGTGAGGTGGGTGGGGCTGAGAGGGCTCTCACAGCAGCTGCCCTTTCAAGGACAACCTCTGCCAGAGCTTTGGTTGACTCAAGGCCATGCTAGCAGGTGCAAGTGGCGGAGTGGGGAATCAAACCTGGTTCTCCCAGATAAGAGTCTGCACACTTAACCACTACACCAAACTGGCTCTCCTGAGCCACAGTTTGGCCACCCCTAACCTTTGAGAACCATAATACTTGAGTGTCAGATTGTGGAGAAACGCCATCTGAGAGTGTTGGTGCTTCATCCAAAAAGGCAGGGATCAGTAAATCCATTCAGCCGGCTTTGTAGCCTTCCCCTCACTCCCCCCCTCCCTTCCAGAGCCAAACCAACGACGCTAGGGGGAAAGTCTCCTAGAGAGGCAGGAAGGGCTGTTGTTCTTGCCATGTGCTAGGCAGGAAGAGTTTCTCAGTTTGCAGCAGGCGCTCGGGAAGGGAGGCTGCTTGCCTGTGGGCTCCTGCCTGGGAGGCTCCAGGCAGTAAGACAAAGTAAGTCATTCTCTTAGGCAGATCAAGTATAGACCAGGGACAATACGATGCGTTTAAAAACCACCTTTATTTTGTTATGCTGTTTGCTGGGCTTTGCTGTGCGGTGCTGTGCTGTGCTAACTTTTTAAATGCAACTGTTTTTGTTTTGTGTTTTTCTTTTCCTATATTTTTCTCTTTTAAATAAATGTTTTTTTCTGTTTTAAATGCTGGCAGTTCATCTCTGTACCACATAGATCCCCAGACCGCTTTAGACCACGCTGTGTTGGGAAGGGGGCCCCGGAGAAGGGGGAAGGCATGCAGTTGGATAAGGTGCCAATCCTCCAGGGGTGCCCCAAAGAAGCGCTGAGGTCTCTGTGAAACCCAAGTGCAGGGTGGCAGAGGACCTGGAGGCCTAGCCTCACAGCTGGAGAGGGGGATTGGGAGTCCTGTTCCTCTCAATCTGAACCCCGGGACTGAGCAGGTGGTGGCAGCGAGCCCAAGGGGCAGGAGGAGAGATAGCTCCCTCCAGGAGTTGGCGACTCCATAGGGAGCTGACGGGACCGGGTCTGAAGGCAGAATCGGGCCGGTTCCGCCACACAGATGTTTGCAAACTACAAGACAGGATGGAAGACAAATAGATAGGGGAAGGAGAGATGGAGAGAAAGCAACATTAACTTTAAATGCTGGCTTGGCTTGGCGAAATGATTTAAAGCAGGGGTGTCAAACATGAAGTTTGGGGCTGAATCAGGCCCCGGAGGGCTCCTATCAGGCCCCCGAGCAACTGGCTGTCATCTGCTTCCTTCTCTCTCTCTCTTGCTTCCTTCTGCATCACAGCTTGCTTTGCCAGGCTTGCTCAATCGCACAGGAGCTACAGAGCAAAACCTCTGTTTTCTCCATTGGCCTAGGCTCCTCCCTTGGGGAGAAGAGGGGGAGGGAGAGCTTGCTTTGCCAGGCTCATATGAACATATGAAGCTGCCTTATACTGAATCAGACCTTTGGTCCATCAAAGTCAGTATTGTCTTCTCAGACTGGCAGCGGCTCTCCAGGGTCTCAAGTTGAGGCTTTTTCACACCTATTTGCCTGGACCCTTTTTTGGAGATGCCAGGGATTGAACCTGGGACCTTCTGCTTCCCAAGCAGATGCTCTACCACTGAGCCACCGTCCCTCCCCAATTGCACAGCAGAGCTCTCTCAATTGCACAGCAGAGCTACTGAGCCAAGCCTCTCTTCCTTCTACTGGCTGAGCCTCCTTCTCTTCCCGGTCCCCTGGGGAAGGAAAGAGCCAGAGCTTCCTTTGCCCAGTTCCCTGGATCCCATGGGAGAGCTACAAAGAAAGCATCTTTAAGACTGAAGAGTGCTAATGTTTTAAGCACGTTTTTAATTTTTTACAAAATATATATATTTGTATTTGTGTTTGCCTGTGTTCTTTATAGAACTAATATCTCTGCTACTTAATCTTAAATAGCAGAGATATTAATTTCGACATGGCCCGGCCCAACAAGGTCTCATTGACGTCAGACCCGGCCCTTATAACAAATGAGTTTGACACCCCGGATTGAAAGAGACCACGCCTTCTCCAGTCCAGCCAACGGGGCTTCAAGAGCCACACAATAAGTGTGAAAGAGCCACTTGCGGCTCCCGAGCCACAGTTTGGCCATCGCTGGTTGAACATGCATTGTGCAAAGCCCAAAGGAAGTGTTTGTTAGATGAACCCTGGAGACAGGGCCCATTTTCTCTCAAGGGTAAGTTTTCTTCTTGAGCTCAGGCCAAAACATTCCTGCTTGGGGATGAAGATCAAAGGGGGAAGGCCCTCCTGGGTGTCCTGTCAATCAAAGAAGCTCATTTGATGGGTACAAGTGAGAGGGCCTTTTTGGTGGCAGCACCACAGTTACGAAGCAATCTCCCCGGGGGAGGTGCGCCTGGCCCCTCTTTCAGTCTTTAGGAGGCAGCTGAAGATAGTTTGATGTGGGACTGCAGTAGGATAATTACTTTTTATCAATCGGCAGTCCTAATTGGAGATTTTGAAATTGCGGGGGTTTCAAAGTGGTTTTCACGATCCTTGTGTTATTTGTATTGAATGTTGCCTTGAGTTCCGCCAGGAGAGAAGGCAACTGGTGAATGTTTAAAATGTCTTAATTAAAAGATCCGGACAGTCAGTTGGCATGATTTATAGCTGATGGAACCATAAATCAACTAATGATCACAGGCTTAGATCCTACAGGTACCACCTAAGCCTCCAACAGTATTTTAAATGCTTGGACTCATCTGTGGACATTATGGCTCTTTCCTTCTTCACTTTATTCCAACCCCCATCCAGAGTTTTAACTTTAAGCGATGATGTTTAAGAACATAAGAGAAGTCCTGCTGGATCAGGCCATTGGCCCATCCAGTCCAACACTCTGTGTCACACAGGGGCCAAAAAACCCAAGTGCCATAAGGAGGTTGATCAGTAGGGCCAGGACACTAGAAGCCCTCCCACTGTGGCCCCCCAAACACCAAGAATACAGAGCATCACTGCCCCAGACATAAGAACATGAGAGAAGCCATGTTGGATCAGGCCAATGGCCCATCCAGTCCAACATTCTGTGTCACACAGGGGCCAGTATATGTGTTTGTGTGTGTGTGTGTGGATGGATAGATAGATAGATAGATAGATAGATAGATAGATAGATAGATAGATAGATAGATAGATAGATAGATAGATAGATAGATAGATAGATAGATACACACACAGATATATATATATATTGTGGCTAATAGCCACTGATGGACCTCTGCTCCATATTTTTATCCAATCCCCTCTTGAAGCTGGCTATGCTTGTAGCCGCCACCACCTCCTGTAGCAGTGAATTCCATGTGTTAATCACCCTTTGGGTGAAGAAGGACTTCCTTTTATCGCTTAGCAATTTCATCGAATGCCTACGAGTTCTTGTATTGTGAGAAAGGGAGAAAAGGACTCCTTTCTCTGCTTTCTCCATCCCATGCATTATCTTGTAAACCTCTATCATGTCACCCCGCAGTCGACGTTTCTCCAAGCTAAAGAGCCCCAAGCGTTTTAACCTTTCTTCATAGGGAAAGTGTTCCAAACCTTTCATCATTCTAGTTGCCCTTTTCTGCACTTTTTCCAATGCTATAATATCCTTTTTGAGGTGTGGTGACCAGAACTGCACACAATACTCCAGATGAGAGCGCACCATCGATTTATACAGGGGCATGATGATACTGGCTGATTTGTTTTCAATTCCCTTCCTAATAATTCCCAGCATGGCGTTGGCCTTTTTTATTGCAAACGCACACTGTCTTGACATTTTCAGTGAGTTCTCTACCATGACCCCAAGATCTCTCCCTTGGTCAGTCTCTGCCAGTTCACACCCCATCAACTTGTATTTGTTTCTTTTTGCTCTCTTTGCCCAGGTTGGTGTACAAGTGGTTTTTGCTAATATACAAGATCAGCTACGCAACGGGAATCATTGGGTACATGGCGGTGATGTTCACATTGTTCGGGCTTAACTTATTATTCAGGTGAGAGAGTCCCTCTTTCAAGGCTTAAGCTTTCTGCAAACTAAGGGCTGGCTCTAAAATCTGTGAAGAGCTCCGCGGTGCAGAGTGGTAAAGCTGCAGTACTGCAGTCTGAGCTCTCTGCTCACGACCTGAGTTCTATCCCAGCGAAAGCTGATTCAGGTAGCCGGCTCGTTGTTGACTCAGCCTTCCATCCTTCCGAGGTCGGTCAAATGAGTCCCCAGCTTGCTGGGGGGGGAAGTGTAGATGACTGGGGAAGGCCATGGCAAACCACCCCGTAAAAAAGTCTGAGTTTGATCTCAGCAGAAGCTGGTTCAGGTAGCCAGCTCGAGGTTGACTCAGCCTTCCATCCTTCTGAGGTCGGTCAAAGGAGTCCCCAGCTTGCTGGGGGGGAAGCGTAGATGACTGGGGAAGGCAATGGCAAACCACCCCGTTACAAAAAGTTTGAGTTCAATCCTGGTGGAAGCTGGGTTCAGGTAGCCGGCTTGAGGTTGACTCAGCCTACCATCCTTCCGAGGTCGGTCAAAGGCGTCCCCAGCTTGCTGGGGGGGAAGCGTAGAAGGCTGGGGAAGGCAATGGCAAACCACCCCATAAAAAAGTCTGCCGTGAAAACGTGAAAGCAACGTCACCCCAGAGTCAGAAACGACTGGTGCTTGCCCAGGGGACTACCTTGACCTTTTAATAAAATTTGTAAAGGGCAGGAAAAACCCTCTCTCTGTCATGATCTGTTCTGCTGCCACGGACGCCCCCCCCCCCACCTCATCTCTTGCCTTGAAAGCCCCATGAGGGGTCTCTGTAATTCAGCTGTGACTTTGTCAGGGGCACCCGACAAAGTTTCCGCTGTGCCCAGAGGAAAGCAAAAAGCCTCCAGGGTCCCTGGGCCAGTCTAGCGTGGAGGAGAATTCCTTACTGAACACAAAGCAACCCAAAGTTTTGGTGTAATGGTTAAGTGTGAGGACTCTTATCTGGGAGAACCGGGTTTGATTCCCCACTCCTCCACTTGCAGCTGCTGCAGTGGCCTTGGGTCAGCCAGAGCTCTCTTATCTGGGAGAACCAGGTTTGATTCCCCACTCCTCCACTTGCAGCTACTGGAATGGCCTTGGGTCAGCCAGAGCTCTCTTATCTGGAAGAACCGGGTTTGATTCCCCACTCCTCCACTTGTACCTGCTGGAATGGCCTTGGGTCAGCCAGAGCTCTCTTATCTGGGAGAACCGGGTTTGATTCCCCACTCCTCCACTTGCAGCTACTGGAATGGCCTTGGGTCAGCCAGAGCTCTCTTATCTGGGAGAACCGGGTTGGATTCCCCTCTCCTCCACTTGCAGCTGCTGGAGTGGCCTTGGGTCAGCCAGAGCTCTCTTATCTGGGAGAACCAGGTTGGATTCCCCACTCCTCCACTTGCAGCTGCTGGAGTGGTCTTGGGTCAGCCATAGCTCTCTTATCTGGGAGAACCAGGTTGGATTCCCCACTCCTCCACTTGCAGCTGCTGGAGTGGCCTTGGGTCAGCCATAGCTCTCTTATCTGGGGGAACCGGGTTGGATTCCCCTGTCCTCCACTTGCAGCTGCTGGAGTGGCCTTGGGTCAGCCGTAGCTCTCTTATCTGGGAGAACCGGGTTGGATTCCCCTGTCCTCCACTTGCAGCTGCTGGAGTGGCCTTGGGTCAGCCGTAGCTCTCTTATCTGGGAGAACCAGGTTTGATTCCCCACTCCTCCACTTGCAGCTGCTGGAATGGCCTTGGGTCAGTCAGAGCTCTCTTATCTTGGAGAACTGGGTTTGATTCCCCCCTCCTCCACTTGCAGCTGTTGGAATGACCTTGAGTCAGCCATAGCTCTGGCAGAGGTTGTCCTTGAAAGGGCGGCTGCTGTGAGAGCCCTTTCAGCCCCACCCATCTCACAGGGTGTCTGTTGAGGGGGGAGAAGATATAGGAGATTGTAAGCCGCTCTGAGACTCTGATTCAGAGAGAAAGGCGGGGTATAAATCTGCAGTCTTATTATTATCTGAGAGAACCGGGTTTGATTCCCCACTCCTCCACTTGCAACTGCTGGAATGGCCTTGGGTTACCCAAAGGCCCCTTGGAGAGTTGTCCTTGAAAGGACAGCTTCTGTCAGAGCTCTCTCAGCCCCACCCACCTCACAGGGTGTCCGTTGTGTGGGGAGGAGATATAGGAGATTGTGAGCTGCTCTGAGTCTCTGATTCAGGGAGAAGGGCAGGGTATAAATCTGCCGTCTTCTTCTATGGGCATTACCACAGGTGTGTGAAGAACGGCCACGAGAACTAAGCACTGATGCTACCCTTCCTGCCTTCTCTCTTGCCATCTGCCTAAGTTCACAGAATCAGCATGACTGTCGGATGACTCCCTAGCCTCTGTTTGAAACACCCCATAGAACCATAGAGTTGGAAGGGGCCATACAGGCCATCTAGTCCAACCCCCTGCTCCATGCAGGATCAGCCTAAAGCATCTCCAAAGGATGCCAACGTTCTCACCATAAGGAAAATTGTAGAAGATGAAGACTGCAGATTTATACCCCCCCCCCCCCCCGCCCTTCTCTCTGAATTGGAGACTCAGAGCGGCTTACAATCTCCTCTATCTTCTCCCCGCACAGCAGACACCCTGTGAGGTGGGTGAGTCTGAGAGAGCTCTCCCAGAAGCTACCCTTTCAAGGACAACTCCTACGAGAGCTGTGGCTGACCCAAGGCCATTCCGGCAGCTGCAAGTGAAGGAGCAGGGAATCAAATCCGGTTCTTCCAGATAAGACTCTGCATACTTAACCACTATACCAGGCTGGCTATCTGGAAGATACTGGATTTATATTCCGCCCTCCATTCCGAATGGCTCACAATCTGCTTTCCCTTCCTCTTCCACAACAGACACCCTGTGAGGTGGGTGGGGCTGAGAGAACTCTCACAGGAGCTGCCCTTTCCAGGACAACTCCTACCAGAGCTCTGTCTGACCCAAGGCCATTCCAGCAGCTGCAAATGGAGGAGTGGGGAATCAAACCCGGTTCTCCCAGATAAGAGTTCCCACTCTTAGCCACTACACCAGACTGGCTTCAGGTATTGGTGGATGTAGTGATTCCCACATAAGCACAAGTTCTTGCAACCAAGACTGTAAGTTCCTTGGAGTTCCTTGGCCCCATGCCAAAGTGGTAGCAATTATTAAGAGCGTAAGCTCTTTGGAGTCCAGTTTGGTCCCACTTTAAAGTGATCGCAACAAACAGGACCATATGTTTTTTGGGTTCAACCTATTCCTCCTCAGACCTGTGGAAGATCTGAAACAGGATTGGCCCGCTGCAGTCTATACTTTATATTCGGGATTATGTATGTTGCATATTTGTAAACAAATGACCGGCTGTTACTAGAATTGTCTCTTGTTACGCCAAGATGATATCAGGCTAGCCTGTCGTTTTAGACATCTCGAAATGCCCAATTTGTATTCAGTCTCAACTGCACACTGGAAACTCAGGAGCTGGGAACGTTTCCACCGAAAGGCGGCCTTTGCGGGGACAGGTCGCTGGGTTTGATGGGAAACCACCTCACCTAAAAGACCAGCCTGGGTTGCGGCAGGCGGTCTTTTCAGGAGACTTCTGTGTGCCTTTGCAGAATCAAGCCAGAAGACGGGATGGACTTCGGGATTTCCCTGCTGTTCTATGGCCTCTATTACGGCGTGCTTGAGCGGGACTTTGCCGAAATGTGTGCTGACTACATGGCGTCCACGATAGGGGTAAGGCATTGGCTAGTTTCACGTCGTAGGGCAGGGGTGGCCAACGGTAGCTCTCCAGATTTTTTTTTATTTTGCCTACAACTCCCATCACCCCCAGCCAGCATGGCCAATGGCTGGGGCTGATGGGAGTTGTAGGCAAAAAACATCTGGAGAGCTACTGTTAGCCACCCCTGTTGTAGGGCGTTAATAAAAGGACTGGCACAAGCGATGGCATCAGAGGATTACCTGTGTAGGTGTGCAACAACAGTCTCTCCTGGGCAGGGAAAGGGGGCTGTTCTTCCCTCGAAGGCTCTATCTAGGGCAGGGGTGTTAAACATGCGACCCGGGGGCCGAATCAGGCCCCCAAAGGGCTCCTATCAGGCCCCTGAGCAACTGGCTGTCATCTGCTTCCTTCTCCCTCTCTCTCACTTCCTTCTGCATCACAGCTTGCTTTGCCAGGCTTGCTCAATCACACGAGAGCTACAGAGCAAAACCTCTGTTTTCACCACTGGCTGAGGCTCCTCCCTTGGGGAGGAAGAGGGGGAGGGATAGCTTGCTTTGCCAGACTCCCTCAATTGCACAGCAGAGCTATTAAGCCAGGCATCTCTTTCTTCTATTGGCTGAGGCTCCTCCCCCACCTGGTTCCGTGGGGGAAGCAAGGAAAGAGCCAGAGCTTCCTTTGCCCAGTTCCCTGGATCTCATGGGAGAGATACAAAGAAAGCACCTTTAAGACAAATGAGTGCTAATGTTTTAAGCATGTTTTAAAAAATCTTTAATTGTATCTGTGTCCTTTATGAAGTTTATATCTCTGCTACCTGATCATAAACAGGTCCACACATGGCCCGGCCCGACAAGGTCTCATTTATGTCAGATCCGGCCCTCATAACACAATGAGTTTGACACCCCTGATTGTGCTGGGGGGGGGCACCCACGCCCCATGTGAAGCAGCGGGAGAGCAGCAAGGTTATTCCAAGGTGCACAGCAATGTGAAATAGAATCGTAGCGTTGGACAGGACCTCCAGGGCCACCTAGTACAACCCCCTTCATGGTGCAGGAACTTCACTTATCCCCCCACACGCCCCGTGACCCCGGCTCCACACCCAGAAGATGGGGGGCGGGAACCCTCCAGGATCCCTGGGCCAAACCGGCCTGGAGAACAGTTGCTCCCTGACCCCAAAGCGGCAATCAGCATTTCCCTGGACGTGTCAGAAAGGGCCATGAGAACGAAGCCCTGCCGCAGCCCTTCCTGCCCCTTCTTCTCAAGATCTGCCTCATTCGCAGGATCCTCATTGCTGTCAGGTGGCCATCTGGCCTCTGTTGAAGAACCTCCAAGGAAGGAGAGCCCACCACCTCCCGAGGAGGAAGCCTGTTCCACTGAGGAACCGCTCTAACAGTCATAGAATCCTAGAATCCTAGAGTTGGAAGGGACCTCCAGGGTCATCTAGTCCAACCCCCTGCACAATGCAGGAAGCCCACAAATACCTACCCCAAATTCAAAGGATCTTCATCTCTGTCAGATGGCCATCTAGTCTCTGTTGAAAAACCTCCAAGGAAGGAGAGCCCACCACCTCCCAAGGAGGAAGCCTGTTCCACTGAGGAACTGCTCTTGCGGTCAGGAATCATAGAGTTGGAAGGGGCCTCCAGGGTCATCTAGTCCAACCCCCTGCACAATGCAGGAAACTCACAAACACCTCCACCTACATTTACAGGATCTTCATCGCTGTCAGATGGCCATCTAGCCTCTGTTGAAAAACCTCCAAGGAAGGAGAGCCCACCACCTCCCGAAGAGGAAGCCTGTTCCACTGAGGAACTGCTCTTGCGGTCAGGAATCATAGAGTTGGAAGGGACCTCCAGGGTCATCTAGTCCAACCCCCTGCACAATGCAGGAAACTCACAAACACCTCCCCCTAAATTCACAGGATCTTCATGGCTGTCAGATGGCCATCCAGCCTCTCTTGAAAAACCTCCAAGGAAGGAGAGCCCACCACCTCCCAAGGAGGAAGCCTGTTCCACTGAGAAACTGCTCTAAGGGTCAGGACTTCAACGCCTTCTGTTGGTACAGACAGACTAGACAACGCAGCTACCCATATTGATCATTTCTCATTCAATTTATCATGCTCCTTTTATTTTAGACAATGTAATGGTTACAATTTTACATGAAAAGCATGGCTTTTCACTGCCACAGGAGGTAGTGGCGGCTACAGGCATAGCAGCTTCAAGAGGGAATTGGAGAAAAATCTGCGGCAGTGGTCCATCAGTGGCTATTAGCCACAGTGTATTGTTGGAACTCTCTGTCTGGGGCAGTGATGCTCTGTATTCTTGGTGCTGGAGGGGGGCATAGTGGAAGGGCTTCTAGCCCCACTTGTGAACCTCCTAGAATCATAGAGTTGAAGGGACCTCTAGGGTCATCTAGTCCACCCCCCCTGCACAATGCAGGAAACTCACAAACCCCTCCCCCTAAATTCACAGGATCCTCATGGCTGTCAGATGGCCAGTTAGCCTCTATTTAAAAACCTCCAAAGAAGGAGAATCCTAGAATTCTAGAGTTGGAAGGGACCCCCAGGGTCATCTAATCCAACCCCCTGCACAATGCAGGAAACTCACAAACCCCTCCCCCTAAATTCACAGGATCTTCATCGCTGTCGGATGGCCAGCTAGCCTCTATTTAAAAACCTCCAAGGAAGGAGAGCTCATCATCTCCTGAGGAAGCCTGTTCCATGAGAGGTGGTGGGCTGTCCTTCGTTGGTCCCTCTCCCCCTCCATCCAAAAAAATCAAAAGTAGCCGCCTAAAGCAGAAAACGCTTCTTACCTGGCATTTAGTGAATTCCTCTGCAAAGGTACAACCCAATCAAAGCAAGACCAAGTAAAATCTGTGCTCTGTGTTTTAAGAGGCAGCACCCAGTAGCGGAAAGAAAGAAGATAATATTAGAAAAGCAAATGAGGGATGGTGGCTCAGTGGCAGAGCATCTGCTTGGGAAGCAGAAGGTCCCAGGTTCAATCCCTGGCATCTCCAAAAAAGGGTCCAGGCAAATAGGCGTGGAAAACCTCAGCTGGAGACCCTGGAGAGCCATGAATGGGGCTGTGGCTCAGTGATAGAGCATCTGCTTGGGAAGCAGAAGGTCCCAGGTTCAATCCCTGGCATCTCCAAAAAGGGTCCAGGCAAATAGGTGTGAAAATCCTCCGCTTGAGACCCTGGAGAACCGCTGCTAGTCTGAGAAGACGATACTGACTTTGATGGACTGAGGGTCTGATTCAGTATAAGGCAGCTTCTTATGATCTTATGATCAAATATTAGTCCTTTATATTCTTTATATCTGACCATTAGAGCAGTTCTTCAGTGCTCTATCAGAATCATAGGCTTCCTCCTTCCTTGGAGGTTTTGAAACAGAGGCTAGAACATAAGAACATAAGAGAAGCCATGCTGGATCAGGCCAGTGGCCCATCCAGTCCAACACTCTGTGTCACACAGTGGCCAATATATGTGTGTGTATACATACATACATATATATATATATCACACACACAAACATACATATATACACACACACACTGTGGCTAATACCACTGATGGACCTAAGCGCCATATTGTTATCCAATCCCCTCTATGATTCTAGGATTCCTGACCGTTAGAGCGGTTCCTCAGTGGAACAGGCTTCCTCCTCGGGAGGTGGTGGGCTCTCCTTCCTTGGAGGTTTTTAAACAGAGGCTAGATGGCCTTCTGACAGCAATGAGGATCCTGTGAATTTAGGGGGAGGTGTTTGTGGGTTTCCTGCATTGCGCAGGGGGGTTGGACTAGATGACCCTGGAAGTCCTTTCCAATCCTAGGATTCTGTGATCTTTTATGTATTCTGTTTTATTCTTATTACTCTCCTCTCCCCCCTGCCCTGGCCAATCCTGTCCAGTTTTACAGTGCATCAGGCATGCCGACAAAACACCTCTCGGACAGCGTCTGTGCCGTCTGTGGGCAGCAGATTTTTGTCGATGTCAACGAAGAAGGGATTATCGAGAACACGTACAGACTGTCCTGCAATCACGTGTATCCTTTGGGGGAGAACGGGCGTGGAAGGGCCTCTGGAAGCGCCGGGCACAGGGTCTGGCTTGATCTTTTTTGTGGTTTCTCTCCCTACTGCTGGCAGGCGGGAGGTGGGCTTGTGCTGCTGTCACTGGTCTGAGGTAGATAGAACCAGGAGGGCAGCCGTGTCAGTCTGAAGCGATAGAACGGAGCAGGAGTCCAGCAGCACCTTGAAGACCGACACAGTCTTATTCCAATTGTGAGCTTTCGTGTTCATCCACACATCACCAGACAACGGAATGGGGTACAGAGCACAGCTACAAGTAGTTGGTGGGCTGGGGTTAAGAATGTGAAGTGGTGCAAAGAATCTGTTGGCAAAATAGTGAAATTAACAGATTTGGTCTGGGTAGCATTTGCGTGGGAAACCAATAAAGCAGTAACATGTCAGAATGGGAGAATGAAGCAATAAGTGAGCCAGTTTGGTGCCGTGGTTAAGTGCGTGGACTCTTACCTGGGAGAACCGGGTTTAAGAACATAAGAGAAGCCATGTTGGATCAGGCCAATGGCCCATCCAGTCCAACACTCTGTGTCACATAAGAACATAAGAGAAGCCCTGTTGGATCAGGCCAGTGGCCCCTCCAGTCCAACACTCTGTGTCACATAAGAACATAAGAGAAGCCCTGTTGGACCAGGCCAATGGCCCATCCAGTCCAACACTCTGTGTCACAGAGGAACATAAGAGAAGCCCTGTTGGATCAGGCCAGTGGCCGCTCCAGTCCAACACTCTGTGTCACATAAGAACATAAGAGAAGCCCTGTTGGATCAGGCCAGTGGCCCCTCCAGTCCAACACTCTGTGTCACATAAGAACATAAGAGAAGCCCTGTTGGATCAGGCCAGTGGCCCCTCCAGTCCAACACTCTGTGTCACATAAGAACATAAGAGAAGCCCTGTTGGATGAGGCCAATGGCCCCTCCAGTCCAACACTCTGTGTCACATAAGAACATAAGAGAAGCCCTGTTGGATCAGGCCAGTGGCCCCTCCAGTCCAACACTCTGTGTCACAGAGGAACATAAGAGAAGCCCTGTTGGATCAGGCCAATGGCCGCTCCAGTCCAACACTCTGTGTCACAGAGGAACATAAGAGAAGCCCTGTTGGATCAGGCCAGTGGCCGCTCCAGTCCAACACTCTGTGTCACATAAGAACATAAGAGAAGCCCTGTTGGATCAGGCCAGTGGCCCCTCCAGTCCAACACTCTGTGTCACATAAGAACATAAGAGAAGCCCTGTTGGATCAGGCCAGTGGCCCCTCCAGTCCAACACTCTGTGTCACATAAGAACATAAGAGAAGCCCTGTTGGATCAGGCCAGTGGCCCCTCCAGTCCAACACTCTGTGTCACACAGTGGCCAATATATGTGTGTATGTGTAAATCTATACACACACACACATATACATACATACATATACACACACACACATATATATATATATATACACACACACATATATATACATATATATACTGTGGCTAATAGCCACTGATGGACCTCTGCTCCATATTTTTATCCAGTCCCCTCTTAAAGCTGGCTATGCTTGTAGCCGCCACCACCTCCTGTGGCAGTGAATTCCACATGTTAATCACCCTTTGGGTGAAGAAGTACTTCCTTTTATCTGTTTTAACCTGACTGCTCAGCAATTTCATTAAATGCCCACGAGTTCTTGTATTGTGAGAAAGGGAGAAAAGGACTTCTTTCTCTACTTTCTCCATCCCATGCATAATCTTATAAACCTCTATCATGTCACCCCGCAGTCGACGTTTCTCAAAGCTAAAGAGCCCCAAGTGTTTTAACCTTTCTTCATAGGGAAAGTGTTCCAAACTTTTAATCATTCCAGTTGCCCTTTTCTGCACTTTTTCCAATGCTATAATATCCTTTTTGAGGTGCGGTGACCAGAATTGTACACAGTATTCCAAATGAGACCACACCATCGATTGATTTGATTCCCCACTCCTCCCCTTGCAGCTGCTGGAATGGCCTTGGGTCAGCCAGAGCTGTCATAGGAGTTGTCCTTGAAAGGGCAGCTTCTCTCTCAGCCCCACCCACCTCACAGGGTGTCTGTTGTGGGGGGAGAAGATATAGGAGATTGTAAGCCACTCTGAGTCTCTGATTCAGAGAGAAGGAAAAAAAGGAAGGAAAGGTCCCCTGTTCAAGCACCAGTCGTTTCCAACTCTGGGGTGACGTTGCTTTCACGGCAGTCTTTTTACGGGGTGGTTTGCCATTTCCTTCCCCAGTCTTTTACACTTCCCTCCCCCCAGCAAGCTGGGGACTCCTTTTACCGACCTTGGAAGGAGGGAAGGCTGAGTCAACCTCAGGCTGGCTACCTGAATCCAGCTTCCGCCGGAATCGAACTCAGGTCGCGAGCCGAGAGTTCAGACCACAGCACTGCAGTACTGCTGCTCTACCACTCTGCAGTCGTCGTCTTCTTCAAATGGGCAAGAAGGAAATTTACGTAGGACTTGAATTCATTTTTCATAATTGCCCAGCGTCAGTTCTTCTGTTGATGCGATATGGTTTCTATACCGTCACGTCGTATATATTGTTTGCTTCCCAGAATAGCAGATCTTTGAGTGGGGGGAGGTCAGATTCCAAAAATAGCATCTCCTCTGCAGAAAAACACAGTGAGTGCCTGACTCCCCGCCCCCCCCCAACCATGAGCGCACTTTTCAGGAAAGCCGTAGATTCTGTGACACCATCTTGCGCTCTACTTGATACATGGCCTTGCGGCTTCCTTCACGTGCCCAGCAAGCGCCGTGAGTCACAGCCAGGGTTACTCTCGTGCAGCTACGTCACGCTCGTGGTTAGCCCCGCCTCCCCCGTACGTCTTGTGGTCAGTCTGACGCTGGCAGGCAACGCAAATGCGAGCAGAGGAGTTCAGAGAATGCGGGGGTGGGAGAATGAGCAGGCTGTGCGGCGTCTTCTCCGCACAGCAGCTCACGTGGAGGAGTTCTGGGGACATAAGAACACACGGTGGCTCAGACTGAGTAGGTTGAAGTTGAATGCAGCGAAGACAGAAGTCCTTTGCCTGGGTCGGGGCGGTCCAGGAAGGCAAATTCCCCTACCAGCGCTTGACGGTGAGCCACTGAAAGGGACGCGCAACGTCAAGAGCTTGGGGGTACTACTGGAGCCTGCCCTGACAATGAAGGCCCAGATAGCAGCCACTGCTAAATCCGCCTTCTTTCCTCTAAGGCGGGTGAGGCAGTTGCACCCCTTCCTGGAGCGCGACGACCTGGCAGCAGTGATCCACGCAGCAGTCACCTTGAGGCTGGACTACTGTAATGCCCTCTACGTGGGGCTGCCCCTGTGCCGAACCCAGAAACTACAGCTAGTGCAGAATGCGGCGGCCAGGCTGTTATTAGGGCTCCCTAAGTGGGAGCATGTCCAGCCGGGGCTGCGGGAACTGCACTGGCTACCAGTAGTGTACCCCAGGGGTGACCAACAATAGCTCTCCAGATGTTTTTTTTGCCTACAACTCCCATCAGCCCCAGCCATTGGCCATGCTGGCTGGGGCTGATGGAAGTTGCAGGCCAAAAAACATCTGGAAAGCTACTATTGGCCACCCCTGGTGTACCGGATTCGTTACAAGGTGCTGGTTATTACCTATAAAGCCCTATATGGTCGAGGACCTGCCTACCTTAGGGACCGCCTCTCCTCACATGTTCCCCAGAGGGCATTTCGATCTGGCTCTCAAAACGTACTGGTAATCCCCGGGCCGAAGGAGGCCAAACTGAAAGTCACCAGGGAAAGGGCCTTTTCGATCACCGCTCCCCCACTGGTGGAAGCAGCTACCAGGAGAAATACGGGCCTTGGGGGATCTTGGCCAATTCTGCAGGGCCTGCAGAACCATCCTCTTCCATCTGGCCTTTAACTAACGTAGTGCCTACGGCATAGATGGAATGCCATCACACTGAAAAATGGGATAATACTTAGAGCTTAGCACCAAACAATATGTAATGCTGATTTTAATTCTGAATGTATAATTGTATTGAATGGATTATTTTATAGCTGGTATATTTTACTATTTGACTATTGCGGATTTCTATGTTGTGAGCCGCCCTGAGTCTGCTCCGGCGGGGAGGGCGGGATATAAATCAAATAAATAAGAGAAGCCCTGTTGGATCAGGCCACTGGCCCATCCAGTCCAACACTCTGTGTCACATAAGAGAAGCCCTGTTGGATCAGGCCAATGGCCTCTCCAGTCCAACACTCTGTGTCACATAAGAACAGAAGAGAAGCCCTGCTCGATCAGGCCAGTAGCCCCTCCAGTCCAACACTCTGTGTCACATGAGAACATAAGAAAAGCCCTGTTGGATCAGGCCAGTGGCCCCTCCAGTCCAACACTCTGTGTCACATAAGAACATAAGAGAAGCCCTGTTGGATCAGGCCAATGGCCCATCCAGTCCCACACTCTGTGTCACATAAGAGAAGCCATGTTGGATCAGGCCAGTGGCCCTTCCAGTCCAACACTCTGTGTCACATAAGAACATAAGAGAAGCCCTGTTGGATCAGGCCACTGGCCCATCCAGTCCAACACTCTGTGTCACATAAGAACATAAGAGAAGCCCTGCTGGATCAGGCCAATGGCCCCTCCAGTCCAACACTCTGTGTCACATAAGAACATAAGAGAAGCCCTGTTGGATCAGGCCAATGGCCCATCCAGTCCAACACTCTGTGTCACATAAGAACATAAGAGAAGCCCTGTTGGATCAGGCCAATGGCCCATCCAGTCCCACACTCTGTGTCACATAAGAGAAGCCCTGTTGGATCAGGCCAGTGGCCCCTCCAGTCCAACACTCTGTGTCACATAAGAACATAAGAGAAGCCCTGTTGGATCAGGCCAATGGCCCATCCAGTCCCACACTCTGTGTCACATAAGAGAAGCCATGTTGGATCAGGCCAGTGGCCCCTCCAGTCCAACACTCTGTGTCACATAAGAACATAAGAGAAGCCCTGTTGGATCAGGCCAATGGCCCATCCAGTCCAACACTCTGTGTCACATAAGAGAAGCCATGTTGGATCAGGCCAGTGGCCCCTCCAGTCCAACACTCTGTGTCACATAAGAACATAAAAGAAGCCCTGTTGGATCAGGCCAATGGCCCATCCAGTCCCACACTCTGTGTCACATAAGAGAAGCCATGTTGGATCAGGCCAGTGGCCCCTCCAGTCCAACACTCTGTGTCACATAAGAACATAAGAGAAGCCCTGTTGGATCAGGCCAATGGCCCATCCAGTCCAACACTCTGTGTCACATAAGAGAAGCCATGTTGGATCAGGCCAGTGGCCCCTCCAGTCCAACACTCTGTGTCACATAAGAACATAAAAGAAGCCCTGTTGGATCAGGCCACTGGCCCATCCAGTCCCACACTCTGTGTCACATAAGAGAAGCCCTGTTGGATCAGGCCAGTGGCCCATCCAGTCCAACACTCTGTGTCACATAAGAGAAGCCGTGTTGGATCAGGCCAGTGGCCCCTCCAGTCCAACACTCTGTGTCACATAGCGGCCAAAAAACCCAGGTGCCATCAGGAGGTCCACCAGTCGGGCCACGACACTGGAAGCCCTCCCACTGTGCCCCACCCCCCAAGCACCAAAAGTACAGAGCACCACTGCCCCAGACCAATAATCACTCTAAGCTGCAGAGTCTTGTGGTCTTATGTGAAACAGAGTGTTGGATTGGAGGGGCCACTGGCCTGATCCAACATGGCTTCTCGTATGTTCTTATGTGACACAGAGTGTTGGACTGGAGGGGCCACTGGCCTGATCCAACATGGCTTCTCTTATGTTCTTATGTGACACAGAGTGTTGGACTGGAGGGGCCACTGGCCTGATCCAACAGGGCTTCTCTTATGTTCTTATGTGACACAGAGTGTTGGACTGGAGGGGCCACTGGCCTGATCCAGCAGGGCTTCTCTTATGTTCTTATGTGACACAGAGTGTTGGACTGGAGGGGCCATTGGCCTGATCCAACAGGGCTTCTCTTATGTTCTTATGTGACACAGAGTGTTGGTCTGGAGGGGCCATTGACCTGATCCAACAGGGCTTCTCTTATGTTCTTATGTGACACAGAGTGTTGGACTGGAGGGGCCATTGGCCTGATCCAGCAGGGCTTTCTTATGTCCTTATGTGACACAGAGTGTTGGACTGGAGGGGCCATTGGTCTGATCCAGCAGGGCTTCTCTTATGTCCTTATGTGACACAGAGTGTTGGACTGGAAGGGCCACTGGCCTGATCCAACACAGCTTCTCTTATGTTCTTATGTGACACAGAGTGTTGGACTGCAGGGGCCACTGGCCTGATCCAACAGGGCTTCTCTTATGTTCTTATGTTACACAGAGTGTTGGACTGCAGGGGCCACTGGCCTGATCCAACAGGGCTTCTCTTATGTTCTTCTGTGACACAGAGTGCTGGACTGGAGGGGCCACTGGCCTGATCCAACAGGGCTTCTCTTAGGTTCTCTTACGTTCTTACCTTCCTCACAGGGTGTCTGTTGTGGGAAGGGAAGGGAAAGGAGATTGGAAGCCACTCTGAGACTGAGTGGGGGGCAGGGTATACATCCAGCCTCCTCTTCTTCTTCCTCTCCTCCTCCTCTTCTAAATGGTCTGGGGTGGGGAAACCACACTGTGAGAATTACACGGAGACGCCTGCTTTGTTCTGCCGCTTGAGACCAGCACGGCTGCCCACGTCAGTCTGATCTCCCTTGTAGAACAGGGCAAAGGTAGCTGTACAGACCAGCCCTGGATGGGCCTCCGTCATCGTGATCTCAGGCCAGGAAAGGGGAACCGAAGCTCCGCATCAGGTGGGCGGGCCTGGAATCAGTGCGTCTCCTTCATCCGCAAGGGGAAGGCTTCTTGGCCGCCGTGTGGTTTGCCTGCCTCAGTTCTGTCGTGGGTTTAGTCATGGGTGGAATCCAGCCACCCACTTGTTCCCAGCGTGGTTTCCACGTGCTCCTCTTAGGATCATGTTAAGAGGTCAGAGCAGGCCCTCCCATCCCCAGCCCACCATATTTATTTACTTACTTTATTTCAATCCATCCTTTTTCCACAGTGGGAACCCAGAGTGGCCGATGTCCGTCTCCTCTCCTCTGTTCCTCTGAGAGCCAGTTTGGTGTAGTGGTTAAGGGTTGGGGTTATTATCTGGGAGAACCGGATTTGATTCCCCCACTCCTCCACTTGCAGCTGCTGGAATGGCCTTGGGTCAGCCAGAGCTCTGGCAGAGGTTGTCCTTGAAAGGGCAGCTTCTGGGAGTGTTCCCTCAGCCTCACCCGCCTCACAGGGTGTGTGTTGTGGGGGAAGAAGATAAAGGAGATTGTGAGCTGCTCTCTGATCCAGAGAGAAGGTTGGGGTATAAACCCAATGTCTTCTAAGAGAGCCAGTTTGGTGTAGAGGTTAAGTGCGCGGACTCTTATCTGGGAGAACCGGGTTTGATTCCCCACTCCTCCACTTGCAGCTGCTGGAATGGCCTTGGGTCAGCCAGAGCTCTCTTATCTGGGAGAACCGGGTTTGATTCCCCACTCCTCCACTTGCAGCTGCTGGAATGGCCTTGGGTCAGCCAGAGCTCTCTTATCTGGGAGAACCAGGTTTGATTCCCCACTCCTCCACTTGCAGCTGCTGGAATGGCCTTGGGTCAGCCAGAGCTCTCTTATCTGGGAGAACCGGGTTTGATTCCCCATTCCTCCATGTGGAGCCAGCTGGGTGACCTTGGGCGAGTCCTAGTTCCCTCAGAGCTGTTCTCACAAGAGCAGTTTCTGTCAGAGCTCTCTCTGGAGTGATCCTGAGTCAGTCATATCTCTCAGAGGTGTTCTGCTCAAGAGCAGTTCTCGAAGAGCTCTCTCAGCTCCACCTACTTCACAGAATGTCTGTCATGGGAGGCGGAGGAAGTGAAAGGAGATTGTAAGCCCCTTTCCTTTGGGTAGTGAAGGGCAGAGGATAAATCCAGTCACTGCTGCTTCTTCTTCCTCCTTCCTCCTCCTCCCTTCTTTTTTCTTCTTCCCTCACAACAACCCTGTGAGGCAGACCAGGCATGTGACTGGCCCAAGGTCACCCAGAGAGTTTCCATGGCAAAGCAGGGTTTCAAACCTGGGACTCCCAGATCCTTCTTGTTGTTCAGTCGCACAATCGAGTCTGACTCTTTGCGACCCCCTGGACCAAGTCATGCCAGGCCCTCCTGTCTTCCACCATCCTCTGAAGTCTGCTCACATTTGTGTTTGTTACATCATTAATGCTGTCCAGCCATCTCATCTTTTGCCGTCCCCTTCTTCTTTGGCTTTCTGTCTTTCCCAGCATCAGGGTCTTCTCCAGGGAATGCTCCCTCCTCATTGGGTGGCCAAAGTATTTGAGCTCCAGCTTCAGCATCTGATCTTCCAGGGAACACTCTGGGTTGATTTCCCTTAGGACGGACTGATTGGATCTTCTTGCAGAGCAAGGGACTCTCAAGAGTCTTCTCCAGGGAGTGCTCCCTTCTCATTGGGTGGCCAAAGCATTTGAGCTTCAGCTTCAGCATCTGACCTTCCAGGGAACAGTCTGGGTTGGTTTCCCTTAGAACTGACTGATTGGATCTTCTTGCAGAGCAAGGGACTCTCAAGATTCTTCTCCAGCACCACAGCTCAAAAGCATCTATTCTTCTGCACTCAGCCTTTCTTATGGTCCAGCTCTCACAGCCATACATTACTACTGGGAATACAATCGCTTTGACTGTATGGACTTTTGTTGGCAGGGTGATGTCCCTACTTTTCATTATACTGCCTGGTTCGCCATAGCTGTCCTCCCAAGGAACAAAAGTCTTTTAATTGAACATATGAAGCTGCCTTATACTGAATCAGACCCTCAGTCCATCAAAGTCAGTATTGTCTTCTCAGACTGGCAGCGGCTCTCCAGGGTCTCAGGCTGAGGTTTTTCACACCTATTTGCCTGGACCCTTTTGAGTTGGAGATGCCGGGGATTGAACCTGGGACCTTCTGCTACCCTAGCAGATGCTCTACCACTGAGCCACCTTCCCTCCCCATTTCATGGCTAATTTCATGGCTATAGCCACCATCTGCAGTGATCTTGGGTCCCAGAAATGTGAAATCTGTCACTGCTTCTATGTCTTCCCCTTCTGTTTGCCAAGGTGTGATGGGGCCGGATGCCATGATCTTAGTTGTTTTGATGTTGAGTTTCAAGCCTACTTTTGTGCTCTCCTCTGTCACCCTCAACAAGAGGTTCTTTAGGTCCTCCTCACTTTCTGCCATTAGAGCAGTGTCGTCTGCGTATCTGAGGTTGCTGCCGTTTTCCCCGGCAATCTTCATTCCGGCTTCTGCTTCATTCAGGCTGGCATTCCGCATGATCCCAGCCCAGTGCTTTAGCCTCTCCCCCAGGCTGGGCCTTTTGGAAGTCAGGTGTTCTAGCCACCACCGCCAGCCTGATGGAAACGTTGGTCAGTCTTGCTGGTGGGGCCAAGCTGTGTTAGGGGCGCCAGTCCCAGGTTGGAAAATTCTGGAGGTTTTGTGGGTGGAGCCTGAGGGCTTGGGAGGGGAGGGGCTTCAGTGGGGTATAAAGCCCTATGGCCCACCTTCCAAAGGGGCCGTTTCCTCCAGGGGTCTCTGTTACCTAGAGATCAGTTGTGTCAGCGGGAGGCTGCCGAAACAAGGAGGAGAATCTCTCCTCATGTAATTATCGTAGGCTTCAGCTACTGATGAATGTTTGCAACGATTCCCTCATAAACGGTGACTGATTTCGCACTAGGCCTTTAATCCTGGCTTAGCCCTGTCCCCCAAACTGACATTCTACACGAGAATCAGAGAAGCCAACTCTATGACTCTGTAATTCTATGATTTTCTTGTAGAATGTCAGCTTGGGGGACAGGGCTAAACCTGGGTTAAAGGCCTAGTGCGAAATTGGTCAGAAGTTCTTGCAAATAAGGCTGTAAGTTCCTTGAATAAGAAGACTGCAGATTCATACCCCGCACTTCTCTCTGAATCAGAGACTCAGAGCAGCTCACAATCTCCCTTATCTTCTCCCTCCACGACACACACCCTGTGAGGTGGGTGGGGCTGAGAAAGCTCTGGCAGAAGCTGCCCTTTCGAGGACAGCTCTGCGAGAGCTATGGCTGACCCAGGGCCATTCCAGCAGGTGCAAGTGGAGGAGTGGAGGAGGAGGAGAAGAATTGCAGATTTATACCCCGCTCTTCTCTCTGAATCAGAGCGGCTTACAATCTCCCTTATCTTCTCTCTCCACAACAGACACCTTGTGAGGTGGTTGGGGCTGAGAAGGCTCTCCCAGAAGCTACCCTTTCAAAAACAACTCTGCAAGAGCGATGGCTGACCCAAGGCCACTCCAGCAGGTGCAAATGGAGGAGTGGGGAATCAAACCCAGTTCTCCCAGATAAGAGTCCACACACTTAACCACTACACCAAACTGGCTCTCTTAGATGAAAATATTGGGTTTATACCCTGCCCTCCACTCCGAATTTCAGAGTCTCAGAGCAGCTTACAATCTCCTTTATCTCCTTCCCCCACAACAGACACCCTGTGAGGTGGGTGGGGCTGAGAGAGCTCTGACAGAAGCTGCCCTTTCGAGGACAACTCCTGCGAGAGCTATGACTGACCCAAGGCCATTCCAGCAGCTGCAGGGGGAGGAGTTGGGTATCAAACCTGGTTTTCCCAGATAAGAGTCCTTTTACCTTTCTCTGCCACAACTGACACCCTGGGAGGCGGGTGGGGCTGAGAGAGCTCTCCCAGAAGCTGCCCTTTCAAGGACAACCTCTGCAAGAGCTGTTGGCTGACCCAAGGCCATTCCAGCAGGTGCAAGTGGAGGAGTGGGGAATCGAACCTGGTTCTCCCAGATAACAGCCCACGCACTTAACCACTACGCACTTAACTACACCACGCACTTAACTACACCAAACTGGCTCTAATGTAGTCCTCTGACTGCCTTCTTTGCATAGACAGAGTGAGTTATCCTGGCCTGAGGCTGCTTCTGGATCCCAGCAGTGGGTAGTTTCTCTGCTAACTCCCGCCTGTCTCTGCCGTTGGCCCATCCCTTAACTCCTCTGCCTGCGCAGCTTCCACGAGTTCTGCATCCGCGGCTGGTGCATCGTTGGGAAGAAGCAGACGTGCCCCTACTGCAAGGAGAAGGTCGACCTAAAGCGAATGTTCAGCAACCCGTATCCTTCACCAGGCCGCCTGGGTCGCCAGGCCTTTGCGAGGGCGGGGAGGGAGTGGAGTGCCGGATCCTGAAGCAATCGACATCTCGGGGGCCCCTTTGCAAATGATGTCAGAGTCTGAGGGCCTGCCCCACCGCCCCCTCTGCAGCCTGCAGGCCCCTTCTCAAAAGCCCCTTTGACAGCTGCGGGGGAGAGGCAGGGAGAGCCAGACTTGGTGACGGTGCCTCCAACAGCCGTGCCAGGCAAACTGGGCAAAGAGCAGCGTGTGCTGGCTGCAGGGGCTGCAAGCAGGGGGGAAACGGGGGGTGGGGGGGAAACCAGCCAGAGCCGCTAAAGGCGTGGGGTCCCATAGGGCAGGGCCTACTTGGCCTAATTGTTAATCTGGCTCGGGGAGGGGCGTGGCTTGTCTCCAGGGCTGGCTGCTCAAACAGGCCCGAGGATTTTGTAATCAGAATGAGAAGAATTAATGAGTTTGCTTCATGTGTTCCGGAGTTTGCTAGGAGGGAAGTCCTCACCTTGACTTGGGGGCAGGTTCAGGAGCAGCCCGGCCTTCCTTGAGAGCCCCCCGCCGTCCAGTATTTTGACCCTCCCTCTGCTCCCTTCCTGATGCAGCAAAGACATGGGTGGAAAGGCAGCAAGGGAACCGCGCAGGCCTTCATAAGCTGGCTTGAATCCCCCCCCCTTGCTCCTCCAAGGAGCTGTACGTGGCTTACACAGCTTCCGCCCCATTACAGGAACTCTGTGGGGAAGGTGAGGCTGAAAGCAGCCAGTGAACTTGCCGGCTTGGTGAGCAGGGCTTTTTTGGTAGGGAAACCCCCCCCAGCAGGAACTCATTTGCATATTAGGCCACCTCCCCCCCTTGACAACGCCATTGTTTCACAGAGTTTTTTGTGGGGAGAGCCTGGCAGGAACTCATTTGCATATTAGGCCACACCCCTTGACAGCGCCATTTTTTCCCCACGGGGCTTTTTGTGGAGGGAGCCCAGCAGGAACTCATTTGCATATTAGTCCACACCTCCTGTCACCAAGCTAGCCAGAGCTGCGTTCCTGCTCGAAAAAAAGCCCTGTTTGTGAGGATTTGAATCCGGGTCCGCTCTAGCAATAGAATCATAGAGTTGGAAGGGACCTCCAGGGTCATCTAGTCCAACCCCCAGCACAATGCTGGAAACTAACAAACACCTCCCCTAAATTCACAGGATCTTCATTGCTGTCAGATGGCCAGTTAGCCTCTGTTTAAAAACCTCCAAAGAAGGAGAATCCTAGAATTCTAGAGTTGGAAGGGACCTCCAGGGTCATCTAGTCCAACCCCCTGCACAATGCAGGAAACCCACAAACACCTCCCCCCTAAATTCACAGGATCTTCATTGCTGTCAGATGGCCATCTAGCCTCTGTTGAAAAACCTCCAAGGAAGGAGAGCCCACCACCTCCCAAGGAGGAAGCCTGTTCCACTGAGGAACCGCTCTAACGGTCAGGAAGTTCTTTCTAATGTGGAGCCAGAAACTCTTTTGATTTAATTTCATTCCGTTGGTTCTGGTCCGACCTTCCAGGGCCACAGAAAACAATTCCACCCCATCCTCTAGATGACAGCCCTTCAAGTACTTGAAGATGGTGATCCTATCACCTCTCAGCCGCCTCCTCTCCAGGCTAAACATCCCCAGCTCCTTCAACCTTTCCTCATAGGGTCTCCAGACCCCTCACCATCTTCTTCGCCATCCCATGCATTTATCTTGTAACCTCTCTCATGTCACCCCTCAGTCGACGTTTCTCCAAGCTCAAGAGCCCCGAGCGTTTCAACCTTTCTTCATAGGGAAAGTGTTCCAGCCCTTTAATCATTCTAGTTGCCCTTTTCTGCACTTTTTCCAATGCTATAATATCCTTTTTGAAGTGCGGTGACCGGAATTGTACCCAGTATTCCGAATGAGACCGCACCATCGATTTATATGGGGGCATACTGGCTGATTTGATGAAATCAAATTAGGTTTATACATTAAATGAAGATGTTAATAGGTCCAAGGCTTCGTCTTGGTGAGGCTGGGGGCCCCAGGCTCAGGAATAGAATTATAACTTTGGGTCCAGACCAGGGGTGGCCAAACTGTGACTCGGGAGCCACATGTGGCTCTTTCACACAGATTGTGTGGCTCTCTAAGCCCCTGCCACCTCAGCTGCTGGTTTGGGGAAGGCATTTGCCTCCTTAAATCTCTTGGCCAAGCCAAGCCAGCCAGCAGCTTGGAGAAGCCATTTAAAGTTAAAGTTGCTTTCTTTCTACTTCCCCCTCCCCCATCTATTTATCTTCCTTCCTTCCTCCCTCCCTCTCTCCCTCCCTCCCTTCCTTGTCTTGCAGCTCTCAAACATCTGACGTTTTAATTCTGTGTGGCTCTTAAGTTAAGCAGGTTTGCCCACCCCTGGTCCAGACCGTTACAGCAGTTTACGCCACAGCACTGGTCTGAACTCAGATTCAGCAGGAGCTCCCAGGAGCACAGCTCCTGAACCTTTCTGAGGGTTCCCCCTCTTCCTCCCCACCTCCCTTGTCCATTGAATGGTAGGTGCAGCTGCATAACAATCCCTGGATTAGGAGAGCAAGCAGCCAGCAGGGGCTTTGCCACACCCCCAGTAGCCCTCATTAACCCCTGGAGAAGCCCAAACCACCCTTTCTCCACTCCTTATGTGATTTTGGGCACTGTGGGACTTGCTGGCCTTATGACTGGGGCGGTGGTCATAAGGCCAGCAAAGAGAGCCCCAGGTGAGCGAGGCCCGGATTTCTAGCCAGCCCAAGCAGGCCTCGCTCGCCCGGGGCTCTCCTTTCTTGCATCAGGTTGCTTTCGGCTGGGGGCGGGGGGCGTCGCATATGCTAACGAGCTATGCTAATGAACTCCACCACCTATTTCTCTACAAAATGACCCCCGAAGGCATTTACGGCCAGAATCGTTCTTGACAGAGGGGGGGCGTCGCTGCGCTCTTACGGCATCCCGCAGTCGCCATTGGCTTGGTTTCACCCAGTCGTTTCCCGCTACGGCCTCTGCTTCCTTAACCCTTTGTGCCCCAGCTGGGAGAGGCCGCACGTCATGTACGGGCAGCTGCTGGACTGGCTGCGCTACCTGGTGGCCTGGCAGCCGGTCATCATCGGGGTGGTGCAAGGCATCAACTACATCCTGGGACTGGAGTAGCTCTCCTCCCCGGCTGCCTCCCGCCTCTGCCAGTGTGGGCCCAGAGAGCCACGTGGCCCGGGACGTTGCAGAAACCCCAGGGAGACGCGCGGGGTTTCCTCTTCGCCGGAGGCCCCTCTGCTCGCAAAGTCGGACAAGGACCTGTGGCCCCCAGGGAAGCGCTCAAACCGCCCGAGGGTCGGCAGGGAGGGAGGAGAGGCCTTTTCTAAAAAAAAAAAAAAAACAAAAAAAATTATAATGAGCATATTTAAGATCTTTTTATCGCTGATTTCCGAAGGGAAGGGACTCGCCCGGGTTCGTCTTCGCTCCCGCCCTGCTCTCCCGTAGCGTACCCGCTTGCTGTAGAAGGAGGAAAGAAGCCGAGAGAATTTGTGCAATCCGCCTCCCCCCCCCCCCTCAAGCGCCACTTGGAGGGGGGCAACCCTGCCGCTTCAGCCCCTCCCAGGAGTGAGAACGGGAGCTCGGGGGGGGGGGGCAGCCAGCAGGTTGGGGCCAGGTCTACCTCCTGCCCCCTCCCCTCCGCAGGCCAAGTTGTCATCTGGGGAGTGCCAGTCGTTGGTGCTTGGAAGGCGGGGGGAATGCTGGCTGAGTGGAAGGGGAGGTCCTCTTTGAGTCAGCTCCTTGACCTGGAATTGCCTGTGCCCCCCGTCCCTTCTCTTCCTTGTTGTTCTCGAGGTGACGGGTGGTGGCAATAACCCCCTCCCTCCATCCCCCCCCCCCATCAGCCCATCTTGGACGTTGAACTTGGACTCGATCTGAAAAAGGAACTTTCGTTTGCACTATTCTTCTTGTGTGACCTCCCCCCCCCCCCCAAAAAAAAAACATTGCCGTTAACTCTTTGCACAGCTGGGTAGTTTCCTCCACAAAGAGGGGGGAGCGTTTCGGGCCCGGCTCAACATGTGCAGCTTCTGCACCTTCGGGAAGCAGCCAGGGGGCTTCCAGCTCCTCGATACCTTCCCAGAAAAGGCACGTTAAAATATTTGGATTCCCCGGGCAAGGGAGAGACGGGTCGCTTGTGTGTGGTTTCCGTTGTGCTCGCCCGAAAAAGGCGGCACTGCCTGTCGAATCCAACTCCCCCGGTGGGACGTCTTTCCGTTCGGACACAGCCGTGGGGGTCTTGCTTGCCTAGCCAGTCACTTTGTGAAGGTGGGAAAGGGGAGGAGATGGCGCTGCTGAAGAGCCAGCCTCTTGGCCACGGCCACTCGCGTGTTTTACTCTGAGAAGCCCCATAGGAATGTGCAGGTGAGCTCCATCTGTGAGTAAGGGAGGCCTTGCCTCGTCACTTCCGGACTTCCACCCCGCCCAACCTCTGATGACCTTAGGGAGTGTGTGGGGAAACTCCTGAGGGCGAGCGGGGAAACTTCCCGACCCTTCCGGACCCGGTGAGTCGCCGAGGACTCAGAGCCCCACGTGGATCAGCTGATGGGGACTCATCCCAGGGTTGCTTCATGACACCATCTTCTGACCGCCCAGTTCCAGTGGAATTTGGAGAGGTTTCCAGGCTCTGAAGAAACGAGGTGGAATTCGGGTTGCCGGTAGAACAGGACATCAGTGTAGTGGGGAGGCCAACGGTGTGTTCCTTGAGGACAACAAGCTGCTCCTCCGCAGTTATTATTTTCCCACCTGCCCCCCCCCCACTCTTGCCTTTGGGGTTGACCACTTCCTTTGTCCCCCAAGGTAGACGTTTTTCATTGCTCTGAAATGTAGGGTTGAGTTAGATGTCTTCTGCAAGAAAAAGGGGACGGCTTTCCTCTGGTAGGCCCAAGGGAGTCTTCTGCTGGCACGTGGGACTTCCCTCTTGCAGCAGCGGGAGGCTTCTTGGGCCAAAGGAGGGCGGTGTTGGAAACAGAACAGATCCACGGGATCCGGCCCCAAGCAAGCAAGCAAGTGGGAAAGTCGCAAGGCAAGAAAGACTTGGCAATTCAGGTGTCTGGCTTTGGCAGGGAACGTTTTCTCTCTCCGGTGGGCGCCACCAGCATTGTTGGTTTTCAGAGGACAGAGTGGCTTCCTGCAGAGCTTTTTGGGTGGGCTGGGAAGGGGCGTATTTGCCGGTGGCAGCTTCTGCCTCACGTCTGCCCGAGTTGGCCAGCAGAAGAAAGGATCCAAATACGTCCGCTAGATCTCGGGGGGCAGGGGAGCAATGAGCTAGCCACGGTAGGGGCAGTGGCTTAATGCAAAGCAGTTCTAGCGGGCACATCCCCACTTTGGTCCTTGCATCGCCCTCCTGCGTTGAGTCGTGCATGCTCAGGGGGCCAGCGTGGCGGTCAGCGGAGCAGCAATGCATTATTTAATCCACGAGACCGCCATTAGCACCGAAGCTCTCTTCGGCGGGCTGCCATTTTGGGAGACAGCCCAGTCAGGGGTTGGTTGGTTTGTTTTTCTTCTTTCCACCTGATAAAAGACGTGTAATAAATTGAGCCAAAATCGTTTGCTGTGTGGTTTTCCAAAAGCGTCCTGGGCACAAAGTTATCGCCTTGATCTGTTCTGAAGTGTGTTTTCGAAAAAAAGAAAGAATCGTAACGACGGGGATGAAATGCCGCTTTCTAGTTCTTCTCCAAAGATTGGGCCTGTTTCACTGGGGAAGTCTTGCGGATTCACTGTAGCAGAAACTCCTTTGCATAATAGGCTACACACCCCTGATGTAGCCAGTCTTCCTGGAGCTGACAGTAAGCCCCATACTAAGAGCCCTGTAAGCTTTTGGAGGATTGGCTACATCAGTGCATGTGTGGCCTAATATGCAAAGGAGTTCCTGTTATTAAAAAAAGAAAGAAAAGCTTTTCACTTAGGAGTACTTTTGGTGGAGAGCCAGTTTGGTGGAGTGGTTGAGTGCGCGGACTCTTATCTGGGAGAACAGGGTTTGATTCCCCACTCCTCCACTTGCACCTGCTGGAATGGCCTTGGGTCAGCCATAGCTCTCATAGGAGTTGTCCTTTAAAGGGCAGCTGCTGGGAGAGCTCTCTCAGCTCCACCCACCTCACAGGGTGTCTGTTGTGAGGGGAGAAGATATAGGAGATTGCATGCTGCTCTGAGCCTCTATCCTTGAAAGGGCAGCTTCTGGGAGAGCTCTCTCAGCCCCACCCACCTCACAGGGTATCTGTTGTGGGGGAGGAAGGGAAAGGAGATTGTAGGCCGCTCTGAGCCACTGTCCTTGAAAGGGCAGCTTCTGGGAGAGCCCTCTCCAGCCCCACCCACCTCACAGGGTGTCTGTTGTGGGGGAGGAAGGGAAAGGAGATTGTAGGCCACTCTGAGCCTCTGTCCTTGAAAGGGCAGCTTCTGGGAGAGCTCTCTCAGCCCCACCCACCTCACAGGGTGTTTGTTGTGGGGGGGGGGGGAAGGTAACAGAGATTGTGACTGCTCTGAGATTTGGAGTGGAGGGCGGGATATATATCCAATATCATCATCTTCACTTGTGACTGACTGTCTGAACAGAAGGACAGTGCTGACCGACAATGTTTATGGACCGTGGGCCTCAGCCAAAGGATGCATTTGACTCTTCCAGCAAACCCGCAGATTCATGTGTGGCCTTTGAGCAGAATCCAGTGAGGCTCTTTTCTTCCTAAACTCTGCCAAAGGACCGGGGCTCCACCCGCCAGCCTCTGTTCTCACCACCTCATGTTCAGCAGCGCTTGGCCAGAAAAGAGGCCCAGTCGGTACTGCCTGAGGCCCAAATCTTCATCCTGGGCCCTTCACCGTTTATTTTACCTGCTTATTCCATTTATATCTCTCTTTCCCTGCCGCAGCAGGCTCAGGGGTGTCAAACATGCAGCCTGAGGGCCAGATGAGGCCCATGGAGGGCTCCTATTAGGCCCCCGAGCAACTGGCTGTCATCTGCTTCCTTCTCCCTCCCTCTCTCTCTCTCTCGCTTCCTTCTGCATCACAGCTTGCTTTGCCAGGCTTGCTCGATCACACAGCAGAGCTACAGAGCAAAGCCTCTGTTTTCTCCACTGGCTGACCAGCACATGAAGCAACCTATGTACAAAAGCTTGCCATGCCCAGCCGCTTCATGTTTTCCCCTGGGTCTTAGGCTCAAAGCATTGACCTTGAGATTTCTGTAATGCCAATAAATCAAAAATAGGTTTGCGGCTTGCAGACACACACCTGAACAGCATACTCAGGATTGCTACAGCACAGACATTGTCTCCAGATTTTGATGCAGTAATTCAGAGCAAGAGGGGTCAGTTATCAGAAACTGTTGGATATACAAAATATTGCTGACCTTTTAAACATTTTTTTAAAAAATCTTTTTATTTGTGTCCTTTATAAAAGTTTATATCTCCGCTACTTGGCATTATATTTTATGACACACATAAGAAGAAGAAGAAGAATTGCAGATTTTTACCCCGCCCTTCTCTCTGAATCAGAGACTCAGAGCAGCTTACAATCTCCTGTATCTTCTCCCCCCACAACAGTCACCCTGTGAGGTGGGTGGGGCTGAGAGGGCTCTCACAGCAGCTGCCCTTTCAAGGACAACTCTGCCAGAGCTATGGCTGACCCAAGGCCATTCCAGCAGCTGCAAGTGGAGGAGTGGGGAATCAAACCTGGTTCTCCCAGATAAGAGTCCACACACTTAACCACTACACCAAACAGGCCCAGCAAGGTCTCATTTCTGTCAGATCCATCCCTCATAACAAGTGAGTTCAACGCCTGTGTAAAATAACTGCTACAGTAACATCAAAAGTGCTGTATTCGTGCTGGCAGTACAGCAGTATCATTTTTATCATAACATATCCCCAAGATACAGATGGGATCTAAGGGGTGGCACCACGGTGACGGGTTTGATTTTGTTTAGGCAGAAGTACTCGATCGAGCAGTCAAAGGCTTGGTGGAAGAGCTACATCTTACAGACCCTGCAGAAATGTAAAAGATCCCGCTGGGCCCTAAAGTCCTCGAGTTCATTCCACTAGCACGGGGCTGTAACCAAGAAGGCCGTGCTCGAGTTGTAGCCAGCCTGGCGTCTCTTGATCTGCATTTGAGCTGCTGCTCTCTGTGTATGCTCTGTGAGGGTGTACCACGGCGTACTGGGTTGCCGATCCACAGCCGGGACAAGATCACTGTACAAGTGTAAAGACCCTCAAGGGACCTCCTTTGCCTCTACCAACGTGTGGCACAGAAGTCTGGTCTGAGACAAAGCTGGTTTGGGTTCCAGTCAAAACCGGCGATCCTTTCTGAAGAACGAAATTTATCTATTTATTTATTGCACTTGTATCCCGCCCTCCCCAAATGGGCTCAGGGCGGCTAACAACAGTCACAATTCGATGACAGATTCACATTATAGCAATAAAACATTATTAAAATGGTTTAAATACAGTTCAGATGGCGTTCTGTCTGTTTTGAATCAATTTGCGATGATATTGTGGGGTAGATGAAGCGGCCCCGTGGTGCAGAGTGGTAACGCAGCAGTACTGCTATCTGAACTCTGCTCACGACCTGAGTTCGATCCCAGCGGAAGCTGGTTCAGGTAGCCGGCCCAAGGTTGACTCAGCCTTCCATCCTTCCGAGGTCGGTCAAATGAGTCCCCAGCTTGCCTGGGGGGAAAGTGTAGATGACTGGGGAAGGCAATGGCTAAAAAAAGGAAGTACTTCTTCACCCAAAGGGTGATTAACATGTGGAATTCACTGCCACAGGAGGTGGTGGCGGCCACAAGTATAGCCACCTTCAAGAGGGGTTTAGATAAAAATATGGAGCAGAGGTCCATCAGTGGCTATTAGCCACAGTGTGTGTGTATATATAAATTTTTTTGCCACTGTGTGACACAGAGTGTTGGACTGGATGGGCCGTTGGCCTGATCCAACATGGCTTCTCTTATGCTCTTATGTTCTTAATGGCAAACCACCCCGTAAAAAGTCTGCTGTGAAAACGCTGTGAAAGCAACGTCACCCCAGAGTCTGAAATGACTGGTGCTTGCACAGGTGACCTTTCCTTTCCTGTGGGGTAGACAGTACACCTCCATAGATGTTAAAAATACCTCCATTTAGTTATTAAAAGCCTGCCTGAACAGATATGTCTTACAGGCCCTGCGGAATTGTGATAAATCCCACAGGGCCCTAGTCTCCTCTGGGAGGGCATTCCAGAGAGATGGTGCAGCCGCGGAGAAGGCTCTTGCCCTCGCTTTTGAGTAAAAACAAACCCCACATGGAGCTGGCCAGGGTTTGATTTGGGTTGGGCTGTAAACCATGGTTATGTCCAGTGTCCCCTCTTAACTGCAGTCTTATGAGCAAAAATTCTACTTGGTGAGTGACTGGCATTAAAGTTGTGAGCTGCTGTATCAATGAGTGTGCTCTGGGGTCCTCCTTCCTGAGCTAAGACAAAAATGTGTGAGCTGAAGGCTAAAAATCTGAGCTAACTCGTGGAGAGCCAGTTTGGTGTAGTGGTTAAGTGTTCAGACTCTTGTCTGGGAGAACCGGGTTTGATTCCCCACTCCTCCACTTGCACCTGCTGGCATGGCCTTGGGTCAGCCGTAGCTCTGGCAGAGGTTGTCCTTGAAAGGGCAGCTGCTGTAAGACCCCTATCAGCCCCACCCACTTCACAGGGTGTCTTGTCAGGGAGGAAGGTAAAGGCGATTGTAGGCCGCTCTGAGGCTCTGTCCTTGAAAGGGCAGCTGCTGTGAGAGCCCTCTCCAGCCCCACCCACCTCACAGGGTGTCTGTTGTGGGGGAGAAAGGGAAAGGAGATTGGGAGCCGCTCTGACACTCTTCGCAGTGGTGGGTGGGATATAAATCCAGTATCATCATCTTACTCAGCTTAGAGGGAACACTGGTTATGTCTAGATTGTCTAGTCAAGGTTTATTTTCAAACTGTTCTGTTTGTGCAGATGAAACTCTGCTATTTCAGAAGGGGGGGCAGGTTGTTTTTTTCCCCCTATCCCACAAACAGTACTTTGTTTTTGAAAAAAATATTTTGCAGTTCCTTGGAAAAACCGAATAAAACAAGAGTTCTGACAGTTCCTTGGGATGATGTGAAAGCTTGGAGCCTGAGGGCCGTCTCCTGAAAAAATATTGACCCATTGCTTCATTTTGACTAAGCTGCAAAAATATTCCGGTGTCTGGAGTGGATATTTCCAAGGAAAGTCTTCTGCAAGAGCTGCTACCGCTGTTTCACAGGGTAGCACCATGTTGGTGTGCAAAAGAACAATAAATTCTAATCCAGGAGCACTTTGGATGAAGAAGTTGCCTACCTCTGCCACAAGCAATCCTTAAGAACATAAGAGAAGCCAGGTTGGATCAGGCCAGTGGCCCCTCCAGTCCAACACTCTGTGTCACATAAGAGAAGCCCTGTTGGATCAAGCCAATGGCCTCTCCAGTCCAACACTGAGTCACATAAGAACATAAGAGAAGCCATTTTGGATCAGGCCAATGGCCTCTCCAGTCCAACACTCTGTGTCACACAGTGGCCAAAAAAAACCCCAAGTGCCATCAGGAGGTTCACAAGTGGGGCTAGAAGCCCTTCCACTTTGCCTCCCCCACCCTCGCAAGCACCAAGAATACAGAGCATCACTGCCCCAGACACTTCCAACAATACACTGTGACTAATAGCCACTGATGGACCTCTGCTCCATATTTTTATCCAATCCCCTCTTAAAGCTGGCTGTTTGTAGCTGCCACCACCTCCTGTGGCAGTGAATTCCGCCTGTTAATCACCCTTTGGGTGAAGAAGGACTTCCTTTCATCCGTTCTAACTCGACTGCTCAGCAATTTCATCGAATGCCCACGAGTTCTTGTATTGTGAGTAAGGGAGAAAAGGACTTCTTTCTCTACTTTCTCCATCCCACGCATAATCTTGTAAACCTCTCTCATGTCACCCCGCAGTCGACGTTTCTCCAAGCTAAAGAGCCCCAAGCGTTTTAACCTTTCTTCATAGGGAAAGTGTTCCAAACGTTTAATCATTCTAGTTGCCCTTTTCTGCACTTTCTCCAATGCTATAATATCCTTTTTGAGGTGCGATGACCAGAACTGTAAGTACTCCAAATGAGACCGCACCATCGATTTATACAGGGGCGTTACGATACTGGCTGATTTGTTTTCAGTTCCCTTCCTAATAATTCCCAGCATGGCGTTGCCTGGCATTTGCACGACGTTTGGTGGCTGCGTTTCTCATTCCGTTTCAGCCAGGCTCATCCACAGTGGCGATCCTGCTTTCCACAGCACCAACAATCATTACCTTCAGATATCGCACTACCACCTCCCACGCCTGTTGCCAAGTCATCAGTAACAAAGGTGAGCCACGCCTGCCCCGTTGGATGGTTCCTTTCTGACCATCTTCCAGCGCTTGGGTTCTGGTTTTCATAATCACCTGCTAGAAATTGATAGCAGCAGACCTGCAGAAATCTTTTCCTGAATCATTGTTCCGAACAACTAAGAGAGGCTTCTCTAACTTCCTCATCAAAAGGTGTCAGGATTCCTCGAATCCTTTCTCTCCCTGCCTTCTTCCCAGCCGTGCTGTTCCTTTTCAGGTTCTGTGTGTTGCTGTGGTTTTTAAACTTTTGACCTGTTAAAGGTTTGTTCTTATTGGCTTTCCGGAGTGGGAACGGACACCTCCCGCCCTTTATTTCCTTCGCCTTTCGTTTTTCTGCCTCTCTCGTTGAAACTGGAGGCAGATTGCAGAATTTTAAAACGATACAATAAGGACCGACACGGTAAACAATGCAGCCAAATGGGGTTACACGACTATGAAAAGCATGAAATAAAAATCGTACGATACATCCGACAAACTGGATTTCACGGTGCTGAAACGTTTCACAGGCAAACCTGTGCCCCTCTTCTCTTTATTCAGAGTTCTCAGCAGGAGCCTTCCAGATCTTATTAAAACGGGGGGGGGGGGGGACCACAGAGTACAGGTTAGAGTACGTGGCAGTCTTGCCCACTTTGCAGGGTGGTACCTTCAAAGGCAGGGGTGGGGGACCTCCGTCCCGAGGGCCGTATGCAGCCCTCGAGGTCCCTTGGTGTGGCCCTCGGGGATTGCTGGGCTGAACCGAGCCATGTGGCAGCCTCCCTGGGGCCTGGCTGGCCAGCGAGGATCGTGGGGCCCAGCCGCTCTGTGCAGCAGCCTCCCCAGAGCCAGGAAGGGATCACAGGGCCCAGATGTACTGTGGGGCAGCCTCCCTGGGGCCTGGCTGGCCAGCGAGGATCGTGGGGCCCAGCCGCTCTGTGCAGCAGCCTCCCCAGGGCCAGGCAAGGATCGCAGGGCCCAGATGTACTGTGGGCAGCCTCCCTGGGGCCTGGCTGGCCGGCCAGAATTGCTGCAGGGCCTGGAAAAGTTACTGCCACAGTTCAGTTTGCGCTTGATTATCCCAGATGGTGTGACCTAATATGCTAATATTAGGGGATGTGGTTTAATATGCTACTGAGTTCCTGCTGGGCTTTTTCTACAAAAAAAGCCCTGGATCTATGCATTTGCCTAGGGCGGCGGGCTGTGTGTGTGTGTGTGTGTGTGTGTGCCTGATTAGGCTCTCCCGACATGACTTTAAATAGAAAGACAATTATTTCCATTAATTGTGCTGGCCTGAATCGTTCTTCCCCAGCGGAGCAAGGTTTTTTAAGTTGATAATTTTTTATGGCCCGTGAATGATGTTGTAAATATCCATGTGGCCCTTGGCAGAAAAAAGCTTCCCCACCCCTGTTCAAAGGGTTTGCCCAGATAAGTGGAGCTGCTGCAGCGGATCTCACCCCCCCACCCCCACAAAATGGGGTCCTGCAGATAATGTGGGCCCTAGGCCTTCTAAGGGGTATCAAACATGCGGCCCAGGGGGCCAAATCAGGCCCCCGAGCAACTGGCTGTCATCTGCTTCCTTCTCCCTTTCTCTTGCTTCCTTCTGCATCACAGCTTGCTTTGCAAGGCTTGCTCAATCGCACGGGCGCTACGGAGCAAAATCTCTGTTTTTTCCATTGGCTGAGGCTCCTCCCTTGGGGAGGAAGGGAGGAAAGGAAGAGCTTTCCCATCACCCCCTGCCTGTCCCTTTAACTGGAGATGCCGGGGATTGAACTTGGGACCTGGTGCATGCCACACTGACGTGCTACCGGAGTCATAGTCTCTCCCCAACATTTTCTTAAGAAGGACATCACCAGGGAGAAACCAGGGAAGACTCACCTATTTTTATCGCCTTTCCGCCATGGCTCAGAAAGGCTTGGCCTCAGTGTCGCCATGGCAACGAGGCTGTTGCTCACCCAAAGGGGTGGTCATTTCCTGCTTGTGGTCAGAAGGGAGACAGGCCAGCAGGTCAGACATTTGGCCTGACTTTGTCATGACTGTGTGACGCAGCATTTCCCCCCCACCCACCATGGGGCACGTCATTTTCACAAGAAGTGGGTGGTTCCTTGTGTTCCTTCCAGCTTGACAGGGCCTGCTCTTGGTCTTTCTAGGGCTGAAGGACAGCTGAGGCCGGTCAGCAACGTTTGCAAGGAACAGAAAGAAGAAGAAGACTGCAGATTTATACCCCGCCCTTCTCTCTGAATCAGAGACTCAGAGCGGCTTACAATCTCCTCTATCTTCTCCCCTCACAACAGACACCCTGTGAGGTGGGTGGGGCTGAGAGAGCTCTCACAGCAGCTGCCCTTTCAAGAACAACTCCTATGAGAGCTCTGACTGACCCAAGGCCATTCCAGCAGCTGCAAGTGAAGGACTGGGGAATCATAGACTCCTAGAGTTGAAAGGGACTTCCAGGGTCATCTAGTCCAACCCCCTGCACAATGCAGGAAACTCACAAATACCCCACCCCCCCAAAATTCACAGGATCCTCATTGCTGTCAGATGGTTATCCAGTCTCTGTTGAAAAACCTCCAAGGAAGGAGAGCTCACCACCTCCCATGGAGGAAGCCTGTTCTACTGAGGAACCGCTCTAATGGTCAGGAAGTTCTTCCTAATGTTGAGCCAGAAACTCTTTTTATTTAATTTCAACCCATTTATTCTGGTCCTACCTTCTGGGGCCACAGAAAACAATTCCACCCCATCCTCTCTAGGACAGCCCTTCAAGTCCTTGAAGATGGTGATCCTATCACCTCTCAGCCGCCTCCTCTCCAGGCTAAACATCCCCAGCTCCTTCAACCTTTCCTCATAGGACTTGGTCTCCAGACCCCTCACCATCTTTGTCGCCCTCCTCTGGACCCATTACAGCTTGTCTTGATCCTTCTTAAAATGTGGTGCCCAAAACCGAACACAAGGGACAGGCAAATGAGAAATGGCGGAGGCGTAGCAGTACATGTGAAGGAGGTATATACTTGTGAGGCAATATGTGAATCGGAGCATGGCTACTCAGTTGAGAGTCTCTGAGTAAAAATAAAAGGAGTACGAAACAACAGTGATATTATTGTGGGGGTCTGCTATAGACCACCAAGTCAGGCAGGGGACTTGGATGAGATACTTCTACAGCAGATTGCAAAGTTTTTTCCAGAGCTAGTGCTACGAGAAGTGTTTTCTTTGTGTGTTGATGAGTGGGAAACGTCTCTTAGATGAAGGCAAGTGAAACAGTATTAGAGGCAGCTTTACTGGCTCCCTATATGAGCCCCAGAGAGCACTGAGGTCAGTAGGCAAAAACAGACTGAATATCCCTGGGCCAAAAGAAGTAAAACTGCAAAGCACCCGCACTCGGGCCTTTTCCGCCGCAGCCCCACAACTCTGGAACCAGCTCCCAGAGGAGGTGCGGGCCCTGCGGAACTTAGACCAGTTCCGCAGGGCCTGCAAGACCGCCCTCTTCAGACAGGCGTTTACTAATGATTGTACTAATGTTTACGGCTAGATTAATAATACTTACCGCCACTGTTAGTTTAGGAATGTTTTAATTACTGATTGGTTTTAATGTGATTTTAATGTTTTATTATTGTATTGTTCATTTTAAATGTTGTAAGCCGCCCTGAGCCTGCTTCGGCGGGGGAGGGCGGGATATAAATAAAATTTTACATTACATTACATTACTGTACAGGCAGCTTTACTGTCTTTACTCTCTCTAAATCAGAGGTTTACAAGATTTATTTATTTATTTATTTGGGATTTGTATCCCGCCCTTCCCACAAGTGGCTCAGGGCGGCTTCCAACAACTAGTCAACATAAATTTAACAATTTTAAATATAAAACAATTAAATAATTAACATTTAAACATTAAAACCAGTAACATTTCACTCCATAAAACAATGCAGCTTAAAACCAATAACATGTCATTTTATATAACAGATGGCTGGCCAGTTACGTCAAGTTTTATCCCAGCTAGGTGTAGGCTAGCGGAAGAGGGTCGTCTTACAGGCCCTGCGGAACTGAGCCAAGTCCCGCAGGGCCCTCACCTCTTCCGATAATGCATAGGATGGAGAAAGTAGAGAGAGAAGTCCTTTTCTCCCTTTCTCACAATACCAGAACTCGGGGGGACTCCATGAAATGGCTGAGCAGCTGGCTTAGAAGGAGTAAAAGGAAGTCCTTCTTCACCCAAAGGGTGATTAACATGTGGAATTCACTGCCACAGGAGGTGGTGGCGGCTACAAGCATAGCCAGCTTCAAGAGGGGATTGGATAAAAATATGGAGCAGAGGTCCATCAGTGGCTATTAGCCACAGTGTGTGTGTGTGTTCTCTTATGTTCTTACGTTAGAGGCTGTGAAAACCCACTGAATTTAAAATTGCTTTAAAAAGATGGAAGTTTTAATAGAAGAAACATCTTTGAAAAACTAAAATCACCTGCACTTGAAATCTGGTGCGCACTGGCACTTTATTCTTCCCGCGGAGCCAGGCGAATAGTCATTGGGCACTTGAAGTCTGAAACCGACATGATGGACTGAAAGGACGGTGTCTCTTGCACATTTCCCTTGCTTTTTGGAATTTATAGTGATATTAATGATTATATTGTTTAAGAGGCAGTAGATGAATCACAGATATTTTTGAAAGAATTTTCAGTCTTTTGCGTTATTTATCCAGAGTTTTTTGCGGCTTTATGTTAAGTTTCTGTTCTGTAGGACTCTAGAGTTCACCACCCCCTGGAAGTTGGCAACCTGTGGTTGACGCCTGGCTGACATGATGGAAACTGACGTGGGGCTGTTGAAACCTGAACTTTGCCTACTCAGCAATGAAGGGATCAATTGTGTTGCAGTATGCAAATGCGCACGTTAGATGTTCTCTTCGTTTGCATGCTTGATGGGACAAATGTCTCAGTGCCTTTCTGCGCACTGCTTGCTTCCTTCCTTCCTCACAAGGCGCGGTCAGTGGTCTCATTTCGACATTTAGCCTTCCTGCGCCACTTAAAACGAAACAGAAGATCTCAGTGGCGGCTTGCACTTAGCCACAGAGGGGCCACGGAGTTTCCCCTCGTCTGGCTTGTTGGAATCGACTGGTTGGTTGAAGATGGAGCTTTGTCGGCAACTCAAGTCGGGCCGTACTAAAGCCAGGGCTCTTGCCAACCTCCCACTGCGGATTGGACTCCAGCTCTAAGAGATCAAAGGCAGAAGAGCTTGCATCTTTGCAGTCTTGAAAAGAAGAAGACCGTAGATTTATACCCCACCCTTCTCTCTAAATCAGAGTCTCAGAGCGGCTTACAATCTCCTATATCTTCTCCCCCCACAACAGACACCCTGTGAGGTGGGTGGGACTGAGAGAGCTCTTACAGCAGCTGCCCTTTCAAGGACAGCTCTGCCAGAGCTATGGCTAACCCAAGGCCATTCCAGCAGGTGCAAGTGGGGGAGCGGGGAATCAAACTCAGTTCTCCCACATAAGAGTCCACATAACCACTACACTGAACTGGAAGAAGAAGAACGTAGATTTATACCCCGCCCTTCTCTCTAAATCAGAGCCGCTCACAATCTCCTATATCTTCTTCCCCCCCACCAATGATTTATCTAGTGACCCCTGCCATAATATAAGTGTACAGAATAACATCAGGAAGATCACCGCCGTTTAAATTATGGAATGACCCAGACATTCGAACTGGTTTTAGATTGTTGTTTTAAATTAATGTATAATTTCAATGTTGTTTTAAATCATCTTATATTGTATATTCTATATTGTATAATTTTATTGAACTGTTGTTAGCCGCCCTGAGCCTGCCTAGGCGGGGAGGGCGGGATATAAATAAAATTTATTATTATTATTATTATTATTATTAACAGATACCCTGTGAGGTGGGTGGGGCTGAGAGAGCTCTTACAGCAGCTGCCCTTTCAAGGACAGCTCTGCCAGAGCTATGGCTAACCCAAGGCCATTCCAGCAGGTGGAAGTGGGGGAGCGGGGAATCAAACTCAGTTCTCCCACATAAGAGTCCACACACATAACCACTACACTGAACTGGAAGAAGAATGTAGATTTATACCCCACCCTTCTCTCTAAATCAGAGCCGCTCACAATCTTCTATATCTTCTTCCCCCACAACAGATACCCTGTGAGGTGGTTGGGGCTGAGAGAGCTCTGACAGAAGCTGCCTTTTCAAGGACAACTCCTACGAGAGCCATGGCTGACCCAAGGCCATTCCAGCAGCTGCAAGTGGAGGAGTGGGGAATCAAATCCTGTTCTCCCAGAGAAGAGAGTTCTGGCTGACCCTAGGTCATCTCAGCAGCTGCAAGTGGAAAGTGGGGAATTGAACCCAGTTCTCCCAGCAAACCCGGTTCTCCCAGTCCGCACATTTAACCACCAGGTTTGCAACTTGGGAGGGTTACGTGGCACAGCAGTCACCTTCGAAAACCAGGTGGCACAGGTAATCCAGAGTGCTTTTGGCTCGTGCATCGGCTGCATCCATTCCTGGTTCAGCCAGATCCAGCCACAGTGATCCATGCCCTAGTTATCTAGACTGGACTACTGCAGTGCACTCGTCTTGGGACTACCCATTCAATAGTTGCAGCTTGCGTAGAACACTGTGACCAAATGGCTAGTCTAGATCACACTGGTGATGGAGCCCAGGGCTTGTCTAGCTGGCTGCTGCACAGCAGAACAAACCTTGGACAGCAAATCAAGGCTTGGATTAAAATCCCTGCTCTGTCGTGTTCTCCGCGGCTGATGCTGCTGGCCAAATTGCACGAAGGCCTGAGCGCTCTTCCGTCCAAGCTATGTGGGGTTGCCAACTCCAGCTTTGTGAAATTTCTAAAAATTTGGGGGCACAACCCAAGGAGGCCAGAATTTGGGCAGGGGACAGAGTTGCCCTGGGGGTGGAGAAATTTCTGGATATGGTCGTTGCTTTTGGGGGGGGGAGGAGTCAGGGTGTCCATTTTTTCCAGGGAAAATGGTCTCTGTAGTCTACAGATCGGTTGTAATTCTGGGAGATCTCCATGAGAACCCTAAAACGTGACTGTAACAGAAGAAACGTCACGGTGAAACTATACTATCAAAACATATATATGCAATAGGGAAAACCCTTTTGGCCTCTACTTCTGAGTAGACTCTGCTCCTAAGTCAGTTTGGTGCAGTGGTTAAGTCTGCGGACTCTCATCTGGGAGAACCGGGTTTGATTCCCCACTCCTCCACTTGCACCTGCTGGAATGGCCTTCGGTCAGCCATAGCTCTCGCAGGAGTTGTCCTTGAAAGGGCAGCTGCTGGGAGAGCCCTCTCAGCCCCCCCCCCCCACAGGATGTCTGTTGTGGAGGAGGAAGGTAAAGAAAATTGTGAGCTGCTCTGAGACTCTTTGGAGTGGAGGGTGGGATATAAATCCAATATCTTCATCTACCTCAAAGTGTGTCTGTTGGGGGGGGGAGATAAAGGAGATTGTGAGCCGCTCTGAGACTCTGTCCTCGAAAGGGCAGCTACTGTGAGAGCCCTCTCAGCCCCACCCACCTCACAGGGTGTCTGTTGAGGGGGAGGAAGGGAAAGGAGATTGTGAGCCGCTCTGAGACTCTCCAGAGTGGAAGGCGGGATATAAATCCAATATCTTCATCTATCTCACAAGGTGTCTGTTGTGGGGAGGGGGGAGGTAAAGGAGATTGTGAGCCTCTCTGAGACTCAGAGCGGAGGGCAGGATATAAATCCAGTATCTTCATCTACCTCCCAGGGTGTCTGTTGTGGGGGAGGATGGGAAAGGAGATTGTGAGCCGCTCTGAGACTCTTTGGAGTGGAGGGCGGGATATAAATCCAATATCTTCATCTACCTCCCAGGGTGTCTGTTGTGGGGGAGGAAGGGAAAGGAGACTGTGAGCCACTCTGAGACTCTTCGGAGTGGAGGGCGGGATATAAATCCAGTATCTTCATCTACCTCCCAGGGTGTCTGTTGTGGGGGAGGATGGGAAAGGAGATTGTGAGCCACTCTGAGACTCTTTGGAGTGGAGGGTGGGATATAAATCCAGTATCTTCATCTACCTCCCAGGGTGTCTGTTGTGGGGGAGGAAGGTAAAGGAGATTGTGAGCCACTCTGAGACTCTTTGGAGTGGAGGGTGGGATATAAATCCAATATCTTCATCTACCTCACAGGGTGTCTGTTGAGGGGGGGAAGGTAAAGGAGATTGTGAGCCGCTCTGAGACTCTTCAGAGTGGAGGGCGGGATATAAATCCAGTATCTTCATCTACCTCCCAGGGTGTCTGTTGTGGGGGAGGAAGGGAAAGGAGATTGTGAGCCGCTCTGAGACTCTTCGGAGTGGAGGGCGGGATATAAATCCAGTATCTTCATCTACCTCACAGGGTGTCTGTTGTGGGGGAGGAAGGGAAAGGAGATTGTGAGCCCCTCTAAGACTCTTCGGAGTGGAGGGCGGGATATAAATCCAATATCTTCTTCTTCTTAAATATACTGCAATATGAAGCACAAGAATGCACACAGGCACTCGGACTTTTTTCCCAAACAGTCAGTGCTAAGATGAAGTCAAACAGTCTGCAGAAAAATACATGAAAGTGCACACAGGCACTTTTTGAAGGTTAAAAGTCTGCTATTGACTCATAAACCAAAATCATAAGAAAACAGTCTGCAATGAATTCTTTCACCCAGATTGCACACAGATACTTTAAGAAACAACTCATCCCCCTTCACCGTTTTGCACGTTCAGTCCGCTCTGGTTTCCGTGAGGTGTAGGAGAGAGAATACGCTCACTCTAAAACATGGCACATCTCTCTACTTTGCATATGAAGAAGAAAAACTCTTAATGCCTACCCTGAGTCAGAACAAAAGACCCCACAATGCTGAGTCTAGCGTTTCCACTAGCCCCCAAGACAACTGGTTTTCTAATACGAGGGCGTGAAGGTTTCTTTTTGGGTGGGGCATTTGGATAACCACTTCAGCTAGCTCAGCTTATCGATTCAGAGTGTTCAAGGTTGGAGTTCCCAGCAGAGGGGAGAGGGGAATCTAGAAACTGAAAGGACAACTAACCTCTCCGATGACAGACTGACCCTTCCTTGAGAAAGGGAAATTCTTGAAGGGTAAGATTTCTTAGAAAGAAGGAACACAAAGTGTAATGTACTGAAGGCAGTAGGGTTGCCAATCCCCAGGTGGGGGCAGGGGATCCCCCGGTTTGGAGGCCCTCCCCCCACTTCAGGGACATCAGAAAGCGGAGGGGGGGGGGAGGAAATGTCTGCTGGGCACTCCGTTATTCCCTATGGAGACCGATTCCTATAGGGAATAATGACTTGATCAGCGGGTATCTGGGGCTGGGGGGGCTGTGCTTTGAGATAGAGGCACCACCTTTGCAGCATAGCATTTCATGCCTCTCCTCAAAAGACCTGCCAAGTTTCCAAACGATTGGACCAGGGGGTCCAATTCTATGAGCACCCAAAAGAAGGTGCCCCTATCCATTATTTCCAATGAATGGAAGGCGTTAAAAAGGAGCGCAGCCCCTTTACATGGGGTGGCCAGAACTCCCTTTGGAGTTCAATGATGCTTGTCACACCCTTGCTCCTGGCTCCACCCCCAAAGTCCCCAGATATTTCTTGAATTGGACTTGGCAACCCTAGAAGTCGGAGACGTTCAGATGGCAACAGGCTTTATTAGCGAGGCGGGGCTGGGTCCCCCGTTATATACATTCCCCGGAACAAACTTCTCCTTGGCCAGTTAAACTTCCCGCCACTGATCGCCATAGGCGGGCTGCGTCCGTCTCTTCCAGGCCCTGCCCACAGGTGCGCTGTGCTGTACTTTCCGGGACGAAGGCCAGACACAACACAAAGAGAAATCCAGCACCTTCTTCCTCGATCAGCACATCGACCAATTCCAAACACCCAGCAGGAGCTGATTTGCATATTAGGCCACACCCCCTGATGCCACCATTGTATCACGTAGGGTTTGGAGTAGAAAAAGCCCAGCAGGGATTCGTTTGCATATTAGGCCACACCCCCTGATGCCAAGCTAGCCAGAACTGTGTTCCTGGGCGTTCCTGTTCAAAAAAAGGCCCTGTCGGCACCAAAATCGAGGCTAAACAGCTGCCGTCGTTTGAGTCCATCGCACAACGTTCTTTGCAAGCCGAAGTTTGGAAGAAAGCAAACTTTGATGGGCTGGCTGCGTGCAGCACTGATTGGCTGAGGTCAGGGACACAGAATCATAAAACCAAAGAGTTGGAAGGGACCACCAGGGTCGTCTAGTCCAACCCCCTGCACGATGCAGGAAACTCACCAACACGTCCCCCTAAATTCACAGGATCCTCATTGCTGTCAGATGGCCATCTAGCCTCTGTTGAGAAACCTCCAAGGAAGGAGAGCCCACCACCTCCCGAGGAGGAAGCCTGTTCCACTGAGGAATTGCTCTAACAGTCAAGAAGTTCTTCCTAATTTTGAGCCAGGAACACTTTTGAATTTAATTTCAAGCCATTGGTTCTGGTCTGACCTTCTGGGGCTACAGAAAACAATTCTGCACCATCCTCTCTAGGACAGCCCTTCAAGTACTAGAAGATGGTGATCCTATCACCTCTCAGCTGCCTCCTCTCCAGGCTGAAGATGCCTGGAGTATACTATACTTCTGTATCAAAGGAAGTTTAGTGTCCAGATCATGTGAAGTGATGGTATCGCTTTACTCTGCTCTAGTAAGACCTCCCCTGGAGTCGTGTTCACTTTTGGGCACCACATTTTAAAGGATATAGGCAAGCTGGAATGGGTTCAGAGGAGGGCGGTGAAGTTGGTGTGGGGTCTGGAGACCAAGTCCTATGAGGAAAAGTTGAAAGAGCTGGGCATGCTTAGCCTGGAGAGGAGGCGGCTGAGAGGTGATAGGATCACCATCTTCAAGGACTTGAAGGGCTGTCCTATAGAGGATGGTGTGGAATTGTTTTCTGTGACCCCAGAAGGCAGGACCAGAACCAACGTGTTGAAATTAAATCAAAAGAGTTTCCGGCTCAACATTAGGAAGAACTTCCTGACTGTTAGAGCGATTCCTCAGTGGAACAGGCTTCCTCCTTTGGAGGTGGTGGGCTCTCTTTCCTTGGAGGTTTTTCAACAGAGGCTAGATGACCATCTGACAGTGATGAAGATCCTGTGAATTTAGGGGGAGGGGTTTGTGAGTTTCCTGCCTCGTGCAGGGGGTTGGACTAGATGACCCTGGAGGTCCCATCCAACTTTTGCTATTTTGGGGGGACGTTTTTAAGTGCTTGAGCCTTCTTGGGAGATGCTTTGAAACATTTTCAATACAGCTTCGACATTTACTAGACACAGCAGTAACAACTGGGCTGGGCTGCCTGCTAGGGATGCCACCCTCCAGGGGAGACCTGAGGACCCCCCCCCCCCCCGAATTCCAGCTCTTCGCCAGACTACAGAGATGCGTTCCCCTGGGGGAAATGGCTGCTTTGGAGGGAGGACTCTGTGGCACCGAACCCCACTGGAGTCCCTGTTCCCCTCAGGCTCCACCCCCAAATCTCCAGGAGTTTCCCAACCTGGAGATGGCATCGCTGCCCCCTTCCATCCCTTGCCAGCGGCTGGGGAGGGGGTGGGGTGGAAATCTGGCAACACCATTTCCTGAAAACTTAAGGAACGGAACATTCTCTGAACAAAGAACATCCGATTCGAGGGAGCAGATCTTGAGAAAAAACCCTGGCTTGGCTCCAGCAGAGGATTTCCACCCGCAAACACCACTTTCTCTTCCCTTCCCTCATCCAATCCAATATATTCCTGGAAATTCTGCTCCTGGGGAAAGGGACCGGCATGGAAGGGGAACCAGGGGCCTGGATATCATAACCCCCTCCCTGCCTTCTCTCTGCAAGAATCTTTCTTGGGTCCCAAGCAGTTCCTTTGCCAGAGACCCTGGAGAGCAGCTGCCGGTCTGAGCAGGCAATGCTGCCGGTGAAGGAAAGATGGCCTCACCTGGTTGACGCCACCCAAATCCACCCACCACGAGCCCCTTCCTGGACCCTGAAAGGCAGACAGAAGCGTATGCAGGCAGAATCCGGCCACAGCTGGCCAAGAGAGTGCCGTCTCCTCTCCAGCCTCAATAGGCCTCCCAGAGCACCAGATATCCATAGATCAATTCTCCATTCTACCCTATGGGAATCGGTCTCCATAGGGAATAATGGAGTGTAGGGTTGCCAAGTCCAATTCATGAAATATCTGGGGACTTCGGGGGTGGAGCCAGGAGACTTTGGGGGTGGAGCAAGGGACCACTGCACACCTTTTCAATGCCTTCCCTCCATTGGAAATAACGAAGGATAGGGGCACCTTCTTTGGGGGCTCATAGAATTGGACCCCCTGGTCCAATCTTTTTGAAACTTAGGGAGTATATTGGTGAGAGCCACTGGATGCTATACTGAAAATCTGGTGCCTCTACCTCAAAAAACAGGGCCCGCAGAGCCCCAGATACCTGTGGATCAATTCTCCATTATTTTCTATGGGAATAAGCCTCCATAGGGAATCATGGGTGCCCAGCAGACATTTCCCTCCCCCCCCCCCGCTTTCTGATGACCCTGAAGCGGGGGGAGGGCCTCCAAGCCGGGGGATCCCCTGCCCCCACCTGGGGATTTCAGCAGGAATCGGGACCACGGAGGTAAACAGAACTGGAGAAAAACAACACGCTCCCTCCGCGTAGAAAATGCTCAGTATAATCCACAATAAGTGATTTTTGCAAACTCATAAACGATTCAGTGATATAGATAATAAACCGTCCTATGCACAGCACAGCTACTGTCCAAAGAACCATGCAACATTTAAAACAGGGCTCTCTCCATCTCTCTCTTTTTTTTGAGCAGGAACGCAGTTCTGGCTGGCTTGGTGTCAGGGGGTGTGGCCCAATATGCAAATGAGACCTTGCTGGGCTTTTTCTACAAAAAGGCCCTGTGTGGAACAATGGTGATGTCACAGGGTGTGGCCTTATATGCAAATGAGTTCCTGCTGGGCTTTCTCTACAAAACAAGCCCTGATTTAAACTGTAGTCCAACCAATGAGAAAAGACCGAGTCCAATTTTGTTTCGGAAGTACTTGAAATGCTAAAGGATTGGCAGCGGCGTTCCAGAAAGAACTTAAAAATTTGGAAAGCCAGGAAAGGGATTATGGCGCTTCAGCTCTACTGAGCCCTAGGAGTGCAAAAGACGGTCCCTTGAGGAAGGATACTTCCGACACAAAATTGGACCGGTTCTTTTATCAGTTAAAATGGCATGGTTCTTTGGACAGTAGTTGTGTCATGCATAGGATAGTTTATTATCTGTATCACTTAATTGTTTATAGAATCATAGATTTGGGAGGGACCTCCAGGGTCATCTAGTCCAACCCCCCGCACAATGCAGGAGACTCATTGATACCTCCCCCTAAATGAGTTTAGGGTTGTATGAGTTTACAACAATCACTTATTGTGGATTATACTGAGCATTTTCTACATGAAGTGAGTGTTGTTTCCCCCCACCTGCAGGACTTCTGAGGTCCCAAGACATCTGCTGTTAACTTTAAGTACGGTATATAACTTCGGTGGGAGACTAGTAATGGAGGGAGGGGGGATTAGAAAATATTGTATGGGTTAGAGATAGAGACGATATAAATGGATATTGTTACCATATGTTATCAATAAAATTGTTTAAAACGAAGACATCTGCTGCTACTTTCCCTCATCCATACTTTTATTTATTTAAATATGGACAACAGGGGTCTCCAACGTTTTTAGAGCCTGCTGGCACACAGGAATTCTGACACAACAGGATGGACGCAGCCACAAAATGGCTGCCACAGGAGGTAGAGCCAAGCACAAAATGGCTGCCACAGGAGGTAAAGCCAAGCACAAAATGGCTGCCGCAGGAGGTAGAGCCAACAAAATGGCTGCCACAGGAGTAGGCTTCCCAACCCTCCCGCCCTGGCTGGGGACCCCAGGATTTCCACCCTCTTCCTGGTTGGGTGCCCGCACGGCTGCTCCGAGGGCGCGGGGATTCGCCTTTCGGAGCCGGGAGGAGGAGGAGGGAGGGATGGGGCAGCCTCTGGGTACCCTGCGAGGACCCCGCGAGGACCTAGCTGTCCAGGATGAACACCCATGTCCTCAACCCACACTTCCTAGGTCACACTGTGACAGTTCCCCCCTCCCCGTTCTTAGAACATGGCTGAGAAATGTTTCAATAACACTTCCTTTGAAAAATAATCCATCCCCCTCTGTTTTTTTGAAAAACTGGGCTGTGGACAGAACAGGAAGAAGTTAATTACTGTCCAGGGGTGTGTGTTTGTGAGTTCCCAAAAGTTTGAAAAAAACGTTTAATTTTTCATGAAAGAGAAAAGGGCTCTGATCTCCGTTGGAATCCCTCCCTGTTTACACAGAGAGTTTCTATTAGCAGAGTCAACAGCGAGACTCCTGATAGCTCCCTGTCTCTGGGGGAGCTGTTTTTTGAGGTAGAGGCACCAAATTTTTAATATAGTATCTAGTGCCTCTCCTCAAAGTACCCCCCAAGTTTCAAAACGATTGGAGCAGGGGGTCCAATTCTATGAGCCCCAAAAGAAGGTGCCCCTATCCTTCATTATTTTCTATGGAAGGAAGACATTTAAAAGGGTGTGCTGTCCCTTTAAATGTGATGGCCAAAACTGTTTGGAGTTCAATTATGCTTGTCACACCCTTGTTCCTGGCTCCGCCCCCAATGTCTCCTGGCTCCACCCCCAAAGTCTCCTGGCTCCACCCCCAAAGTCCCCAGATATTTCTTGAATTGGACTTGGCAACCCTACACAAAATGGCTGCCACAGGAGGTAGAGCCAACAAAATGGCTGCCGCAGGGGTTAGAGACAACCACAAAATGGCTGCCACAGGAGGTAGAGTCCAACCACAAAATGGCTGCCACAGGCGGTAGAGCCAACCACAAAATAAAAGCTATGTTTACATGTATATCAAGACTGTAGCACCCTATTAAGTTATATTGTGGTTTTAAATTATTTAACTTAAATATTGTTTTATATATAATTGTATTTCAATTGTTATTACTTTGAATTTTATTGTTGTATCATGGTACGAAGTACTATGTCTTGTGAGCCGCCCTGAGCCTGCTTCGGCGGGGAGGGCAGGGTATAGGGTTGCCAAGTCGAACCCCAGAAATATCTGGGGACTTTGGGGGTGGAGCCAGGAGACTTTGGGGGTGGAGCCAGGAGACACTGGGGTGGAGCTAGGGGGAGGGGGGAAACGGCGCCCGGGAGCGTGGCGAGCCGCCCCGCAGCTGCCGCCTCTTCTCCGCTCGCCGTGGCTGCTCCTCCGAGATGGGCTCAGCCTGAGCCCATCTCGGAGGAGCAGCCACGGTGAGCGGAGAGGAGGCGGCAGCGGCGCGGCGGCCTCGCCCACTCCGCCTCTGGGGTGGAAGCGGAGGAGGGGGGGTGGAGGCATGGCGAGCCGCAAGGCCAGGTCCTAGAAGGGCCCGGATTTGCGGCTCGCCATGCTCCTGGCCTGCCTCGCCCTCCCCTGCGCCCACCAGCACAATGAAACATTTTAAGGTAGATGCTGAGCTGATATAATTTAGTACACTTTCCAATGATGTCAGGGGTGTGTGGCATATGCAAATGAGTTGTGCTAATGAGCTCCAGCAACTCTTTTCTATTAAATGACCCCTGGTAGCCTCCACTGTGCCCAACAGCACTATGGCAGAAATTCTTGATTTGCAACATCCATTTCCCCCCTTTCTGTCTGGTCTGGGACGTCCTGTGCCAGTTTGGTGTAGTGGTGAAGTGTGCGGACTCTTATCTGGAAGAACCGGGTTTTGTTCCCCACTCCTCCACTTGCAGATGCTGGAATGGCCTTGGGTCAGCCGTAGCTCTGGCAGAGGTTGTCCTTGAAAGGGCAGCTGCTGTGAGAGACCTCTCCAGCCCCACCCACTTCACAGGGTGTCTGTTGTGGGGGGAGAAGGTATAGGAGATTGTGAGCCGCTCTGAGACTCTGTCCTTGAAAGGGCAGCTTCTGGGAGAACTCTCTCAGCCCCACCCACCTCACAGGGTTTCTGTTGTGGGGGGAGAAGATATAGGAGATTGTGAGCCACTCTGAGACTCTGTCCTTGAAAGGGCAGCTTCTGGGAGAGCTCTCTCAGCCCCACCCACCTCACAGGGTGTCTGTTGTGGGGGAAGAAGGGAAAGGAGATTGTGAGCCACTCTGAGACTCTGTCCTTGAAAGGGCAGCTTCTGGGAGAACTCTCTCAGCCCCACCCACCTCACAGGGTGTCTGTTGTGGGGGGAGAAGATATAGGAGATTGTGAGCCGCTCTGAGCCTCTGTCCTTGAAAGGGCAGCTTCTGGGAGAGCTCTCTCAGCCCCACCCACCTCACAGGGTGTCTGTTGTGGGGGGAGAAGATATAGGAGATTGTGAGCCGCTCTGAGCCTCTGTCCTTGAAAGGGCAGCTTCTGGGAGAGCTCTCTCAGCCCCACCCACCTCACAGGGTGTCTGTTGTGGGGGGAGAAGATATAGGAGATTGTGAGCCGCTCTGAGCCTCTGTCCTTGAAAGGGCAGCTTCTGGGAGAGCTCTCTCAGCCCCACCCACCTCACAGGGTGTCTGTTGTGGGGGGAGAAGATATAGGAGATTGTGAGCCGCTCTGAGACTCTGCTTCAGAGAGAAGGGCGGGGTATAACTCTGAAGTCGTTGACTTCTTCTTGGCCTCGCCTGACTGGAGCCCTCCTTACAGGGCAGGTTCTGAATCCTCCCATGGGAATGCATCAAATGCCTTCTCTCTCTGGTGGAGCGTGCTCTTCCAGCAAAGGGGCTGAACTGGTGAAGCGATTCCACCTTCACAGGGGAAACTGAAGTGCACCTGAGTCACCACTGAAGCTGGGAAATAGCCCATTTCCATCCTCTAGCCCCTTCCTGAAACAGGATTCCAAAGCAAAGTTCACCACCTCCCAGAGAACCTGGGGCAAAATCAGGCAGGTGCAAATGCTGGAAAATCAGCTGGTTTTGTCCCTCTCCTTTCTGCACCCCCAGGCTTCACCACAGGGGACTTTCCCTCTTGAGTCACAGAATGACTTGCGCTTTGAGAGCCACAAAGGTACATGGATGCGGCCTCTATTTAAGGGCTTCCTTCCCCAGCAGCTGGATCCACCATCTCCACCAGACGGCAGAAGATGACTTCATCCCCAGGTAAGGATCCCATGGAGTCCCCTCCTCTCAGGGTGTTAGGAGGTTTGACTCTCTGGCTTGGAAATCACCCTATTTGGGGGCTGAGGGGGACAGCACTCTGTGCAGGCTCAGAGGCTTCTCTTTGACCGGCTACGAAAAACGGGTTTCAACAGGCCTCATTTTGGGCAGCTCACAAAGAGCTCATTAGCGCAACTCTTTTGCATATGCTGCACACCCCTGACATCACCAGAAGGGGGACTAAATTAGATCAGCTCAGGAAAGGAAAGGTCCCCTGTGCAAGAATCAGTCGTTTCCGACTCTGGGGTGACGTTGCTTTCACAACGTTTTCACGGCAGGCTTTTTACAGGGTGGTTTGCCATTGCCTTCCCCAGTCATCTCCACTTTCCCCCCAGCAAGCTGGGGACTCATTTGACTGGCCTCGGAAGGATGGAAGTCTGAGTCAACCTCGAGACAGCTACCTGAAAACCCAGCTTCCACCGGGGATCGAACTCAGGTTGTGAGCAGATCAGATCAGCAGCTAATAATAAATTAATAGAGGGGAGGGGCTGGCTGCTCCAGCAACACCCAGGAGGAAAGAAGAATCTCTCAGCCACTTCTGTAGCTATCAGGCCCTGAAGTTTCCACTTCCAGTCCAGGGCAAATTTCCTGGCTTTGTTCTAGGGTTGCCAATCTCCAGGTGGGGGCAGGAGATCCCCAGGTTTGGAGGCCCTCCCCCCGCTTCAGGTCAACAGAAAGGGGGGGGGGAGGGAAATGTCTGCTGGACACTTCACTATTCCTGTGACGGAACCGGCCCGATTCTGCCTTCAGACCCGGTCCCGTCAGCTCCCTATTGAGTCGCCAACTCCTGGAGGGAGCTATTTCTCCTCCTGCCCCTTGGGCGCACTGCCACCACCTGCTCAGTTTAGGGGTTCAGATTGAGAGGAACAGGACTCCCAATCCCCCTCTTTAACTATGAGGCTAGGCCTCCAGGTCCTCTGCCACCCTGCACTTGGGTTTCACAGAGACCTCAGCGCTTCTTTGGGGCACCCCTGGAGGATTGGCACCTTATCCAACGGCATGCCTTCCCCCTCCCCCGGGGCCCCCTTCTCAACACAGCGTGGTCTAAAGCGGTTTGGGGATCTATGTGGTACAGAGATTGACTGCCAGCATTTAAAACAGAAAAACTATTTCTTTACAAGAGAAAAAGATAGGAAAAGAAAAACAAAACAAAAACAGTTGCATTTACAAAATTAGCACCGCACAGCACCCGTACAGCAACCAGTATAACAAAGAAAAGTTGATTATAAACGCATCCTGCTGGCCCTGGTCTAAACATGCCCTGCCCTTTTGGATGACTTACTTTGTCTTACTGCCTGGAGGCCTCATTCTCTTTTGAATAGGCCGCATGCACAGGCAGGAGCTCTCCCACTGGCAACCTCTTCCTTCGAGCTGCAGCTGAGAACTGAAAAACTCCTCCTCCTAGCACATGCCAAGAACAAAAGAACTTCCTGCCTCTCTAGGAGACTTTCCCCCTAGCGTTGTTGGTTTGGCTCTGGAAGGGAGGGGGGGTTTGGAGGGAGGCTACAAAGCCTGCTGAGGAATTTACTGATCCCTGCCAATGAAGCACCACCACTGATTAAAATGGCGTTTCTCCACAATTCCCTATGGAGATCGATTCCCGTAGGATATAATGGAGAATTGATCTGGAGGTATCCGGGGCTCTGGAAGGGCTGCGTTTTGAGGTTGAGGCACCAGATTCTCCGCATAACATCTGAGAACTCTCCTCAAAATGTTTTTCAAGTTTCAAAAATATTGGACCAGGGGGTCCAATTCTATGAGCCCAAAAAGAAGGTGCCCCTATCCTTCATTATTTCTAATGTAGGGAAGGCATTTAAAAGGTGTGCGGTTCCTTTAAATGTGATGGCCAGAACTCCCTTCGGAGTTCAATTGTGCTTGTCACAACTTTGCTCCTGGCTCCACCCCCCAAGTCTCCTGCCTCCACCCCAAAAGTCCCCAGATATTTGTTGAATTAACAACCCTACTTTGTTCTCAGTGCCTCTGCCCATGCAAAGACAGCTTCTGCAGGGGCCGCCTTCAGTGCCCCCCTGCCTGGACCCCACCCCTCTAGCAAACCCTTCTGCCATTTAAAAAGAAAAAAAACAAGTTCTATGAGGAAAGGTTGAAGGAGCTGGGGATGTTTAGCCTGGAGAGGAAGCGGCTGAGAGGTGATAGGATCACCATCTTCAAGTCCTTGAGGGGCTTTCCCAGAGAGGATGGGGTGGAATTGTTTTCTGTGGCCCCAGAAGGTAGGACCAGAAGCAATGGGTTGAAATGAAATCAAAAGAGTTTCCAGCTCAACATTTGGAAGAACTTCATGACCATTAGAGCGGTTCCTCAGTGGAACAGGCTTCCTCCTCGGGAGGTGGTGGGCTCTCCTTCCTTGGAGGTTTTTCAACAGAGGCTAGATGGCCATCTGACAGCAATGAAGATCCTGTGAATGTAGGGGGAGGTTTGTGAGTTTCCTGCATTGTGCAGGGGGTTGGACTAGATGACCCTAGAGGTCCCTTCCAATTCTATGATTCTGATAGAGCAGTTCCTCAGTGGAACAGGCTTCCTCTTCGGGAGGTGGTGGGCTCTCCTTCCTTGGAGGTTTTTCAACAGAGGCTGGATGGCCATCTGACAGCAATGAGGATCCTGTGAATTGAGGGGGAGGTGTTTGTGAGTTTCCTGCATTGTGTAGGGGGTTGGACTAGATGATCCTGGAGGTCCCTTCCAACTCTATGATTCTAGTATAAATATAACTGTGTGTTTTAACTCTATAATGATGTTTTTGCAACATTTTTTTTTATCTGCAAAAAAAGGCCATTGGTGGTAAGTGGGGTGGGGGACAGTGAGTGTGGGGGATCCGCACCTTCCCATCCTTCCTTTCCCCAAACGTGGGTATGATCATCCCAGTTCTGGCCATCGCATTTAAAGGAATTGCACACCTTTTAAACACCTTCCCTCCATTGGAAATAATGGATAGGGGCACCTTCTTTGAGGGCTCATAGAATTCAACCCTCTTGTCCAATCTTTTTGAAAATTAGAGGGTGTTTTGAGGAGAGGCATTGGATGCTATGCAAAAACTTGGGTACATCTCTCTCAAAAAACAGCTGCCCCAAAAACCTATAGATCAATTTTCCATTATGGGAAAGTCTCCATAGGAATAATGCCTAGCAGACATCCCCCCCTCCCCAAATGTTCTGATGACCCTGAATCAGGGGGAAGGTCCTCCAAACTGGGGAATCCCCTGCCCCCTCCAGAGGATCTGAAACCCTAAGAGCAACTGGCTGGCCCCTGTGTGGGACAGGAGGCTGGACTAGTCTGACCCAGCAGGGCTCTTCTGAGGTTCTTCTCAGGGGAAGGCCTCGGCCTCTCTGTCCTGTTCTTGGCCCTCCAGAGGGACTGGCTGGCCCCTGTGTGAGACAGGAGGCTGGGCTAGATGGACCCTCCCTGGTCTGACCCAGCACGATTTTTCTCTTGTTCTTCTCAGGGGGAAAGGCGTCAGCCTCTCTGCCCTGTTGCTGCTCCTCCAGAGGAACTGGCTGGCCCCTGTGTGAGGCAGGAGGCTGGACTAGATGGACCCTCCCTGGTCTGATCCAGCAGGGCTCTTCTGAGGTTCTTCTCAGGGGAAGGCCTCGGCCTCTCTGCCCTGTTCTTGGCCCTCCAGAGGAACTGGCTGGCCCCTGTGTGAGGCAGGAGGCTGGACTAGAAGGACCCTCCCTGGTCTGATCCAGCAGGGCTCTTCTGAGGTTCTCCTCAGGGGAAGGCCTCGGCCTCTCTGCCCTGTTGTTGGCCCTCCAGAGGAACTGGCTGGTCACTGTGTGAGACAGGAGGCTGGACTAGATGGACCCTCCCTGGTCTGACCCAGCAGGGCTCTTCTGAGGTTCTTCTCAGGGGAAGGCCTCGGCCTCTCTGCCCTGTTGTTGCCCCTCCAGAGGAACTGGCTGGTCACTGTGTGAGACAGGAGGCTGGACTAGATGGACCCTCCCTGGTCTGACCCAGCAGGGCTCTTCTGAGGTTCTTCTCAGGGGAAGGCCTCGGCCTCTCTGCCCTGTGGTTGGCCCTCCAGAGGAACTGGCTGGCCGCTGTGTGAGACAGGAGGCTGGACTAGATGGACCCTCCCTGGTCTGACCCAGCAGGGCTCTTCTGAGGTTCTTCTCAGGGGAAGGCCTCGGCCTCTCTGCCCTGTTGTTGGCCCTCCAGAGGAACTGGCTGGTCACTGTGTGAGACAGGAGGCTGGACTAGATGGACCCTCCCTGGTCTGACCCAGCAGGGCTCTTCTGAGGTTCTTCTCAGGGGAAGGCCTCGGCCTCTCTGCCCTGTTGTTGGCCCTCCAGAGGAACTGGCTGGTCACTGTGTGAGACAGGAGGCTGGACTAGATGGACCCTCCCTGGTCTGATCCAGCAGGGCTCTTCTGAGGTTCTCCTCAGGGGAAGGCCTCGGCCTCTCTGCCCTGTTGTTGGCCCTCCAGAGGAACTGGCTGGTCACTGTGTGAGACAGGAGGCTGGACTAGATGGACCCTCCCTGGTCTGACCCAGCAGGGCTCTTCTGAGGTTCTTCTCAGGGGAAGGCCTCGGCCTCTCTGCCCTGTTGTTGCCCCTCCAGAGGAACTGGCTGGCCCCTGTGTGAGACAGGAGGCTGGACTAGATGGACCCTCCCTGGTCTGACCCAGCAGGGCTCTTCTGATGTTCTTATATATTCAAATGTTAATAAGGTTGTAAGGTCTTCAATCTTGTGGTTAACTGGAGGTGGGCAGATTCAGATTAGGGTTGCCAATCCCCAGGTGGGAGCAGGGGATCCCCTGTTTTGGAGGCCGTCCCCCCGCTTTAGGGTCCTCAGAAAGCGGGGGGAGGGGAGGGAAATGTCCGCTGGGAACTCTATTATTCCCTATGGAGATTTATTCCCATAGAAAATCATGGAGAATTGATCCGCGGGTATCTGGGGCTCCGGGGGGGCTGTTTCTGGGGGTAGAGGCACCAAATTTTCAGTATAGCATCTAGTGCTTCTCCCCAAAATACCCCCCAAGTTTCAAAAAGATTGAACCAGGGGGTCCAATTCTATGAGCCCCAAAAGAAGGTGCCCCTATCCTTCATTATTTCCTATGGAAGGAAGACATTGAAAAAGATGTGTAGTACCTTTAAATGTGATGGCCAGAACTCCCTTTGGAGTTCAATTATGCTTGTCACAACCTTGATCTTGGCTCCACCCCTAATGTCTCCTGGCTCCATCCCCAAAGTCTCCTGGCTCCACCCCCAAAGTCCCCAGATATTTCTTGAATTGGACTTGGCAACCCTAATTCAGATGGGTAACTATCCTGCTCTGAAGCAACAGAACAAACTTTGTGGCCAGTGGGCATTATGGAATCATACCATCATAAAGTTGGAAGGTACCCCAAAGGGTCATGTAGTCCAACCCCCTTCCTTGAAGACCAGCAATGTCCAATTCCAGGTACAAGCTTTTTTGGTGAGCACAGACCTTTTCATGCAGCATTGTAATAGAAAAGTCATATCAAAGTTGTGCAGTGAAAGATTCTTTGGAATTGGAGAAGTGACTATCTGCCCACAAGGACTGATAATGCGTGCTTTGAGTTACAGGGAAGTACGGCGTGAAATCTGAACTCTGCGTCTTCTCTATTTCTAGTGACCAATGACCTGGTTTTCAAAGGGAACTCTCGAAAAGGGACAGGAGCTGGTTTTTTTTTTAAAGATAGATTCAGGTACTCTGAAGCAGTAGAACAAATTTTGAGTCCGTGGCACCTTTAAGTCCAACCAAGATTTTTTTCTAGGTGCAGAGTTTTTTGTGAGCAGGAAGAACGCAGTTCTGGCTGCCTTGGAGTCAGGAGGTGTGGCCTAATATGCAAATGAGTTCCTTCTAGGCCTTTTCCATGAAATTGCTGAGCAGTCGGGTTAAAACGGATAAAAGGAGGTACTTCTTCACCCAAAGGGTGATTAACATGTGGAATTCACTGCCACAGGAGGTGGTGGCGGCTACAAGCATAGCCAGCTTCAAGAGGGGATTGGATAAAAATATGGAGCAGAGGTCCATCAGTGGCTATTAACCACGATGTGTGTGTGTATATATATAAATTTTTTGGCCACTGTGTGACACAGAGTGTTGGACTGGAGGGGCCACTGGCCTGATCCAACTTGGCTTCTCTTATGTTCTTACATGACACAGAGTGTTGGACTGGAGGGGCCACTGGCCTGATCCAACATGGCTTCTCTTATGTTCTTATGCGACACAGAGTGTTGGACTGGAGGGGCCATTGGCCTGATCCAACATGGCTTCTCTTATGTTCTTATGTGACACAGAGTGTTGGACTGGAGGGGCCACTGGCCTGATCCAACATGGCTTCTCTTATGTTCTTATGCGACACAGAGTGTTGGACTGGAGGGGCCACTGGCCTGATCCAACATGGCTTCTCTTATGTTCTTATGTGACACAGAGTGTTGGACTGGAGGGGCCACTGGCCTGATCCAACATGGCTTCTCTTATGTTCTTATGCGACACAGAGTGTTGGACTGGATGGGCCACTGGCCTGATCCAACATGGCTTCTCTTATTTATTTATTTATTTATTTATTTATTTATTTATTTATTTATTCCGGGATTTATATCCCGCCCTTCCCACGGGTGGCTCAGGGCGGCTTACAACAAACAATAAAACAGTAAAATCGGAATAAATTAGTTACATTTAAAATCAACATTTAAAAACCTAAAAACCTAAAATTAATATTAACTATACAGTATGTGGCACAGAGTGTTGGACTGGATGGGCCATTGGCCTGATCCAACAAGGCTTCTCTTATGTTATTATGTGACACAGAGTGTTGGACTGGAGGGGCCACTGGCCTGATCCAACAGGGCTTCTCTTATGTTCTTATGTGACACTGAGTGTTGGACTGGAGGGGCCACTGGCCTGATCCAACAGGGCTTCTCTTATGTTCTTATGTGACACAGAGTGTTGGACTGGAGGGGCCACTGGCCTGATCCAACAGGGCTTCTCTTATGTTCTTATGTGACACAGAGTGTTGGACTGGAGGGGCCATTGGCCTGATCCAACAGGGCTTCTCTTATGTTCTTATGTGACACTGAGTGTTGGACTGGAGGGGCCATTGGCCTGACAACATGGCTTCTCTTATGTTTTCATGTGACACAGAGTGTTGGACTGGAGCGGCTATTAACGTGATCCAACAGGGCTGCTCTTATGTTCTTACGTGACACAGAGCGTTGGACTAGATGGGCCATTGGCCTGATCCAACATGGCTTCTCTTATGTTCTTATGTGACACAGAGTGTTGGACTGGATGGGCCATTGGCCTGATCCAACATGGCTTCTCTTATGTTCTTATGTGACACAGAGTGTTGGACTGAAGGGGCCACTGGCCTGATCCAACAGGGCTTCTCTTATGTTCTTATGTGACACAGAGTGTTGGACTGGAGGGGCCATTGGCCTGATCCAACATGGCTTCTCTTATGTTCTTATGTGACACAGAGTGTTGGACTAGATGGGCCATTGGCCTGATCCAACATGGCTTCTCTTATGTTCTTATGTGACACAGAGTGTTGGACTGGAGGGACCATTGGCCTGATCCAACATGGCTTCTCTTATGTTCTTATGTGACACAGAGTGTTGGACTAGATGGGCCATTGGCCTGATCCAACATGGCTTCTCTTATGTTCTTATGTGACACAGAGTGTTGGACTGGAGGGACCATTGGCCTGATCCAACAGGGCTTCTCTTATGTTCTTATGTGACACAGAGTGTTGGACTGGAGGAGCCACTGGCCTGATCCAACAGGGCTTCTCTTATGTTCTTATGTGACACAGAGTGTTGGACTGGATGGGCCACTGGCCTGATCCAACAGGGCTTCTCTTATGTTCTTATGTGACACTGACTGTTGGACTGGAGGGGCCACTGGCCTGATCCAACAGGGCTTCTCTTATGTTCTTACTAACTGCTCCCCCCCCACTACTCCTCCGGCAGGTCTTGGGTTCCAGTTCTCCGGCCTCTTCTTGGTCCTGCTCTGCAGCTGCACCGGTTTCCAAGGGACAGGTAAGGTGGGGAAGGGGAGAGGGAGGCTGGCCAGTCAGAAGTGGAAAAATCTGTGAATAGCAATGAACTTGCAGTCTCTTGCTGTTTTTATACTAAAGGAAACCCATTTATACCTGCTTTTCTTAAAAGTCTTCAACTATATAATATTTGTTAAACTATTATATGATGCCCCAATTTGGATTTCCACCCTTAACAAAATGGAAAAAAGAGTCCAATCTAGATTTTTTTGGGAATTTTTAGGGCTCCTAGTTTGCGTACTTTATGCGGCAATGTGCCTTGATACAAACCAGAGATATGTTGTAGATTTTCCGGGCTGCGTGTCCGGGGTCTGAGCCTTGTGAGACCTTACGTTTGTTTCACCAGCAACTGTGACCCCAGCATCCCCACATGTTCCCCAGAGGGTACTTAGATCTGGGACAAAAAATGTATTAGCATTCCCGGGCCGAGGGAGGCTAGAATACAGTCCTCCAGAGAGCGGGGCCTTCTCGGTTGCTGCCCCCTCTTTGTGGAATCAACTGCCAGAAAAAGCTAGGGCCTTGCGGGACCTCACCCAGTTCCACAATGCCTGTAAGACAACTCTATTCCGGAAGGGGATATTTGAACATATGAACATATGAAGCTGCCTTATACTGAATCAGACCCTTGGTCCATCAAAGTCAGTATTGTCTTCTCAGACTGGCAGCAGCTCTCCAGAGTCTCAAGCTGAGGTTTTTCACACCTATTTGCCTGGACCCTTTTTTGGAGATTCCGGGGATTGAACCTGGGACCTTCTGCTTCCCAAGCAGATGCTCTACCACTGAGCCACCATCCCTCCCCATTTGGGCTGGAGAGGAAGCGGCTGAGAGGTGATATGATCACCATCTTCAAGTACCTGAAGGGCTGTCCTATAGCGGATGGTGTGAAATTGTTTTCTGTGGCCCCGGAAGGTAGGACCAGAACCAAGGGGCTGAAATTAAATCAAAAGAGTTTCCTGCTCAATATTAGGAAGAACCTCCTGACCGTTAGAGCAGTTCCTCAGTGGAATAGGCTTCCTCCTCAGGAGGGGTGGAGGTTTTTCAACAGAGGCTAGATGGCCATCTGACAGCAATGAAGATCCTGTGTATTTAGGGGGAGGCGTTTGTGAGTTTCCTGCATTGTGCAGGGGGTTGGACTAGATAACCTTGGAGGTCCCTTACAACTCTAGGGTTCTATGATTCTCCTTTGGAGGTTCTTCAACAGAGGCTAGATGGCCATCTGACACCAATGAAGATCCTGTGAATTTAGGGGGAGGCGTTTGTGAGTTTCCTGCATTGTGCAGGGGGTTGGACTAGATGGCCCCCTTCCAACTCTATGATTCTATGAATCAAGTCCACTTCTCCTAGATAAGAGTCTGCGCACTTGATCACTACACCAAACAGGTTGGCAATTCCAGGGTTAGAGGAACCCCAGCTAACCAGTAACAACACACCCCCACCCCCCAAAAAACCTTCTTGGTAACAACCTTCTCTGTCCCCACCTTCAGATGCAAGCTTCCGTGCTGTTATCAACTCTACCCTGCAAATCAGAGCTTCCTTGGGTAAGTCATGCAGGCTCTTCAACAAACCCAGCTTGAAAGCGTGGTGTTTGTGTGCGTGTGTGTGTGAGGGAGGAATGAGCCACCTCTCTAAACAGCCTGGTTCTGGAAGGTTCCAGGATGCCAACCCCCAGGTGGGACATGGAGATCCTCTGGAATTACAGCTTCTCTCCCGACTACAGAGATCAGTTCCCCCTGGAGGAAAGGGATGCTTTGGAGTGGGGACTCTGTGGCCATGTACCCCACTAAAGGCCCTCCCACCCCCACATTCCACCCGCCCCACAGTATCCAGGAATTCCTCAACTTTGATCTGGCAACCCTACATCCCTACTATTGGCCAAGAGGACCTCGCATATGGTTGCCAATTCCCAGGTGGGGCCAGGGGATACCCTGGTTTGGAGCCCCCCCCACTTCAGGGTCATCAGAAAGCGGGGAAACGTCTGCTGGGCACTCCATTATACCCTATAGAGATGGATTGCCCATAGGGTATAATGGAGAATTGAGCTGTGGGTATCTGGGGCTCCAGAGGGGCTTTCTCTTGAGACAGAGGTACCAAAATTTCAGCATAGCATCTGGTGCTTCTCCTCAAAACACTTCCCAAGTTTCGAAAAGATTGGACCAGGGGGTCCAGTTTTATGAGCCTCCAAAGAAGGTGTCCCTCTCCTTCATTATTTCCAATGGAGGGAAGGCTTTTAAAAGGTCCTTTCAATGTGATGGTCAGAACTCCTTTTGGAGTTCAGTCGTGCTTGCCACACCCTTGCTCCTGGCTCCACCCCCAAATTCTCCTGGCTGCACCCCCAAAGTCCCCAGGTATTTCTTGAGTCAGACTTGGCAACCTTAACCTAGCAACCAAACCCACTGGATGCAGAGGGGGGCCAGTCCCCTCCACCGGATGGGGCTAATGCAGCGGTCACTTGGGCAATATTTCACTGTGCATTTGGAAAGGCAGCATTTCCTTGCTGGGAAAACTGAGCATCTAAGTCCGTACAAGGGTAGGAACAGGTAGAGTTGCCAGCTTCAATTCAAGCAATATTGGGGGAATTTGGGGGTGGAGCCAGGAGACATTGGGGGTGGAGCCAGGAGCAAGGGTGTGACAAGCAGAATTGAACTCCAAAGGGAGTTCCGGCCCTCACATTTAAAGGGACCGCGCACCTTTTAAATGCCTTCCCTCCACTGGAAAGAATGAAGGATAGGGGCACCTTCTTTGGGGGCTCATAGAATTGGACCCCCTGGTCCAATCCTTTTGAAACTTGGAGGGTCTTTTGGGGAGAGGCACTGGATGCTGTTCTGTAGATTTGGTGCCAATATCTTAAGAAAAACAGCACCCCCCCCCCGGAGCCCCAGATACCCACAGATCAATTCTCCATTATACCCTATGCAATCGATCTCCATAGGGAATAATGGAGTGCCCAGCAGACATTTCCCTCCCTTCCCCCCGCTTTCTGCTGACCCTGAAGCGGGGGGGAGGGATGCACCACAATCTAAGAAGGATCTAGACAAGCTGGAACAAGTCCAGAGGAGGGTGACGAAGATGGTGAGGGGTCTGGAGACCAAGTCCTATGAGGAAAGGTTGAAGGAGCTGGGCATGTTTAGCTTGGAGAGGAGGCGGCTGAGAGGTAATAGGATCACCATCTTCAAGTCCTTGAAGGGCTGTCCTAGAGAGGATGTTGTGGAATTTTTTTTCTGTAGCCCCAGAAGGTAGGACCAGAACCAGTGGGTTGAAATTAAATCAAAAGAGTTTCCGTCTCAACATGAGGAAGAACTTCCTGACCGTTAGAGCAGTTCCTCAGAGGAACAGACTTCCTCAGGAGGTGGTGGGCTCTCCTTCCTTGGAGATTTTTAAACAGAAGCTAGATGGCCACCTGACAGCAACGAGGATCCTGTGAATTAGGCAGATCATGAGGAGGGCTGCAAGGGGTGTGTGTGTGTGTGTGGGGGAAGCATTTGTGAGTTTCCTGCATTGTGCAGGGGGTTGGACTAGATGACCCTGGAGGTCCCTTCCGACTCTACGATTCCTCCTCCTTCTCTTTGCAGGGCAAAGTTTCCGTGTCCCCTGTGAGGGCTCCTCGGCCTTTCGAAGCAGCAGCATATACTGGCTGGCCAACAGCTCCTTCGTAGAAGACTTGTACCCGGATGGGGTGGTGAGCGAGGAGGAAGCCAGGTGAGTCAATGGAGCCATTCCTAGGAGGGACCAGGCTTTTGGAGTTCTGGCCCTGTTGGTGGACCTCCTGATGGCTCCTGGGTTTTGGCCACTGAATGACACAGAGTGTGGGACTGGAGGGGCCAGTGGCCTGATCCAACAGGGCTTCTCTTCTGTTCTTATGTGACACAGAGTGTTGGACTGGAGGGGCCACTGGCCTGATCCAACAGGGCTTCTCTTATGTTCTTATGTGACACAGAGTGTGGGACTGGAGGGGCCACTGGCCTGATCCAACAGGGCTTCTCTTATGTTCTTATGTGACACAGAGTGTGGGACTGGAGGGGCCACTGGCCTGATCCAACAGGGCTTCTCTTATGTTCTTATGTGACACAGAGTGTGGGACTGGAGGGGCCACTGGCCTGATCCAACAGGGCTTCTCTTCTGTTCTTATGTGACACAGAGTGTGGGACTGGAGGGGCCACTGGCCTGATCCAACAGGGCTTCTCTTATGTTCTTATGTGACACAGAGTGTTGGACTGGATGGGCCACTGGCCTGATCCAACAGGGCTTCTCTTATGTTCTTATGTGACACAGTGTTGGACTGGAGGGGCCACTGGCCTGATCCAACAGGGCTTCTCTTATGTTATGTGACACAGAGTGTTGGACTGGATGGGCCACTGGCCTGATCCAACAGGGCTTCTCTTATGTTCTTATGTGACACAGAGTGTTGGACTGGAGGGGCCACTGGCCTGATCCAACAGGGCTTCTCTTATGTTCTTATGTGACACAGAGTGTGGGACTGGAGGGGCCACTGGCCTGATCCAACACGGCTTCTCTTATGTTCTTATGTGACACAGAGTGTGGGACTGGAGGGGCCACTGGCCTGATCCAACAGGGCTTCTCTTATGTTCTTATGTGACACAGAGTGTTGGACTGGAGGGGCCACTGGCCTGATCCAACAGGGCTTCTCTTATGTTCTTATGTGACACAGAGTGTTGGACTGGAGGGGCCACTGGCCTGATCGAACAGGGCTTCTCTTATGTTCTTCTGTGACACAGAGTGGTGGACTGGAGGGGCCACTGGCCTGATCCAACAGGGCTTCTCTTATGTTCTTATCAATGGCTACAAGCCCTGGTGACTGAGGGGAACCTCCACATTCAGAGGCACCAATCTTCTGAATCCCAGAGCCAGAAGGCAACATCAGGGGAAGGCCTGTTGTCAGACCTCTGGGCAACCGATTGGCTATTGTGTGAGTTAGGATGCTGGACAAGAGGGACCATGGGTCTCATGTTCCTATGCTGGCCTTACAACATAAATGGTTGGCCACCATGTGAGATGGGAGACTGGACTAGATGGAGCCTGACTAGTCTGACCCAGCAGAGCTCTTCTGATGTTCTTCTCAGGGGAAGGCCTCAGCCTCTCTGCCCTGTTGCTGGCCCTCCAGAGGAACTGGTTTGCTACTATGTGAGACAGGAGGCTGGACTAGATGGACCCTCCCTGGTCTGACCCAGCAGGGCTCTTCTGATGTTCTTCTCAGGGGAAGGCCTCAGCCTCTCTGCCCTGTTGCTGGCCCTCCAAAGGAAGTGATTGGTCTCTGTGTGAGACAGGAGGCTGGACTAGAGGGACCTTCCCTGGTCTGACCCAGCAGGGCTCTTCTGATGTTCTCCTCAGGGGAAGGCCTCGGCCTCTCTGCCCTGTTGTTGGCCCTTCAGAAGAACTGGGTGGCCCCTGTGTGAGACAGGAGGCTGAACTAGATGGAACCTCCCTGGTCTGACCCAGCAGGGCTCTTCTGGTGTTCTTCTCAGGGGAAGACCTCGGCCTCTCTGCCCTGTTGTTCGCCCTCTGGAGGAACTGGCTGGCCACCATGTGAGATGGGAGGCTGGACTAGATAGACCCTCCCTGGTCTGACCCAGCAGGGCTCTTCTGATGCTCTGCTCAGAGGAAGACCTCGGCCTCTCTGCCCTGTTGTTGGCCCTCCAGAGGAATTCGCTGGCCACTGTGTGAGACAGGAGGCTGGACTAGATGGACCCTTCCTGGTCTGACCCAGCAGGGCTCTTCTGATATTCTCCTCAGGGGAAGGCCTCAGCCTCTCTGCCCTGTTGCTGGCCCTCCAAAGGAAGTGATTGGTCCCTGTGTGAGACAGGAGGCTGGACTAGAGGGACCTTCCCTGGTCTGACCCAGCAGGGCTCTTCTGGTGTTCTTCTCAGGGGAAGGCCTTGGACTCTCTGCCCTGTTGTTGGCCCTTCAGAAGAACTGGGTGGCCCCTGTGTGAGACAGGAGGCTGAACTAGATGGAACCTCCCTGGTCTGACCCAGCAGGGCTCTTCTGGTGTTCTTCTCAGGGAAAGGCCTCAGCCTCTCCGCCCTGTTGTTGGCCCTCCAGAGGAACTGGCTGGCCACTTTGTGAGACAGGAGGCTGGACCAGATGGGCCACTGGTCTGATCCAGCAGGGCTCTTCATATGTTTTCTATGAGGAAGAATTCCATAGTCTGCCCTTCACAGGACTCCTTTTCTCTGGGCGGAACCAATCCTTGTTGGCTGGAGATCAGCTGTAATGTCAGTGATTTCCAGGCCCTACTGGGAGTTTTGGCAACCGTCATTCCGCCCAACCCTGGTCCCCAGCCTCAACAGCAAGACTTGGTGGAAGCCAACGATGTGACGCCAACCGCCTCGATCGGCCCCCTGCCCCTGTGGAGGATCACAACACCCAGATCTCCAAACCTCCATTCAAGGAGCCTGCCGCTCTTACGGGGACTCATCGGGGGCCACTCCCGCGGTCAAGGGTTCTGCTGGCTCTTCGTGCTGTCGAGTGCTTCAAACGGTTCCTGGGCTTAGGCAGGGTCCCTCCTCTTCCGCTCTCCTATAAGAGGCACTTCCGAACATTGGGAGGGGGGCTTTCATGAGGGTGCCCTTTTGTGGCCAGGAGAGGAGCCCCCGTTCCCTTCCCAGCCGTCAACTCAGGTTGGACTCTTTCCTCCCAGAGAGAGGAGCCAGGGGCCAGGCCGTCGCCACCTCCTGTGCCGGGAGCTGTTCTTCCACTCTTTCTCCGAGCGGGACCAGCGGACCAACTTCAGTTGTGTCATCCTTGACCCAGCGGGGCCAGCCCAGAAGAACCTCACCTGGCTGCAGCCGGAGGAGAACAGAGGGAGCGGCAGCGGAATGCTGGAAAAGCCTTAAAAGGGAGCTCCAGGTAAGGGAGAAGGGAGCAAGGCCAGATTAACAAATAGGCCAAGTAGAAACCGGCCTATGGGCTTCCGTGCCTTTAGGAGCTCCGCGCTGGCTCCCCCCCCCCGTTTCCCCCCTGCTTGCAGCCCTTCCAGCCTGCACATGCAGCCAGCAATTGAGCCGGTGTTTGCTCGACTTCCCTGGTGCGGCTGCTGCTGGCGTCATCGCCAAGTTTGCCTCTCTCTGCCTCTCCCCCGCAGCTTTGACAAAGGGGCTTTTGAGAAGGCGTTGCAGGCTGTGGGCAGCAGGGCGGCCACTCCAACTCAAGATATTTTGCGAGGGCCCCCCCCACCCCCCGAGATTTTGACTGCCCAGAGGCCTCTGCAGGGTTTAATCCAGCACTGGGAGGGAGGTGGGGTGAGGTGTGCGCTAGAATCCTAGAGTTGGAAGGGACCTCCAGTGTCATCTAGTCCAACCCCCTGCACAACGCAGGAAACCCACAACTACCTACCCCAAATTCACAGGATCCTCATTGCTGTCAGATAGCCATCTAGCCTCCGTTTAAAAACCTCCAAGGAAGGAGAGCCCACCATCTCCCGAGGAGGAAGCCTGTTCCACCGAGGAACCGCTCTAAAGGTCAGGAAGTTCTTCCTAATGTTGAGCCGGAAAGACTTTTGATTTAATTTCAACCCACTGGTTCTGGTCCTACCTTCCAGGGCCACAGAAAACAATTCCACACCATCTTCTATACGACAGCCCTTCAAGGACTTGAAGAGGAGTTCAGAGGAGGGCGAGGAAGACGGTGAGGGGTCTGGAGACCAACTCCGATGAGGGAAAGTTGAAGGAGCTGGGGATGTTTAGCCTGGAGAGGAGGCGGCTGAGAGGTGATAGGATCACCATCTTCAAGTCCTTGAAGAGCTGTCATATAGAGGAGGGTGTGGAATTGTTTTCTGTGGCCCAGAAGGTAGGACCAGAACCAATGGGTTGAAATTAAATCAAGAGTTTCCGTCTCAACATTAGAAAAAACTTCCTGACCGTGAGAGCAGTTCCTCAGTGGAACAGGCTTCCTCTTTGGGAGGTGGTGGGCTCTCCTTCCTTGGAGGTTTTTCAACAGAGGCTAAATGGCCATCTGACAGCAATGAAGATCCTGTGAATTTAGGGGGTGGTATTTGCGGGTTTCCTGCTTTGCGCAGGGGGTTGGACTAGATGACCCTGGAGATCTCTTCCAACTCTTATGATTCTAGGGATCCTCTAGGCTGATCCTGCACTGGACTGACAGAGCAGTCCTCAGTGGAACAGGCTTCCTCGGGAAGCGGTGGGCTCTCCTTCCTTGGAGGTTTTTCAACAGAGGCTAGAGGGCCCTTTGTGAGTTTCTTGCATTGTGCAGAGGGTTTGACTAGATGACCCTGGGGGTCCCTTCTGATTCACCTGCCCTTCTCAGGCAACCAGGTTGCTCCAGGTTCTTTCTTTGACAGGGGCAGAGTGCCAGACAAGAGTTCCCCTAAGAGCTCTTCCATCCCGAGCTGCTCAGCTTTGGCGAGAGATACCTTATACCTCCCCATTTGGAGCCTGTCTCCCTCACACGCACCTCCTCTTTTCTAGCTACCTGAGCCACCGTCTCTCCAAAGCCACGGCCCCCATTTCTACACCACAGAAGATGGAAAGCAGACAGATGTGGCAGCAAAACACCTTTCCTGGAGGATATCATGGCTACGCCCAGCTCCAAATTGCACGTTGGGCCGTTTGAAATAAAACATATTTACAATCTCCAATGTGAACCAATGGGAAACTCTCGCCGGCTCTTGTGTCCTCTGCAATCGTAGCTAATTTTTAAAAAACACGTCTACGTTGCCTCGCAGCTAGACGAGGAAAAACAATCCGTTCCAAAATGTCAACTGTAGAACTCAGTCAATCAAACCACCCCGACCGCAGGTTCTTGGGTGCGGTGAATGGCCGTGTGTGTGTGTGTGTGTGTTGGGATATGCAAGTTTCCCTGCTTGAAGCCATGAAGCCTATTTGGTTACGCCTGCTAATGTCTCAGCTGGCTTAAGTTGTGACATGCTTGTCACCACATCTGGGTGACAAAATGCATCAATTCTAGATTCCGGTGGGCAGCCGTATTGGTCTGAAGCAAGCGAGCAAAGTTAAAGAGTCCAGTGGGACGTTTCAGACCCACTTTAAGACCAGCACCCTGAATAAAACTTCGTAGGTCTTAAAGGTGACTCTGTTCAAAATGCATGATTAGTTAGTACTGGGGCTCTCCCACTGGGCAACAAACACATTGAGGTTCGGTCGGAGGGTCATCACTGGATTTCAGTTCATTGCTCTTTGTCCTTTGCAGTTCTAGATCAATTCCACACGACAGCTTTAATCCTGGTTTAACTCTATCCCCAAACTGACTTTCTGCACTAAAACCATAGAATCACAGAGTCGTAACGCTGGTTTCTCTGATTCTAGTGTAGAAAGTCGGCGTGGGGACAGAGTTAACATAAGAACATAAGAGAAGCCCTGTTGGATCAGGCCAATGGCCCCTCCAGTCCAACACTCTGAGTCACATAAGAGAAGCCCTGTTGGATCAGGCCAATGGCCCCTCCAGTCCAACACTCTTGTGTCACATAAGAGAAGCCCTGTTGGATCAGGCCAATGGCCCCTCCAGTCCAACACTCTTGTGTCACATAAGAGAAGCCATATTGGATCAGGCCAATGGCCCCTCCAGTCCAACACTCTGTGTCACATAAGAGAAGCCATGTTGGATCAGGCCAATGGGCCATCCAGTCTAACACTCTTGTGTCACATAAGAGAAGCCATATTGGATCAGGTCAATGGCCCCTCCAGTCCAACACTCTGTGTCACATAAGAAAAGCCATGTTGGATCAGGCCAATGGCCTCTCCAGTCCAACACTCTGTGTCACATAAGAAAAGCCATGTTGGATCAGGTCAATGGCCCCTCCAGTCCAACACTCTGTGTCACATCAGAATATAAGAGAAGCCATGTTGGATCAGGCCAGTGGCCCTCCAGTCCAACACTCTGTGTCACATAAGAACATAAGAGAAGCCATGTTGCATCAGGTCAATGGCCCCTCCAGTCCAACGCTCTGTGTCACACAGTGGCCAACCCCCCCCCCCCATCCCACACTGAGTCTCTGTAATTAGATTTGCCATCTTCCAGGTGACGGCTGGTGATCGCCTGGATTTATAATTGCTCTTCATGAGAGCCAGTGTGGTGTGGTGGTTAAATGTGTGGACTGTTATCTGGGAGAACTGGGGTTAATTCCGCCCTCCTCCACATGCACCCGTTGATGTGACCTTGAGTCATTTGCAGGTACTCACAGAATGTTTCCTCTCAAGAACAGTTTCTGTCAGAGCTCTCTCAGCTCCACCTACCTCACACGGTGGGGATGGGAAGGGAAAGGAGATTGTAAACTGCTCTGAGACTCCTTCGAGTGGTGAAGGACGGAGTATAAATGCAATCTCCTCCTCCGACCACAGAGATCACTTGCCTAGGAAAAAAACAGGATTGAAGCTCTAGTCTCTTCTCACAGGAGGTTTAGGAGTCTCAGGGGAAAGATGCAGTTTAGATGGTAGTCAGACAGGATGTTTTTCCCGTGTCTTTTTGTAAACCTCCCGCCCCCTTTATTAGCAAGTAAAGTTTCTGCTTTAAAGCGAATACATTTGGTCTTGTTGCGTTTCTTTCATCCCTGCTGCGTTTGCATACCTAACAGCAGGGTTCATCAAACAAGTAATGACTTTGTGGAATTTGCAGGCAAGGTCTGAGTAGACAAAGACCGATTTTGAGGGACCGAGGGTCGGATTCTGTAGACGGTTGCCTTGTGTTCGTCTCCAGTTCAAAGGACTTCAAGTAACAAGGCGAGGAAAGATTTGGGTGGGTCACTGTGCTGGTCTGAAGCGGGGGTAGCCAAACTTGCTTAACGTAAGAGCTGCATGGCATAGATGAACAAAGCAGGAGTCAAGTGGCACCTTTAAGACCAACCAATTTTTATTTAGAACGTCAGCTTTCGAGGGCGTTCCAAATAAAAATTGGGTGGTCTTAAAGGTAAAACTCGACTCCTGCTTTGTTCAACTGCTTCAGACCAACTTGGATCTATCTACATAGAAGGAGATGTTTGAGAACCTCTAGACAAGGAAGGAAGGAAGGAAGGAAGGAAGGAAGGAAGAAAAGAAAGAGAGAAAGAAAGAAAGAAAGAGAGAAAGAGAGAAAGGAAAAAGAAAGAAAGAGAGAAAGAAAGAAAGAAAGAGAGAAAGAGAGAAAGGAAAAAGAAAGAAAGAGAGAAAGAGAGAAAGGAAAAAGAAAGAAAGAAAGAAAGAAAGAAAGAAAGAAAGAAAGAAAGAAAGAAAGAAAGAAAGAAAATAAATAAATAAATAAATAAATAAATAAATAGGGGAGGGAGAGGAAAGAAACTAAATGCATTCTCCAAGCTGCTGGTTGGCTTGGAGAAATGACTTAAAGAAAAAATTGTCTTCCCCAAGCTGGCCAACAGGGTGGTGGGGCTTCCAGAGCCGCACAATATGTGTGAAAAAGCCGCACGTGGCTCCTGAGCCAGTTTGGCCACCCCTGGTCTGAAGCAACAGAACAAAATTTGAGTCCAGTAGCAACTTTAAGACCAACAGAGTTCTATTCCGGGTATAAGTTTTCAAGTGCCTCTGTATCTGAAGAAGAGGCTGGATGGCCATCTGACAGCAATGAAGGTCCTGTGAATTTAGGGGGAGGTATTTGTGAGTTTCCTGTGTTGTGCAGGGGGTTGGACTAGATGACCCTGGAGGTCCCTTCCAACTCTAGGATTTTCCTTCCTTGGAGGTTTTTCCTTCCTTGGATGGCTAGATGGCCATCTGACAGCAATGAAGGACCTGTGAATTTAGGGGGAGGTATTTGTGAGTTTCCTGCACTGTGCAGAGGGTTGGACTAGATGACCCTGGAGGTCCCTTCCAACTCTATGATTTTCCTTCCTTGGAGGTTTTTCAACAGAGGCTAGATGGCCATCTGACAGCAATGAAGGTCCTGTGAATATAGGGGGAGGTATTTGTGAGTTTATTGCACTGTGCTGGGGGTTGGACTAGATGACCCTGGGGGGGTCTATGATTCTAAGTGTGCATGTCCCTGAAAGCTTATACCCCAGAACAAAACTCTGGGTCTTAAAGATGCCCCTGGACTCAAAGCCAGCCCAAATCCAGGCCCTGCCAGGGCTCAGGGCCTCCACGCTGGACAGGGTGCCGTTTCCACGGCAGGACGAGTGCCCCTGTCCGAGCTTCCTGCCCACGCCCCTCTGGTGCCTTTGGCCATCCTAGGAGGTGAGTGGGGACGTCCGACCAGCCTCCCTGACCCACCCACCTTGTGACAAAAGAGCAGGACAAAGACCCGGGAGATGGCACTGCCACTGGGAGAAAAATACCATTTATTTACAAGTAGAAACATTTTATTATTTAAAAGGACACAATCTGATTGCTAAACTCTCTACAAAGGCGAGTATTAGAAGGCAGCTGGCAGGGTGGGCGGGGGGCTGCGTCCCTCCCCGAGGGGGACCCGCTCGGCCAATCCTTTCCCAACTGGGCCCCTCGGGGTGGCCGGCGACGGAGCCGGCCCAGAATCTCCTACGGGCTCCCGGCGAGGGCCGGATCCACCTGGAATGGGCGCTTCGGTCTCCTTGGCCGCTTCCTCAGACTCTTCTCTCTCCCCCGAGCTTCAGCCAACGGGCTTGCAGGACGCTCTTTCCCAGGCTGATTCTGAAGAAGAGTGGCGGGGAGCGCCCCTGCATCGGCTCCGCTACCCTGAAGAGGAGCTGGGTTGGCGTTCTTCCCTCCGGCCTGGCCCTCAGCCGTCCAGGCCCTCTCCTCTCCAGCCCTCCTCTGAAGTTCTCCAGCAAGCGCCCCTCCCCTCTCGCCCGTCGGCATCCCTCTGCCCCATCGGGGAGGGACGCCGCCGTGAAGCCTCCCGCCCCTCCGCCCAGCACCTGCGCCTACAGAGTACAATACGAAGCAACACAGCTAAGTAAAGCCTGCAGAATCAAAGGAAGGGGTCTGCTGAAGCCCAGCCCCCCTCGCCCGTTAGCTGGGGAGTAGGTCTTGGAGACAGACGTGCTGCTGACGCTCCCCGCCCCCGAACCTGCTGAAGGAAGAGCCCCCCCGCCCCCCGCAATGCAGAAACAGGAAAGGGCAACCTCTTGTTAGCACGAAGTCGTCTCAGCTTGCCCACGAAGGGGGCACGGACTCCTGGAACGACCAGAGCCAGCCTCTGAGCAGAGAAAGGTTTCACCCAGCTAAGGCTGGAATCCACAGCTCCTTCCACCTTCCAGTCTGTCGGTTCTCACTCCACAGGGGCGGGGTGGGGTGGGGGGCTTGTCTGGGAAGGGGGGGCCAAGACGGCCAGTCGGAGCAGAATTTACAAGGGAGGAAGCCGGTGGCGATGGTGGTGGTGGGGGGAGCGGACCTCTCCGTTCGAAGATGCCTCGATGAATTCGACTGCAGCGGTTTCAACTACGCTAGCTGATGCAGTCCCACGGGAAGGCGTATTAGGGGGTTTTTTTGGGGGGGGGGCGTCGCTGGTCCAGGGAAGAATGCTCTCTTATTTATTTGATTCAATTGGATTCTTGACCGCCCTTCCCAATAAGCCGGGCTCGAGGGCGGTTAACGACAGGATCGTAAAGAACAAAGAAATCAAAACTAGAATGAATTAAGGCCCCCCGAAACGTGACGGTCTTCATGTTTAAGGCTGCAGGGAGCAACGGCAAGTTGCCAGAAGAAACCCCACCCCAAATGGCCGCCGTAGGCTCCCTCCCCAACGATGCAGCTGCGCCGCTTCGGGGGAACAAGGCTGGGACGCGGAGTTTGTCCTCCAGACAGCCAGGCGGAGTCTGGGACGATTGCGGAAGCCGTCCCGTTTGAAACGCGGCGGGATCTCGGGTGAGGCTTGGGCTAGGCGGCCTCCCGGCCAGGCGCTTCCTCAGCCACACTAGGGCAAAGGAGGAAGAGGCGGCCTCCCGGCGAGCCACGAGGGAGGGAGAGAGGGAGGGAGGCGTCTGGGGGTGGCTGGGGGGCAGCGGCCCCCTGCTCCCACTCCTCCGGGAGAACATGGGATGGGAGAATGTTTTCAGCCACCAGGGGAGATGGAGTTAGAATTTGGAGTTCTTGTGTGACCTGGAGTTGGCCTGTGGGAACAAAAGAACTTGGTCAGAGAAAGCTGTGCACAGAAGCTGGAACGGCTCTTGAGGTGTCCCTGAACCAAAACTCCATACAATTTGCAAATGGGCATGCACGCAAAAGAGGCACAAATCAGCTGGTCTGTCTCCCCCCCCCCCCTCCCAGCTTCCCTGGTGCCCTCATCTGAAGAAGATGACGTACCCCGCTCTTCTCTCTGAATCAGAGACTCAGGGCGGCTTACAATCTCCTAAATCTTCTCCCCCCACAACAGACACCCTGTGAGGTGGGTGGGGCTGAGAGAGCTCTGACAGAAGCTGCCCTTTCAAGGACAACTCCTATGAAAGTTCTGGCTGACCCAAAGCCATTCCAGCAGCTGCAAGTGGAGGAGTGGGGAATCAAACACGGTTCTCCCAGATAAGAGAGCTCTGGCTGACCCAAGGCCATTCCAGCAGGTGCAAGTGGAGGAGAGGGGAATCAAACCCGGTTCTCCCAGAGAAGAGAGGTCTGGCTGACCCAAGGCCATTCCAGCAGCTGCAAGTGGAGGAGTGGGGAATCAAACCCAGTTCTCCCAGATAAAAGCCTGCGCACTTAACCACTACACCAAGCTGGCTAAAGGTAGCCCCCTGTGCAAGACACCATGTGAGGTGAGGGCTGAGAGAGCTCTGACAGAAGCTGCCCTTTCAAGGACAACCTCTGCCAGAGCTCTGGCTGACCCAAGGCCATTCCAGCAGCTGCAAGTGGAGGAGTGGGGAATCAAACCCGGTTCTCCCAGATAAGAGAGCTCTGGCTGTCCCAAGGCCATGCTAGCAGCTGCAAGTGAAGGAGTGGGGAATCCAACCCGGTTCTCCCAGATAAGAGAGCCATGGCTGACCCAAGGCCATTCCAGCAGCTGCAAGTGGAGGAGTGGGGAATCAAACCCAGTTCTCTCAGAGAAGAGAGCTATGGCTGACCCAAGGCCCTTCCAGCAGCTGCAAGTGGAGGAGTGGGGAATCAAACCCGGTTCTCCCAAATAAGAGAGCTCTGGCTGACCCAAGGCCATTCCAGCAGCTGCAAGTGGAGGAGTGGGGAATCAAACCCAGTTCTCTCAGAGAAGAGAGCTATGGCTGACCCAAGGCCATTCCAGCAGCTGCAAGTGGAGGAGTGGGGAATCAAACCTGGTTCTCTCAGAGAAGAGAGCTCTGGCTGACCCAAGGCCATTCCAGCAGCTGCAAGTGGAGGAGTGGGGAATCAAACCCGGTTCTCTCAGAGAAGAGAGCTATGGCTGACCCAAGGCCCTTCCAGCAGGTGCGAGTGCAGGAGTGGGGAATCAAACCCGGTTCTCCCAGATAAGAGTCCGCACACTTCACCACTACACCAAACTCACTCTGACTGTTATAGGGCCGCTGTTAGCCTTCCCCTCAGGGGCGGGCTGCCTTGCTCGCAGAATCCATCTCCTCCCCACCCCCCAATGCAGGGTGAATGCCACAGGAACAGGAGGATCCCACATGTAGCGGCTTCACACCTGATCCAGAAGCTGCCCCTCCTCCCCACAGCCAGGAGAGGCCAAGCTAGCAGGGGGGGGGGGGGGTGTCCTTCCACTCCCTCCAGTAGAGCCTGCCAGCTGGATGCTGCAAGGTGCTGGTTAACGAGCAAGGGCTGCTTTCCACACCGGGTGCCGCAACCCAGAAACTGTGCCTGTCGAAAGTGGCGGAGAGCAGCGTTCCCTCTCAGCTGAGTGAGCGTGAGCCAGCTCACACATTTCAAGCCCCCAGCTGATACATTTTGGTCTCAGCTCAGGCAGGCTGGCCGCAGGGCGCACTCATGGACGCTGGAGCTCTCCGCTTGAATGCCAGCAGCTCACAAAGCAGGATTTTTGCTCACAAGACTCTGCAGCTCAGAGGGAAAGCTGGCGGAGTGGCACGAAAGGGTGTGCCCCTGTGCCAGCCAATCAGAACAGGGTGCATACAAGCCTGCTGGGAGTGGGCGGGGTCATGCTTGCCTGCTGCTGCAGCAGCACTAGAGGCCTGTCGAAGGCAAAGAAGAAGGAGACATTGGATTTATATCCCGCTCTCCACTCCGAATCTCACAGCGGCTCACGATCTCCATTACCTTCCCCCCCACAACAGATACCCTGGGAGGTGGGTGGGGCTGAGAGAGCTGACAGAAGCTGCCCTTTCAAGGACAACTCCTGCGAGAGCCATGGCTGACCCAAGCCCATTCCAGCAGCTGCAAAGTGGAGGGGAATCAAACCCTGTGAGGTGGGTGGAGCTGAGAGAGCTCTGACACAAGCTGCCCTTTCAAGGACAACTCCTATGAGAGCCATGGCTGACCCAAGGCCATTCCAGAAGCTGCAAAGTGGAGGAGTGGGGACTCAAGCCCTGTGAGGTGGGTGGGGCTGAGAGAGCTCTGAAGAAGCTGTCCTTTCAAGGACAACTCCTACGAGAGCCATGGCTGATCCAAGGCATTCCAGCAGCTGCAAAGTGGAGGAGTGGGGACTCAAACCCTGTGAGGTGGGTGGGGCTGGGAGAGCTCTGACAGAAGCTGCCCTTTCAAGGACAACCTCTGCCAGAGCTCTGGCTGAGCCAAGGCCATTCTTGCAGCTGCAAGTGGAGGCGTGGGGAATCAAATCCGGTTCTTGCAGATAAGAGTCCCCGCACTTCACCATGACACCAAACCGACAAATAGGATACGGCTGCTTTTCTTGTGTCAGGTCTTGTGAGGAATGCTCGAGAAGCACCCCAGAGAGTCACACAGCTCACCCCACCTGTCCCTGCCCCAGCTCAGCGCGGGGGGGGGGGGGGGGGACGGGTCACTTGCACAGGAAGGGCCCCAGCTCTCTCCCCGCCCCACCCCCCGTGCTAGGATCCTATCTGCCTCCTCTTGAATCTCTCTCTCTTCCTCCAGCCATCTCTCCACTGCCTACAGAGCATGAATTCAAGCACTTCCCCTGCTTTTGCAGCCCTCGAAAAATTGCCACGTTAAGGCCACTTCTGCCACAACGGGCTCCCCCCTTGCCCCTCCCACGCCTCTTACCTTGCCCTTGGGTGAAGCGCTTGTCCGGGGAGACCTCCGGATGCTGCCCCGAGGGGAATTCTTCGGAGTCACTTTCCGGTTGGCCCCACGGCGCAGGAGGCTGTTGCCCAGTTTCTTCGGTGTGTTGAGAATGCTGAATGCCAGGGACTGGCGCTTCTCCGTCTGCGGGCGAGAGAGGAGCGCGGTTGTTCCGGATCATCAGGGCGTTGTCCTCCCTTCCCCCCTCCCAGTTTGGTGTAGTGGGTAAGTGTGAGGACTCTTATCTGGGAGAACCGGGCTTGATTCCCCCCTCCTCCCCTTGCAGCTGCTGGAATGGCCTGGGGTCAGCCATAGCTCTCTTATCTGGGAGAAATGGGTTTGATTCCCCACTCCTCCCCTTGCAGCTGCTGAAATGGCCTTGGGTCAGCCAGAGCTCTCTTATCTGGGAGAACCGGGCTTGATTCCCCACTCCTCCACTGGCAGCTGCTGGAATGGCCTTGGGTCAGCCAGAGCTCTCTTATCTGGGAGAACTGGGTTTGATTCCCCACTCCTCCACTTGCAGCTGCTGGAATGGCCTGGGGTCAGCCAGAGCTCTCTTATCCGGGAGAACCGGGTTTGATTCCCCACTCCTCCACCGGCAGCTGCTGGAATGGTCTGGGGTCAGCCAGAACTCTCTTATCCGGGAGAACCGGGTTTGATTCCCCACTCCTCCACTTGCAGCTGCTGGAATGGCCTTGGGTCAGCCAGAGCTCTCGCAGAGTAGTCCTTGGAAAGGCAACTTCTGTGAGAGCTCTCTCAGCCCCACCCACCTCACAGGGCGTCTGTTGCGGGAGAGGAAGATACAGAAGATTGGAAGCCCCTCTGAGTCTCTGATTCAGGGAGAAGGGCGGGGTGTAAGTCTGCAGTCGTCTTCTTCTTCACACCAAGCCTCTTTCCCCTGATCTCCCTATTCACCCTGCCCTCCCCGCCCCCACCTGCTCCCATCCACACGGCTCTCACCTGTTTGTTGGGGCCTGGGGCTGCTGTCTTCTTGTTCCCCGGGAGGGAGCTGCGCTTGAGTTCCTCATTCCGCCGCTTGGGGGTCTGGGGCCGCGGGAAGCAGCTGGCTGGCTTCTTGGACTGCAGTGGGAGACAAGAGAGTTCACCCCTGGCCAAAGCTGCACCGTCTGGGTAAAGTGGGGCAACTCATGGGAACGCAAAGGAACTCACCTCCCTGCCCACCCCCAGTCCTACTGGACAGGTGAGGAGGGCAGGAAGGAAGGAAAACCCGAGAGGCAGAAGAGGGAGGGATGCTGGACAGCTCGCAAAGATCCCCCCAGGATGTTCCAGAGAGCCCTTCGCCAAAAGAAAGCCCCCTCATCTCTCTGCACTCCCTGCCTCCCCCCAGCTTTCAGAGGTGAAGACCTCAAGCTCATAGGAACAGAAGAGAAGCCCTGTTGGATCAGGCCAGTGGCCCCTCCAGTCCAACACTCTGTGTCACATAAGAACATAAGAGAAGCCACGTTGCATCAGGCCAGTGGCCCCTCCAGTGCAACACTCTGTGTCACATAAGAACATAAGAGAAGCCCTGTTGGATCAGGCCAGTGGCCCCTTCAGTCCAACACTCTGTGTCACATAAGAACATAAGAGAAGCCCTGTTGGATCAGGCCAATGGCCCTTCCAGTCCAACACTCTGTGTCACATAAGAATAGAAGAGAAGCCCTGTTGGATCAGGCCAGTGGCCCCTCCAGTCCAACACTCTGTGTCACAGAAGAACATAAGAGAAGCCATGTTGGATCAGGCCAATGGCCCATCCAGTCCAACACTCTGTGTCACATAAGAACATAAGAGAAGCCACGTTGGATCAGGCCAGTGGCCCCTTCAGTCCAGCACTCTGTGTCACATAAGAACATAAGAGAAGCCCTGCTGGATCAGGCCAGTGGCCCCTCCAGTCCAACACTCTGTGTCACATAAGAACATAAGAGAAGCCGTGTTGGATCAGGCCAGTGGCCCATCCAGTTCAACACTCTGTGTCACATAAGAGAAGCCCTGTTGGATCAGGCCAGTGGCCCCCCAGTCCAACACTCTGTGTCACATAAGAACATAAGAGAAGCCCTGTTGGATCAGGCCAGTGGCCCCTCCAGTCCAACACTCTGTTTCTCCTAAGAACATACGAGAAGCCATGTTGGATCAGGCCAGTGGCCCCTCCAGTCCAACACTCTGTGTCACATAAGAACATAAGAGAAGCCATGTTGGATCAGGCCAGTGGCCCCTCCAGTCCAACACTCTGTGTCACATAAGAACATAAGAGAAGCCATGTTGGATCAGGCCAGTGGCCCATCCAGTTCAACACTCTGTGTCACATAAGAGAAGCCCTGTTGGATCAGGCCAGTGGCCCCTCCAGTCCAACACTCTGTTTCTCCTAAGAACATAAGAGAAGCCCTGTTGGATCAGGCCAGTGGCCCCTCCAGTCCAACACTCTGTTTCTCCTAAGAACATAAGAGAAGCCCTGTTGCATCAGGCCAATGGCCCCTCCAGTCCAACACTCTGTGTCACATAAGAACATAAGAGAAGCCCTGTTGGATCAGGCCAGTGGCCCCTCCAGTCCAACACTCTGTGTCACATAAGAACATAAGAGAAGCCCTGTTGGATCAGGCCAGTGGCCCCTCCAGTCCAACACTCTGTGTCACATAAGAACATAAGAGAAGCCCTGTTGGATCAGGCCAATGGCCCCTCCAGTCCAACACTCTGTGTCACATAAGAACATAAGAGAAGCCCTGTTGCATCAGGCCAATGGCCCCTCCAGTCCAACACTCTGTGTCACATAAGAACATAAGAGAAGCCCTGTTGGATCAGGCCGGTGGCCCCTCCAGTCCAACACTCTGTGTCACATAAGAACATAAGAGAAGCCCTGTTGCATCAGGCCAGTGGCCCCTCCAGTCCAACACTCTGTGTCACATAAGAACATAAGAGAAGCCCTGTTGGATCAGGCCAGTGGCCCCTCCAGTCCAACACTCTGTGTCACATAAGAACATAAGAGAAGCCCTGTTGCATCAGGCCAGTGGCCCCTCCAGTCCAACACTCTGTGTCACATAAGAACATAAGAGAAGTTCTGTTGGATCAGGCCAATGGCCCCTCCAGTCCAACACTCTGTGTCACATAAGAACATAAGAGAAGCCCTGTTGCATCAGGCCAGTGGCCCCTCCAGTCCAACACTCTGTGTCACATAAGAACAGAGAAGCCCTGTTGGATCAGGCCAGTGGCCCCTCCAGTCCAACACTCTGTGTCACATAAGAACATAAGAGAAGCCCTGTTGGATCAGGCCAGTGGCCCCTCCAGTCCAACACTCTGTGTCACATAAGAACATAAGAGAAGTCCTGTTGCATCAGGCCAGTGGCCCCTCCAGTCCAACACTCTGTGTCACATAAGAACATAAGAGAAGCCCTGTTGGATCAGGCCAATGGCCCCTCCAGTCCAACACTCTGTGTCACATAAGAACATAAGAGAAGCCCTGTTGCATCAGGCCAATGGCCCCTCCAGTCCAACACTCTGTGTCACATAAGAACATAAGAGAAGCCCTGTTGGATCAGGCCAGTGGCCCCTCCAGTCCAACACTCTGTGTCACATAAGAACATAAGAGAAGCCCTGTTGGATCAGGCCAGTGGCCCCTCCAGTCCAACACTCTGTGTCACATAAGAGAAGCCCTGTTGGATCATGCCAATAGCCCCTCCACTTCAACACTCTGTGTCACATAAGTGACACAGAGTGTTGGACTGGAGGGGCCACTGGCCTGATCCAACATGGCTTCTCTTATGTTCTTATGTGATTCAGAGTGTTGGACTGGATGGGCCTTTGGCCTGATCCAACATGGCTTCTCTTATATTCTTGTGTTCTTAACGACTCTTCAGAGTAAAAAAATTATGTTCACCACTCCCCCCCTCAGCTTGCCTGCATCAGCCCTTCCCACTTGCTAGAATCCGTCCCAAGGAAAAGGCCCGCCACAAGCGACCAGCCCTGCCTGAGGCAGGGCACCTTTTCCCCTTCTCCCCACACTCCTAAGGCTCTCTGGAGCCCTCCAACGTCCTCCCCGCACTGCTGGGCTGCTCACCTCTGGGCTGCCGAGGCCCTGCTGGGACTCCGTCGAGGGGCGTTTCCTCTGCTGCCGAGTGGCCACGCCTGCAGCCAGCCAGGCAGAGCTCAGCGTGCTGCGCCGGGTGGTGGGGCCCTCCGCGATCTGTGAGGGGAGCATGCTAGCACGCCGGAGCGTCTCTTTGGGGTCTCCGGTCTTCATCTCCTCGTCTGTGATGGTGGTCAGGGACACGGATGGCTGCCAAAGGAAGGGCGCGGGGAAATCAAGTCACAGGATTCGCACACAAGCCCCCCTCCTTCTGGGGTTTGATTCCTGGTCTTATGCAGCTGCTAGTTTGAACATATGAAGCTGCCTTATACTGAATCAGACCTTTGGTCCATCAAAGTCAGTCTTGTCTTCCCAGACTGGCAGCGGCTCTTTCTCCAGGGTCTCCAGCTGAGATTTTCAACGCCAACTTGCCTGGACCCCTTTTTCTTGGAGCTGCCGGGGACTGAACCTGGGACCTTCTGCTTACCGAGCAGATGCTCTACCACTGAGCCACAGCCCCATTCATGGCTCTTCAGGGTCTCCAGCTGAGGTTTTTCACGCCTACTTGCCTGGACCCTTTTTTGGAGATGCCGGGGATTGAACCTGGAACCTTCTGCTTACCAAGCAGATGCTCTACCACTGAGCCACAGCCCCATTCATGGCTCTTCAGGGTCTCCAGCTGAGGTTTTTCACGCCTACTTGCCTGGACCCTTTTAGTTGGAGATGCCGGGGATTGAACCTGGGACCTTCTGCTTCCCAAGCAGATGCTCTACCACGGAGCCACTGTCCAAGGTCAAATGACCTTGGCGTGCGTACTCAGAAAGCTCTGCTGCAGATGGTGCCCCGTGTTTCACTCTCACACAAATGATGCATTTCGCATGCAGATCTTTGGGAAGTGACTTCAATCCTGTCATCCAGCCCAGTAAAGAGATACCAACTCCAGAATCCCCCTCAGCAGAAATCTCCAAGCCTTGGCTGGCTGGCCGTTGGATGCAAGACACTTTCCGGTCTCTCTCCCCAGATTATGATGATATTGGATTTATATCCCGCCCTCCATTCCGAATTTCAGAGTCTCAGAGTGGCTTACAATCTCCTATATCTTCTCCCCCCACAACGGACACCCTGTGAGGTAGGTGGGAGTGAGAGGGCTCTCACAGCAGCTGCCCTTTCAAGGACAACTCTGCCAGAGCCATGGCTGACCCAGGGCCATTGCAGCAGCAGCAAGTGGAGGAGTGGGGAATCAAACCCGGTTCTCCCAGATAAGAGTCCGTGCACTTAACCACTACACCAAACTGACCCGTTCAAGAACAACTCCTATGAGAGCTATGGCTGACCCAAAGCCATGCTAGCAGGTGCAAGTGGAGGAGTGGGGAATCAAACCCAGTTCTCCCAGAGAAGAGAGCTCTGGCTGACCCAAGGCCATTCCAGCAGCTGCAAGAGGAGGAGTGGGGAATCAAACCCAATTCTCCCAGAGAAGAGAGCTCTGGCTGACCCAAGGCCATTCCAGCAGCTGCAAGTGGAGGAGTGGGGAATCAAACCCAGTTCTCCCAGATAAGAGAGCTCTGGCTGATCCAAGGCCATTCCAGCAGCTGCAAGTGGAGGAGTGGGGAATCGAACCCGGTTTTCCCAGATAAGAGAGCTCTGGCTGACCCAAGGGCATTCCAGCAGCTGCAAGCGGAGGAGTGGGGAATCAAACCCAGTTCTCCCAGATAAGAGAGCTCTGGCTGATCCAAGGCCATTCCAGCAGCTGCAAGCGGAGGAGTGGGGAATCAAACCCAGTTCTCCCAGATAAGAGAGCTCTGGCTGACCCAAGGGCATTCCAGCAGCTGCAAGCGGAGGAGTGGGGAATCAAACCCAGTTCTCCCAGATAAGAGAGCTCTGGCTGATCCAAGGCCATTCCAGCAGCTGCAAGTGGAGGAGTGGGGAATCAAATCCAGTTCTCCCAGAGAAGAGAGCTCTGGCTAACCCAAGGGCATTCCAGCAGCTGCAAGTGGAGGAGTGGGGAATCAAACCCAGTTCTCCCAGAGAAGAGAGCTCTGGCTGACCCAAGGGTATTCCAGCAGCTGCAAGCGGAGGAGTGGGGAATCAAACCCAGTTCTCCCAGATAAGAGAGCTATGGCTGACCCAAGGCCATTCCAGCAGGTGCAAGTGGAGGAGTGGGGGATCAAACCCGGTACTCCCAGAGAAGAGAGCTCTGGCTGACCCAAGGCCATTCCAGCAGGTGCAAGTGGAGGAGTGGGGAATCCAACCCGGTTCTCCCAGAGAAGAGAGCTCTGGCTGACCCAAGGCCATTCCAGCAGCTGCAAGTGGAGGAGTGGGGAATCAAACCCGGTTCTCCCAGATAAGAGAGCTATGGCTGACCCAAGGCCATTCCAGCAGGTGCAAGTGGAGGAGTGGGGAAATCAAACCCGGTTCTCCCAGATAAGAGAGCTCTGGCTGACCCAAGGCCATTCCAGCAGCTGCAAGTGGAGGAGGGGGGAATCAAACCTGGTTCTCCAAGAGAAGAGTCTCTATGGTGGTTGTGCCAAACAAATGGGTCTTGGGACTTTAGACTTTAAATGAGAAAATGTAGACTAACGGGGTGTTAGTCTAATAGGGACTTAGACTTTTCATGGAATGCTTGACTGTAGAATTGTGCTTAACTATGGAGCTATGCTTGACTACAGAACTGAATTCTAACTATATAACTGTTATCAGAGAAGAAACTTAGAGTCTAATAAAGCTTATCTATTAGGTCTTGAAACTCAGGCGTCGTTTCGTAGAAAAATAGGTGGTGGAGCTCATCCAGGGATTGCTATGCAGCTGCACCTACTCTTCAATGGACAAGGAGGTGGAACTCTCAGAGAGGTTCAGGAGCTGTGCTCCTGTGAGCTCCCGCTGAATCCGAGGCTTATTAGCAGGCCGAATACATTCAGTGGAAGCTCACAGGAGCGCAGCTCCTGAACCTCTCTGAGAGTTCCACCCCCTCCTTCTGCGAGTTCCACCTCCTTGTCCACTGAACAGTAGGTGCGGCTGCATAACAATCCCAGGATGAGCTCCATGACCTATTTTCCTACAAAACGACCCCTGTGTATTAGCCTTCTGATAACTGCAGATTGTTTCAGCTACCGAGGGGTGCAAAAATAAACCCCGCCTCGCTATCCAAAGCCCTGTGCTGGACCAAAGCCACAGCTTGCCTGGCTGCTCGCGATCTGCGCCGACTTACTCTGGACTCCAACGGGTAGCAGGTCTTGAGGTGAGGTGGGCACACCCGGTTGCGCTGCTGCAGCTCGGCGATCCGGCTCCACTCCTCCAGGTGGTCTGGCTCGTCCTGGCACGACCCCAGCTGCAGGCTGCTGCGACCTGGGAGCGGGAGAAGCCAAGGGGGAGCTCTGGGGGGCCGAGAACTCTCCGAAGAGAGACCGGCCCTGAGACGCGGAGCGATCGCCCTGGAGGCTCCGTGGGGCCATTGACCAGATACCTCCCACCCTCCACAAATGGAAGGCTCACAGCTGGACCCAGAAGCAGCCAGCTGCTGCGGCATCGAGGGGAGCTGCTGTCAAGCCTGCCTCAGAACTCCCTGAGCAGAACACGCTCATCTGAATGGCTTTCTCTCACTCCAGACAGCCATGGCCACACAGGTAAGAGCATCAGAAGAGCCCTGCTGGGTCAGACCAGGGAGGGTCCCTCTAGTCCAGCCTCCTGTCTCACACAGGGGCCAGCCAGTTCCTCCAGAGGTCCAACAACAGGGCAGAGAGTCTGAGGCCTTCCCCTGAGAAGAACCTCAGAAGAGCCCTGCTGGATCAGACCAGGGAGGGTCCATCTAGTCCAGCCTCCTGTCTCACACAGGGGCCAGCCAGTTCCTCTGGAGGCCCAACAACAGGGCAGAGAGGCCGAGGCCTTCCCCTGAAGAACCTCAGAAGGAGCCTGCTGGATCAGAACAGGGCGGGTCCATCTAGTCCAGCCTCCTGCCTCACACAGTGGCCAACCAGTTCCTCTGGAGGGCCAACAACAGGGCAGAGAGGCCAAGGCCTTCCCCTGAGAAGAACCTCAGAAGAGCCCTGCTGGGTCAGACCAGGGAGGGTCCATCTAGTCCAGCCTCCTGACTCACACAGTGGCCAGCCAGTTCCTCTGGAGGGCCAACAACAGGGCAGAGAGGCTGAGGCCTTCCCCTGAGAAGAACCTCAGAAGAGCCCTGCTGGGTCAGACCAGGGAGGGTCCATCTAGTCCAGCCTCCTGTCTCACACAGTGGCCAGCTAGTTCCTCTGGAGGGCCAACAACAGGGCAGAGAGGCCGAGGCCTTCCCCTGAGAAGAACCTCAGAAGAGCCCTGCTGGATCAGACCAGGGAGGGTCCCTCTAGTCCAGCCTCCTGCCTCACACAGTGGCCAGCTAGTTCCTCTGGAGGGCCAACAACAGAGAGGCCGAGGCCTTCCCCTGAGAAGAACCTCAGAAGAGCCCTGCTGGATCAGACCAGGGAGGGTCCATCCAGTCCAGCCTCCTGCCTCACACAGGGGCCAGCCAGTTCCTCTGGAGGGCCAATCACAGGGAAGAGAAGCCAAGCCCTCCCCCTGATGTTGCCTCCTGGCTCTGGGATTCAGAGGTTGACTGCCTGCAAACATGGAGGCTCCCTTCAGTCCCCACATCTAGTAGCTGCTGACGGAGCCACCTTCCACAAACTGGTCATGTTCTTGTGATGGGAAGCCTATTCTCGGCCCCGACACAAAGAGCGACACTCACCTCTGACCCCGGAGCGCCTCATGGAACTGCGGGTGGTTGGTCGGTAGCCGGGCAAGCTCATGAGCGCCGCGTGGGCCGATGCGTCGTCCGGGGAGGAGGCGCTGAGCCTGGCGAGGGATTCTTGGGAAGGCAGGCTGGCCAGCGAGCGGGTGGAGGAGGTGGCTGCCGAACGCAGGCGGGTCTTGACGGACTCCTGGCTGGGGGCGCTGGCCTGCGACCCAGAGGACTGCAAGCTGAAGAAGGAGGCGTTGGTGCTGTCAGGTGTCCCCAGCTCAGAGTGTTTCTGTGAAGAAGCAGGTGGAAGAAAGGCCTCGCTTGGAGCTCCCAGCAAGCAACGCTGTGGATGTTCTTTCCCCTGCCCCCAAACCCCACCCCAGCAGGAAACCACTTCCCCCTGCATGCAAATGCGGTGCTTGTGCAAATAGGCCCCTTCTCAGATCTATGCACAGCTCTGCATGATTCATGAAGAGAGATGAAGAAGATATTGGATTCATACCCCTCCCTTCTCTCTGAATCAGAGACTCAGAGCAGCCTACAATCTTCTTTATCTTCCTCCCCCACAACAGACATCCTGTGAGGTAGGTGGGGCTGAGAGAGCTCTGACAAAAGCTGCCCTTTCAAGGGCAGCTCTGCGAGACCTATGACTAATCCAAGGCCATTCCAGCAGCTGCAAGGGGAGGAGTGGGGAATCCAACCCGGTTCTCCCAGATAAGAGTCCTTTAACCTTTCTCTTTTTACCTATCTCTGCCACAACAGACACCCTGTGAGGTGGGTGGGGCTGAGAGCGCTCCGACAGAAGCTGCCCTTTCAAGGACAACTCCTACGAGTGCTGTGGCTGACCCAAGGGCATTCCAGCAGCTGCAAGTGGAGGAGTGGGGAATCAAGCCTGGTTCTTCCAGATAAGAGAGCTCTGGCTGACCCCAGGCCATTCCAGCAGCTGCAAGTGGAGGAGTGGGGAATCAAGCCTGGTTCTTCCAGATAAGAGTCCTTTTACCATTCTCTTTTTACCTTTCTCTGCCACAACAGACACTCTGTGAGGTGGGTGGGGCTGAGAGAGCTCCGACAGAAGCTGCCCTTTCCAGGACAACTCCTACAAATGCTGTGGCTGGCCCAAGGCCATTCCAGCAGCTGCAAGTGGAGGAGTGGGGAATCCAACCCGGTTCTCCCAGATGAGAGTCCGCACACTTAACCAATGTACCAAACTGACTAGGGTGGTGCTTGGCTCTCGGGATGCCAAAAGCAAGCGCCGGAAGCTGCATTTGTATGGAAGCGCCACCCCCCAAAAGCGCTCTGGGACGTGCTCCGGCTAACCCCTCTGCTCCCATCCGCCCGTGTTACCTTGATCATAGTGATGTTGATCACCTGTGTGGTGCGCCGGCGAGCAGAGAGAGTCTTCCGTCCCGACTCGAAGGAAAGGTCACCTGTGGGGCTGACGCTGGACCCGAGCTTGGACCGCGACCGGGTGGGGATGGGGGTGAAGTACAGGCTCTCCAAGGACTCCACTTTGCGCGGCAGCTGCTGCAACCCTCTGGAGGGCTCTGCCGGCCCGGATTCCGAGAGGGAACGGCGGGTCTTCCTGTGCGGAAGAGAGACGTGGGGAGTGAAGCGGCCGCAACCGCTGGGCCCAGGACACGCGCAGGAAGCAGCCTTCTACTGAATCAGGCATTCGATCGCAGTTGGTTTTGACCACTCTGACTGGCAGCAGCTCTCCAGGGTCTTTTTACAACCAGGACTAGCTGCCCCCCCCCAAGCACCGAGAACGTATGAGAAGCCCTGTTGGATAAGGCCAGTGGCCCCTCCAGTCCAACACACTGTGTCACATCAGAACATAAGAGAAGCCCTGTTGGATCAGGCCAATGGCTCATCCACTCCAACGCTCTGTGTCACATAAGAACATAAGGGAAGCCCTATTGGATCAGGCCAGTGGCCCCTCCAGTCCAACACTCTGTGTCACAGAAGAACATAAGAGAAGCCCTGTTGAATCAGGCCAGTGGCCCCTCCAGTCCAACACTCTGTGTCACAGAAGAACATAAGAGAAGCCCTGTTGGATCAGGCCAGTGGCCCCTCCAGTCCAACACTCTGTGTCACATAAGAACATAAGAGAAGCCCTGTTGGATCAGGCCAGGGGCCCCTCCAGTCCAACACTCTGTGTCACAGAAGAACATAAGAGAAGCCCTGTTGAATCAGGCCAGTGGTCCCTCCAGTCCAACATTCTGTGTCACATAAGAACATAAGGGAAGCCCTGTTGGATCAGGCCAATGTTCCCTCCAGTCCAATGCTCTGTGTCACACAGTGGCCAAAAAACCCAGGTGCCATCAGGAGGTCCACCAGTGGGGCCAGGACACTAGAAGCCCTCCAACTATGCCCCCCCCCCAAGAACCAAGAATACAGAGCCTCACTGCCCCAGACATAAAAACATAAGAGAAGCCATGTTGGATCAGGCCAGTGGCCCCTCCAGTCCAACACTCTGTGTCACACAGTGGCCAAAAAACCCAGGTGCCATTAAGAGCTCCACTAACGGGGCCAGGAGACTAGACTCCCTCCCACTGCTGCCCACCCCCCCCCCCCCCAGCATCAAGAATACAGAGCATCACTGTCCCAGACATAAAAACATAAGAGAAGCCATATTGGATCAGGCCAGTGGCCCATCCAGTCCAACACTCTGTGTCACATAAGAGAAGCCCTGTTGGATCAGGCCAGTGGCCCCTCCAGTCCAACACTCTGTGTCACATAAGAACATAAGAGAAGCCCTATTGGATCAAGCCAGTGGCCCATCCAGTCCAACACACTGTGTCACATAAGAACATAAAAGAAGCCCTGTTGGATCAGGCCAATGGCCCATCCAGTCCAACACTCTGCGTCACACAGTGGCCAAAAAAATCCTGGTGCCATCAGGAGGTCCATCAGTGGGGCCAGGACACTAAAAGGCCTCCCACTGTGCCCCCCCCAAGCACCAAGAATACAGAGCATCACTGCCCCAGACATAAGAACATAAGAGAAGCCATGTTGGATCAGGCCAATTGCCCATCCAGTCCAACACTCTGTCATACATTGGCCGAAAAAACCCTGGTGCCATCAGGAGGTCCATCAGTGGGGCCAGGACACTAGAAGCCCTCCCACTGGGGTCCCACCCCCCAAGCACCCAGAATACAGAGCATCACTGCCTCAGACAGAGAGTTCCATCAATATACTGCAGCTAAGAGGCGCCAATGCAGCCCCAGCAGCATCTCCAGTTAAAAAGGACCAGGCAGGAGGTGATGTAAAAAGACAGAGCGGACAATACCAACGGCAATCAAAGTGCTGGCGGGGGGGGGGGGGCAACTATCACTGCGCAGGCTCAGAGTCTTCCTGGCTTCAATGCCTGGGCCCAGAATACCCCGCTCCCAGGTCCAAGCTGAGGTCTTGTACCAAGAAGAGAAGAAGAAGAGATTGGATTAGATTTATTCCCTGACCTTCACTGCCTGAAGGAGTCTCAGGGCGGCTCACAATCTCCTTTCCCTTCCCCTCCCCACAACAGACATCCTGGGAGGTAGGTGGAGCTGAGAGAGCTCGGACAGAAACTGCTCTTGAGAGGAAGAGCTCTGCGAGAACTTGTGGCTGACCCAAGGTCACTCCAGCCAGGCACTTCTGTTCATCTCAGATGAGCAACCTTCCAGGAAACAGGGCAGGGAAAGCCACTGGAGGCAGTAGGGCAGTCCGGGTGGGTATTCCTCTGCCCGGGAGGCTCCCAACCGGCCGGCCCACATTGGGCCACCTGGGGGAACCTCCTCCGACATCGTCAGCACGATGAAGTCACCCGGAAGTGACCTCATCGGGCCAGCAACAGCGCGCAGCAGCCGATCTGGGCATTTCCAGGAAAACTCTATGGCTTTCCCCGGATGCTCTAGCCATTTGGGAGGGAAAACGGTATGGTACAAATAGGCACCACAGAGTCTTCCCCTCCCAAATGGCTAGAGCGTCCCGGAAACTCCTAGAGTTTCCCTGGAAATGCCTAGAGCGTCCACGAGCGGCGTTGCCATGATGACATCCCTTCCGGGTGACGTTGGAGGCAGCTGATCCGCCCTGCTGCTGCCCAGCATGTTGCCTGGGGTTGCCAGGCCCGGGTTGGGAAACTCCTGGAGATTAGAGGATGGAGCACGAGGAGGACCCTCAGGGGAGTCCAAGGCCACAGAGTCCACCTTCCAAAGCAGCCCTTTTCTCCAGGGGAACTGATCTCCGTAGTCTGGAGATGAGCTGGAATTCCAGGAGATTCCACAGGCCCCACCTGGAGGCAGCTGGCATCCCAAATTGCCCCCCCCCCACCCCTCAGGAGGGCAAGCAGAGGCTCTGCACTCTACCTGGTGGAGTTGAGGGATGGGGTTTCCTCACTGCTACTCAAGTCCAGGCTGTCGGTGCTGATGTCTGCCGCCTTCTGCCGGAAGGCCTCGCGGTGCTTCACTGTGTCCGTGGCCACCTGGAGCTTGCCTTTCTCCCGCAGCTGGCGGTCAGCAAACTCCACCTAGAATCAGAGAGCGGGAAGGGACCTCCAGGGTCATCTAGTCCAGCCCGCTGCACAATGCAGGAAACTCACAAACACCTCCCCCTAGATTCACAGGATCTTCACTGCTGCCAAATAAATGGCCATCTAACCTCTGTTGAAAAACCTCCAAGGAAGGAGAGCCCAAGGAAGGAAGGAATAGAATAATAGAGTTGGAAGGGACCTCCAGGGTCATCTAGTCCAGCCCGCTGCACAATGCAGGAAGCTCACAAACACCTCCCCCTAGATTCACAGGATCTTCATTGCTGCCAAATAAATGGCCATCTAACCTCTGTTGAAAAACCTCCAAGGAAGGAGAGCCCAAGGAAGGAAGGAATAGAATAATAGAGTTGGAAGGGACCTCTAGGGTCATCTAGTCCAACCCCCTGCACAATGCAGGAAACTCACAAACACCTCCCCCTAGATTCAAAGGATCTTCATTGCTGCCAAATAAATGGCCATCTAACCTCTGTTGAAAAACCTCCAAGGAAGGAGAGCCCAAGGAAGGAAGGAATAGAATAATAGAGTTGGAAGGGACCTCTAGGGTCATCTAGTCCAACCCCCTGCACAATGCAGGAAACTCACAAACACCTCCCCCTAGATTCACAGGATCTTCATCACTGTCAGATGGCCATCCAGCCTCTGTTGAAAAACCTCCAAGGAAGGAGAGCCCACCACCTCCCCAAGAAGGAAGCCTGTTCCACTGAGGAACTGCTCTAACCGTCAGGAATTCATAGCGTTGGAAGGGACCTCCAGGGTCATCTAGCCCATCCCCCTGCACAATGCAGGGAACTCACAACCCACCCATCCCCTAAATTCCACAGGATCTTCATTGCTGTCAGCTGGCCATCTAGCCTCTGCTTAAAAACCTCCAAGGAAGGAGAGCCCACCTGTTCCACTGGGGAACTGCTCTAATTCTTTTTAATGTTGAGCCAGAAACTCTTTTGGTTTCAACCCACTGGTTCTGGTCCTACCTTCTGGGGCCACAGAAAACAATTCCACCCCATCCTCTATAGGACAGCCCTTCAAGTACTTGAAGATGGTGATCATATCACCTCTCAGCCGCCTCCTCTCCAGTGAGGTTTCTCAGCTCACTGCCGACCAGACTAGCCCTGTGTGTTTGTGCCGCCAAGTGGGCAGCTGTTGGTAGAACTGAGCTGAGGAAACCTCTCTACCCTCCCTGTTCCAGCTGCTCTGCAAAGCCAGGAAGCAGATGGAAAGAGAGCAGGGGGCAAAGGTGGTCTGTCGGGCAGGCCTGCGTAGATTTGGAATCCTAGAGTTGGAAGGGACCCCCCAGGGTCATCTAGTCCAACCCCCTGCACAATGCAGGAAACCCACAAACCCCTCCCCCTAAATTCACAGGATCTTCATTGCTGTCAGATGGCCATCCAGCCTCTGTTTGAAAACCTCCAAGGAAGGAGAGCCCACCACCTTCCGAGGAGGAAGCCTGTTCCACTGAGGAACCGATCTAACGGTCAGGAAGTTCTTCCTAATGTTGAGCCAGAAACCTGTGTTTCAGTTGGTCAAGTGTCAGGATGAGAGGGCCGACAGACAAACTGCTAGGTACGGAGAAAGCAAAAGAAGCTTGGGGCCCAAGGCAAAGCTCCCCGATGCAACGTTTTTTACTTGTTATAAACACATAAACATACACTATTGGAAGACCCAACGACAGAAGACTTGAGCTTTTGGATTCACTACTGCATACAGAAAAGAGGCCAAGAGACCTAACTCTCCACAGCCTGTGCATCTTTCACTCGGCTCTTTCTTTTCTTACTGCGGAAAGAAGAGATTGGATTTATACCCCACTCTTCACCCTGTGAAGGAATCTCAGAGTGGCTTACAATCTCCTTTCCCTTCCCCTCCTCACAACACACACACTGTGGGGTAAGTGGGGCTGAGAGAGCTCTGACAGAAATTGCTCTTGAGAGGAAACAGCCCTGAGAGAACTTGTGGCCATTCCAGCAGCTGCCAGTGGAGGAGCGGGGAATCAAACCCGGTTCCCGCAGATAAAGAGTCTGCGTGCTTAACCATTACGCCACACTGCCCTCCTCTGTTCCAGAAACTGTTCAGAGGTGAATGCAGCCTGGAAGGAGGAGACATGCAATATATCTAAGCATGGCTTCCAGTCATACCTGCGCCTCTAAGCTGCGGATCCGGCTGGTGAGGTTCTTGCAGCTGAGTTCCGACTCCTTGGCCCGCAGGACGGTGCGCTGAAGCTCCTGAGTCAGGCGCTCTGACTCCACCTTCAGCTCGGCGTTCTCCTTCTCGAGCTGCTCCAGTCCTTTCAGCTTCTCTAGGAGCTCCTGGTTCTGCTGCTTCTTGGCATCATAGTGGGTTTTGGCCTTCTCCATCTGGAAGGGGAGGAGGAAAGGCAGGCAGATCAGCCCTGGGACCCCGCCACTAGCCACAGGGGATGGAAGACCCAGGGCAGGGGTGTCAAACTCATTTGTTAGGAGGGCCGGATCAGACATAAATGAGGCCTTGTTGGATTGGACCATGTCATGCCATTTTGGGCCACGCCATGTGTGTACCTATTTAAGATTAGGGAGCAGAGAAAAAAACTCTCTCTCTCTCTATATATATAAATTTTCTCCCTACTTTATTGAATAATTGAACACACAAAGGGTAATAACAAACAAGGGGGAAAAAACTAACAGCATAAGCGGAGCAAGAGAGAACCGAACAATTTACATGCCGTTCCATTCCGTCTTTTTTCTTATTCCATGATCCCACTTTCTTACAATCCATCTTTTCTATGTTTCCAACCCATTACTTCCATATGTCCTACCATTCAGTAACTTTATGTCTTCGGTAGTTTACATTCTAGTCTTTCTTCTACTTATATACGTCATTCCTTGATATTTTCCATCTTTATCAATTCCATTTTATTAAATTACAGTTCTTTAAGACATTGGATTTAAGTCCCGCCCTCCACTCAAGAGTCTCAGAGCGGCTCACAATCTCCTTTATCTCCCTCCTCTACAACAAACACCCTGTGAGGTGGGTGGGCTGAGAGAGCTCTCCAGAAGCTGCCCTTTCAAGGACAAGCTCTGTGATAACTATGGCTGACCCAGGGCCATGCTAGCAGCTGCAGTTGGAGGAATGGGGAATCAAACCCGGTTCTCCCAGATAAGAGAGCTCTGGCTGACCCAAGGCCATTCCAGCAGGTGCAAGTGGAGGAGTGGGGAATCAAACCCAGTTCTTTAACCAGATATGTACATATCTAAACAACTCGTACCTGGTTTTTAATGATATGTTATTTCTAACCACTCATATAAAAGCTGCCAAGTCTTTTTTACATTCTTGTATATTTCCCTCTTTTAAATTTATTGAGAAAATCCATTTATAACGGACACAGACAAACACAATTAATTTTTTTTTTATTTTTAAAAATTTAAAACATGTTTAAAACATTAGTACTCGTTGGTCTTAAAGGTGCTTTCTTTGTATTTCTCCCATGAAATCCAGGGAACTGGACAAAGGAAGCTCTGGCTCTTTTGCTCCCTCCTCACGGGAGAAGGAGCCTCAGCCAGCGGAAGAAAGAGAGCCTTGGCTCAGTAGCTCTGCTGTGCGATTGACAGAGCCCGGCAAAGCAAGCGCTCCCTCCTCCACTTCCTCCCCAAGGGAGGAGCCTCAGCCAATGGAGGAAATAAGAGGCTTTGCTCTGTAGCTCTTGTGCGATTGAGCAAACCTGGCAAAGGAAGCTGTGATGCAGAAGGAAGCAAGAGAGAGGGAGAAGGAAGCAGAAGACAGCCAGTTGCTCGGGGGCCTGATTCATCCCCTGGGCCACATGTTTGACACCCCCGACCCAGGGTGCATTTTTATTTAAAACGTTTTTATGCCGCCTTTCTGCCCAATCAGAATCCACTGGTGAAAGCTGCCAACAGAGGGGGAAGAGACAAATCTCTTTAGGAAAGGAGTTCCACAGGGCTGAAGCCATGACAGAGAAGGCTCTGTCTAAATCTCAGAAAGAGTTTTATTCCCAGAATTTTTGTTAATTGGATTTTTTGGGCTGATTCACTGATAAGAAACATCAAATCTTTTGTCACGATATTGGTTGCTTCTGCTTGCCAGTTTGGTGTAGGAGAGCCAGTTTGGTGTAGTAGTTAAGTGTGCGGATTCATCTGGGAGAACTGGGTTTGATTCCCCACTCCTTCATTTGCAGCTGCTGGAATGGGGTCAGCCATAGCTCTCGCAAGAGTTGTCCTTGAAAGGGCAGCTGCTGTGAGAGCCCTTTCAGCCCCACCCACCTCACAGGGTGTCTGTTGTGGGGGGAGAAGATACAGGCGATTGAAGCCACTCTAATTCAGAGAGAAGGGCGGGGTATAAATCTGCAATGTTTCTTCTTCTTCTTCAGATGGCAGGGGTAACAGAAGCAGGGTCTCCGGAGATGACCGGAGTGTACAGGTTGGTTAATAGAGGGAAGGCGTGTCAAGGGAAAGTACAGCATGAGTGTACTTTCCCTTAAGCAAGTTTGGCAACAGGGGTGGCCAAACTTGCTTAACATAAGAGCCACACAGAATAAACATCAGATGATTGAAGAAGTAGTTATTGGATTTCTATTCCGCCCTCCACTCCAAAGAGTCTCAGAGCGGCTCACAATCTCCTTTATCTTCTCCCCCCACAACAGACACCCTGTGAGGTGGATGGGGCTGAGAGGGCTCCCACAGCAGCTGCCCTTTCAAGGACAACCTCTGCCAGAGCTATGGCAGATCCAAGGCCATTCCAGCAGCTGCAAGTGGAGGAGTGGGGAATCAAACCTGGTTCTCCCAGATAAGAGAGCTCTGGCTGAACGAAGGCCATTCCAGCAGCTGCAAGTGGAGGAGGGGGGAATCAAACCTGGTTCTCCCAGAGAAGAGAGCTCTGGCTGACCCAAGGCCATTCCAGCAGGTGCAAGTGGAGGAGTGGGGAATCAAACCCAGTTCTCCCAGATAAGAGAGCTCTGGCTGACCCAAGGCCATTCCAGCAGCTGCAAGTGAAGGAGTGGGAAATCAAACCCGGTTCTCCCAGATAAGAGAGCTCTAGGTGACCCAAGGCACTTCCAGCAGCTGCAAGTGGAGGAGTGGGGAATCAAACTCGGTTCTCCCAGATAAGAGAGCTCTGGCTGACCCAAGGCCATTCCAGCAGCTGCAAGTGGAGGAGTGGGGAATCAAACCCGGTTCTCCCAGATAAGAGAGCTCTAGCTGACCCAAGGCCCTTCCAGCAGGTGCAAGTGGAGGAGTGGGGAATCAAACTCGGTTCTCCCAGATAAGAGAGCTCTAGCTGACCCAAGGCCATTCCAGCAGCTGCAAGTGGAGGAGTGGGGAATCAAACCCGGTTCTCCCAGATAAGAGAGCTCTGGCTGACCCAAGGCCATTCCAGCAGCTGCAAGTGGAGGAGCGGGGAATCAAACCCGGTTCTCCCAGATAAGAGAGCTCTGGCTGACTCAAGGCCATTCCAGCAGCTGCAAGTGGAGGAGCGGGGAATCAAGCCCGGTTCTCCCAGATAAGAGTCCGCACACTTAACCGCTACACCAAACTGGCTCTCTTGAGAGCTGGAAGGAAGGAAGGAGAGAGAATAGACGAGGGGTTGAAGAAGGGAGAGAGAGGTAGAAAGAAAGCAACTTTAACTTTAAAAGCATTTTCCAAGCCATCAATAAATGCCTTCTCCAAGTCAGCCAATGAGGCAGTGAGTTCTTGGAGAGCCACGCAATATGCATGAAAAGGCCACATGTGGCTCTCGAGCCAGTTTGGCCACCCCAAGTTAGAATGCTTATCCTCTTCCCCTGCCCCACGAGGCAGATTTGGCTTTCGTACCTGGGTCTTGTAGTGCTCAGCAGTTTGTTCCTTTTGGGCCAGCTGTTCCTGGAGGTCCACCGCCTTCTCCTTCTGCTGTTCGAGTTCCTTCTGCAGCTCCTGTTCGCGCACCTATCGAGTTTTGAGAGAGGAAAGTTCTAGAAGTTCCACAAAAACTGAAACGCTACTCGGAACTCTGCTCAGATTTCAAACCGCAGGACTGCCTGGACAACGACCCAAATACAAAAGCCCTGCAACCCTCTATGTACACTGGGGCTGTTGGGAAAGCTGACTCGTTTCTGCTGCTTCCCCGGCAATGTCCAGAAAAGGGCAACTGGAATGATTCAAGGGCTGGAACACTTTCCCTGCGAAGAAAGGTTAAAACGCTTGGGGCTCTTCAGCTTGGGAGAAACGTCGACTGCGGGGTGACATGAGAGAAGTTGACAAGATAATGCATGGGATGGAGAAAGTAGAGAAAGAAGGACTTTTCTCCCTTTCTCACAGTACAAGAACTCTTGGGCATTCAATGAAATTGCTGAGCAGTCAGGTTAAAACGGATAAAAGGAAGTCCTTCTTTGCCCAAAGGGTGATTAACATGTGGAATTCACTGCCACAGGAGGTGGTGGCGGCCACAAGCATAGCCAGCTTCAAGAGGGGATTGGAGAAAAATATGGAGCAGAGGTGCATCAGTGGCTATTAGCCACAGCGTACTGTCGGAACTCTGTCTGGGGCAGTGATGCTCTGTATTCTTGGTGCTTGGGAAAGGGGGGGGCAAAGTGGAAGGACTTCTAGACCCACTTGTGGACCTCCTGATGGCACTTGGGGTTTTTTTTTTGTGGCCCCTGCGTGACACAGAGTGTTGGACTGGATGGGCCATTGGCCTGATCCAACATGGCTTCTCTTATGTTCCTATGTGTTTTCCCAGGGAAAAGGGAGAAGCCACAGAATACTACCCCAAAATTCTCAGAATTGGAAGGGACCACCAGGATCATTTAGTCCTACCCCCTGCGCAAAGCAGGAAATTCACATATACGAAAACCCATCAAGTGCTCGAAAATGGTGCTCATACCACCTCTCAACCATCTCCTCTCCAGACTAAACGCACCCAGCTCCCTGTTAAAATTCATTTTATTTGCCTTGGCCCAGTTTTCCAGCCTGTCAAGATCAGCCTGTATTCCTGACTCTGTCTTCCATTGTATTTGCTAAGCCTCCCGACTTAGTATCATCTGCAAATTTAAGAAGCATTCCCTCTATTCCTTCGTCCATGTTGTTGATAAAGATGTTGAACAAAACAGGCCCCGAGTCAGCTCCTTGAGGCACTCCACTTGTCATTCCTCTCCAAGAGGATGAGGAACCATTCACAAGCACTCTTTGGGTGCAATCTGTCAACCAGTTGCAGATCCACCTAACAGTAACAGGATCCAAACCACATTTTACCAACTTGTCAACAAAGACAGTATTATCAAAAGCCTTACTGAAATCAAGATACAGTATATCCACAGCATTCCCCTGATCCAGCAAGGTAGTCACTTTCTCAAGAAGAGACAAGTTCAGAATCATCGCTGTCAGATGTTCATCTAGCCTCTGTTCAAAAACCTCCACCGAGGAACCGCTCTGTCGGGAAGTTCTTCCTGAGGTTTAGCCGAAACTCTTTTGTTTTAATTTCAACCCGTTGGTTCTGGTCCAACTTTCTGGGGCAACATCCTCTAGAGGACAGCCCTTCAAGTACTTGAAGATGGTGATCCTATCACCTCAGTCGTCTCCTCTCCAGGCTAAACCTGCCCAGCTCCCTCAACCTTTCCTTGTAGGACTTGGTCTCCAGACCAAAGCAATTCCACCCCATCCTCTATAGGACAGCCCTTCAAGGACTTGAAGATGGTGATCCTATCACCTCTCAGCCGCCTCCTCTCCAGGCTAAACATCCCCAGCTCCTTCAGCCTTTCCTCATCAGTCTGACATGACATGTTCATGAGTAACCCATGCTGGCTCTTAGTAATCAAATTTAGGGGGAGGCGTTTGTGAGTTTCCTGCATTGTGCAGGGGTTGGACTAGATGACCCAAGGGGTCCCTTCCAACTCTAGGATTCTACGATCACCTCCCAGAGGAATAAATCAAATGACATTCCAATGGGGCATGGCCAGCTTACGATTAGACAGCCACAAATGCTGAAAGTATGGGGGGGGGGGGGTGCCCTGCAGCATTTCTATGATTTTGGCTCTGTCGGGGGCAACAGGACATACAGACCCTGCAGGCTGCTCTCAAGGAGCACATCGTCAGGGCCATCAACCCAGGCACTCTACTCCTCCCAGTTACAGCAGACCCCACCAGCAGCATCCTTTCATCAGAGACAAGCTGGAATGGGTCCAGAGAAGGGCGACGAAGCTGGTGAGGGGTCTGGAGACCAAGTCCTATGAGGAAAGGTTGAAGGAGCTGGGCATGTTTAGCCTGGAGAGGAGGCGGCTGAGAGGTGATAGGATCACCATCTTCAAGTCCTTGAAGGGCTGTCCTATAGAGGATGGGGTGGAATTGCTTTCTGTGGCCCCAGAAGGTAGGACCAGAACCAAGGGGTTGAAATTAAATCAGAAGGGTTTCCGGCTCAACATTAGGAAGAACTTCCTGACCGTTACAGCGGTTCCTCAGTGGAACAGGCTACTTCCTTGGGAGGTGGTGGGCACTGCTTCCTTGGAGGTTTTTCAACAGAGGCTCAATGGCCATCTGACAGCAATGAAGATCCTGTGGATTTAGGGGGAGGTGTTTGTGAGTTTCCTGCATTTTGCAGGGGGTTGGACTAGATGACCCTGCAGGTCCCTTCCAACTCTAGGATTCTATGATTCTCCTTTGGAGGTTTTAAACAGAGGCTAGATGGCCATCTGACAGCAATGAAGATCCTGTAAATTTAGGGGGGAGGTGTTTGTGAGTTTCCTGCATTGTGCAGGGGGTTGGACTAGATGACCCTGCAGGTCCCTTCCAACTCTAGGATTCTATGATTCTCCTTTGGAGGTTTTAAACAGAGGCTAGATGGCCATCTGACAGCAATGAAGATCCTGTAAATTTAGGGGGGAGGTGTTTGTGAGTTTCCTGCATTGTGCAGGTGGGTGGACTAGATGACCCTAGAGGTCCCTTCCAATTCTATGATTCTATGATTTTCCTTCCTTGGAGGTTTTTCAACAGAGGCTCAATGCCCATCTGACAGCAATGAAGATCCTGTGGATTTAGGGAGAGGTGTTTGTGAGTTTCCTGCATTGTGCAGGGGGTTGGACTAGATGACCCTGGAGGTCTCTTCCAACTCTAGGATTCTATGACCCAAAATCCTCATGCCAAGGATTGCTAGGCACCTTTTATTCTCTGCCCTCAACTCCCACGCAGTGCATTTCCTGCCTCACTGAACAGTAACCACATACAATACATCTGAGGTTTAGCAGGCAGAATTCTGGGTTCGAATTCCGGGTCCCCACCCCCACCCCCCACATACACCCCATCCCAGGCACTCACCTTGGCCTTCTGCTGTTGGGCTCGGCTGGCTTTTTCCTGTTGAGTCAGCTTCTGTTTCAGTTCATCTGCCTGGAAAGGAAAGGGGGGGGGGGAAGAAGAGCAGTTATCCCAGCCGCTCCCCTTCCCGCTGTTCCGACAGCTCCAATGGCTGCCCAGCCCACAAACGCTGGCCAAGCCACACTGTGGAGCTCAGAGAAACCAGGTGGCAGCGGTGGGGTGGGGTGGGGCGGGGTCACACGGAAACATCCAAAGATCTGTGCTGCTGCATATTCCTGTGGAACTGCTGTAGCCATCTCTGGGAAAGGTGTTGCAGCAAACCAAAGAAGGGGCCCTCCTTTAACAAACTGCAGGATGCAGAGTCCATGGTATGGCTACCCCTGTATGGTCACAGGAAAACCCGCCCCCCCTTTCATATCACTGAGACTTGAACCCAAGTCTCTTTCTTGCTGGGAGAAGGGGGTGTTTGTCACTTAGATGGCCCCCGTTTCTGTACTTTCAAGGTCATGCATGTTTGGTGCAAAATAAATACATAAATAAAATGCAGTTATTCTGCACCATGTAAAATTAAAGAAGAAAAAGATATTGGATTTACACCCCGCCCTTCACTCTGAATCTCAGAGCGGCTTACAATCTCCTTTATCTTCTTCCCCACAACAGACGCCCTGTGAGGTGGGCAGGGCTGAGAGAGCTCTCTCAGAAGCTGCCCTTTCAAGGACAGCTCTGTGAGAGCTATGGGTGACCCAAGGCCATTCCAGGAGGTGCAAGCGGAGGAGTGGGGAATCACACTCGGTTCTCCCAGATAAGAGCCCCACACACTTAACCACTACACCAAACTGGCTCTCAATTGCATATATCTGCAGAATTATGGCAACGGGGGAGGGGAGGGGAGATTAAGTGACTGCGAACTTACAGCAACCCTAGAGGGCTTTCAAGGCAAGAGAGAAACACTGCCTGCCTCCGCATAGCAGCCCTAGACTTTCTTAGTGGCCTGTCTCCCATCCAAATACTAGCCAAAATACTGACTCCCGTCCAAATACTAGCCGAATACTGACTCCCATCCAAATATTAGCCAAATACTGACGCCCATCCAAATATTAGCCAAATACTGATTCCCATCCAAATACTAGCCGAATACTGACTCCCATCCAAATATTAGCCAAATACTCCCATCCAAATACTAGCCAAATACTGACTCCCATCCAAATACTAGCTGAATACTGACTCTGCTTAGCTTCTAAGATCTAATGAGATCGGGCCAGCCTGGGCCATCCAGGTGAGAGCAACGCAAGCAGCAGGGAGGCAGATGCTACAGACAGCACGAAGGGCCCACCTCAGTAGCAAAGTCTGCCTTCGGAGATTCCACGAGGGGGCGGGATACTGTTTTCATGTGGCTACAACCACAAGGACTAAAAAATTGAGATTCTGAATTCTGTACTTCCCAGGACATAGAACAGATAAGAGACTGCTTGCAGCAAAACATGGAGGCCAGCCCGCCCTCCCCCCAAAACTGTAATCTCACACCTCCCCTGTGAGGGGAAGCCAGGCTAATATGGTCTCCATATGTAAGTCGCCCTGAGCCCACTTGTGAGATAACAGCAGGGTATAAATAAAAACATTAAATTAAATTAATTAAATGTGTTCTTTAGCACTGTTCCCACCGCAGGGTCGCCACCGGTTCCCTCCAAGCAGCAGAAACAGCCCTACACCGCCACCAGCGCCCACCTCGCACCCCCTCAGGTGGCAAAAAACCATTTTAAAGAAGCAGCGTCTCCCCCACCACCCCTCAAACATCAAAGGCAAGGCACATGCTGCAGATCAGCCACAAGGCGGGTTTTAGTAGCTTGCGGAAGCAGAGAAGGGCAAAGCAGTTAGCATCCTCCGGGCAGTGTCCTCTACGCAAGGCAGCTGCGAGGGGTGGCATGCAGACGGCAGACAAAGAATGAGGCAGCCGTTCAGGGCAGGGGCCAGCGAATTCTCCCTCAAACCTCCCCCCCCCCCAAAAAGGTTTCCCCCTCTGTTGCAAAGCGGTTGCCATTCCGTGATCATCGATGACAAGATCATCGAAAGGGATGGTGATTTCATCGTCCGGATTGACGCTGGTGAGCTCTTGCCGGTACTGAACAGGTAAACAGCTCAGGTCGAGGGTTTAGGCTTGGGGGGAACACGTACTGCTAAGAGGGCAGGGGAAAGCTTTTGCAGCCGGCTGACTCAGGCAGATAGAGGGCTGGTCCTCCTCTGTCCCAAACTCTTACAGTTCTTCAGCCTACTTCACCGGGGAGTTGCCGTGGAAACGGATGCACGGATGGAGCTCCCATGGAAACGGGATGCTCAAGCTGAACCTAGGGAGCGGTCCTCTTCCCTGCAAGGGGGCACCCCGCAGGAGACCAAGCTCTCCAACATCCACGAATTGCTGGGGGAAGGACTGTAACTCAGTGGTAGCTGTTTACACCCCAGGCACGACTTGGCCAAACTTGGGGTCTCTCAAGCATGTAGGCCAGAAAGGGTACTTACTGTGGAGAGAGGCCCATGTTGGAAACAACAGAGGTGGATCAAACACAGCATCTTCTGTGGCCCCAGAAGGTAGGACCAGAACCAATGGGTTGAAATTCAATTCAAGGAGAGTTTCTGGCTCAACATTAGGAAGAACTTCCTGACCGTTAGAGCGGTTCCTCAGTGGAACAGGCTTCCTCCTTGGGAGGTGGTGGGCTCTCCTTCCTTGGAGGTTTCTAAACAGAGGCTAGATGGCCCTCTGATAGCCATGAAGAGCCTGTGAATTTAGGGGGAGGTGTTTGTGAGCTTCCTGCATTAGATGACCCTGGAGGGTTCCTTCCAACTCAGGAGGGAGTGGGCTCTCCTTCCTTGGAGATTCCTCAGGAGGGAGTGGGCTCTCCTTCCTTGGAGATTTTTAAACAGAGGCTAGATGACCATCTGACAGCAATGCAGATCCTGTGAATTTAGGGGGAGGGGTTTGTGAGTTTCCTGCACTGTGCAGGGGGTTGGACCAGATGACCCTGGAGGGTCCCTTCCAACTCTATGATTCCATGATTCCTCGGGAGGTGGTGAGCTCTCCTTCCTTGGAGGTTTTTAAACAGAGGCTAGATGGCCATCTGACAGCAATGCAGATCCTGTGATCTTAGGGGTAGGTATTTGTGAGTTTCCTGCACTGTGCAGGGGGTTGGACCAGATGACCCTGGAGGGTCCCTTCCAACTCTATGATTCCATGATTCCTCGGGAGGTGGTGAGCTCTCCTTCCTTGGAGGTTATTAAACAGAGGCTCGATGGCCATCTGACAGCAATGCAGATCCTGTGAATTTAGGGGGAAAGATTTGTGAGTTTCCTGCACTGTGCAGGGGGTTGGACCAGATGACCCTGGAGGGTCCCTTCCAACTCTATGATTCCTCGGGGTGGGGGGGTGGGCTCTCCTTCCTTGGAGGTTTCTAAACAGAGGCTCGATGGCCATCTGACAGCAATGCAGATCCTGTGAACTTAGGGGGAGGGATTTGTGAGTTTCCTGCACCGGGGTTGGACTAGATGACCCTTGAGGGTCCCTTGCAACTCTATGATTCTATACTGCCCCTCTGCATGTTTAATTTACGCCAGGTTAGACAGGACCGGGAAGGTGTCCAGTTTCCCACGATGCTTAGGCAAGGACAAGAGAATCCCTGCTGGGCTCTATGAGCGACTGCAGCCATTCCCTGCTCTTGTATCGTGGCTCCCTCCACTTTGTCCAGAATTGCCGGCCTCTTATCAAAATGGGTTCTTTGCAACGGCTGCCTGCACACGGGCAACGACAGGATCTACGCGAGGGTTGTTATTGAAGGGATGCTGGGAACGGCATCGACCAACCGTTCTACACCGCGGCTCAGGGTTAACTTTGGGCGTCTCTTTCCCCACCCTACAACATTTCCCCAGAAATTGTGACCTTACAAGCCAGCTGTTCTGAATAGTTAAATTTCCCAGGCGTGGCAGCGAAGGTGGTCTTTGGGAAGCTGGTTCTGCTCAGCCTTCTAGTCTCACATCCTGCAAGGCGCAAAAGAGCCAATACAGCAGGCAGAAGCTATGCGCAGTTCCTGGATTTGGGCTGGCTCGTCCTCGCCGGATTCGTGGCAGCCCTGCAAGAATCCTCCTTTATTTAAAAATCTCGCCCCCCCCCCGCCGGGGTTCTGTCCGCAAACACCCAGGGCAGCACAAGAAATTGTGTTTTTAGAGAAGCGGTATTAGCACAGGGCACGGGGCCGTCTCCTTCTCTCGCCACATCCCCTTCTATGCTGTGAGATTTGGCAGCTTCCCATCGGCGTTCTCGATGTTTTGCAGCTGTGCTTCACAAGACAGCAAAGGGGGCAACGGAAACGACATGCAGAGGGGCTTCCGTTTGCCACGAAGGTGAGTGCGGAACACCAGGCAGGATCTACATAAACGGGGTGCCTCGGTGGCTGGCGTTCTGCTTCCCGATTCCCAAACAGATATCTCCCACAAAGCAAGCTTTCACCCTAAAGGGAAGTCACAGAGCAATTCAAGCAACCCCACCTCCCCAAACATAAAGGGGGGGGGGCGTTTATGTTGCCAAACTCCTCACTGCCCAAATACGCCGCTGTGTTTCCCCCGGGGGGGCGCTGCATCCTCCTCCAGCTCAAAAACACACACGCAAATCTATTTAAAAAGGGAGTCACTGCAAGGAAACTGCACAGGCTTTCAGTCTTTATGCTTCTCTTTTTCCAGACAGGAGTTCCATGGAATGGGAAAGGCCTGAGAAATCTGTAATGGGAATAGCCTGAGAGAGGGCAGAGAAGCCTTTTCGACAACAGGGATGGCCAAACTGTGCGGCTCTTTCACACATTTATTGTGCGGCTCTCAAAGCCCCCATCAGCCAGCTTGGAAAATGCACTTAAAGTTAAAGTGGCTTTCTTTCCCCCTCCCCATCTATTTGCCTTCCTTCCTTCCTGTCTTGCCGCTCTCAGACATCTGACATTCGCGCCTTGCGGCTCTCACACACCTGACGTTCGTGCCTTGCGGCTCTCACACACCTGACGTTCGTGCCTTGCGGCTCTCAGACACCTGACGTTCGTGCCTTGCGGCTCTCACACACCTGACGTTCGTGCCTTGCGGCTCTCAGACACCTGACGTTCGTGCCTTGCGGCTCTCAGACACCTGACGTTCGTGCCTTGCGGCTCTCACACATCTGACGTTCGTGCCTTGCGGCTCTCACACATCTGACGTTCGTGCCTTGCGGCTCTCACACATCTGACGTTTATTCTATGTGGCTCTTACATTAAAGCAAGTTTGGTCACCCCTGGTCTACAGGGTTAGCAACCAGTTCCTAGAGAGCGAGACCTTCCAAGGTTTCCCAGTCCCTTTCTGCCAGTTGTTGGGAGGGTGGATGGCAGGCCCAGGACTGGGGGAGGAAAGAACGGGCTATGCAGGACGCCGGCCGTGGCCTGCGTTCAGGAACTGTTTCTCTTGCAAGGCCCCCACCCCACCCCCGCCTCTCTGTTCACCGCACTGCTTGCCGTCTGTCTGTCCTGAATGTTAAAACTTCTTCTCTTCTGGGCAGAGAGCTACGCTGGCTGGATTTTGCCACTACCCAACGATAACGATAGTTTAGAGAACAAAAGTGACGCTGACCTGAACGTGGAGACCTTTGGTAAAAGGCGTAGCGTTTTAAGGCAGGCGACAGCCGCTTAGTGAGAGCGGAGCCCCCCCGTTTTTGCCACACGCAAGCGAACCCCGCTGTTTGCGTCGGCCTTGCGATTTGGAGCAAACCAAGCGCGCTCCCGGCTGTGTCCTCCACGAGCCCCCCAATGCAACACAGTTCCGCGACGGCGGCTGCGGTGGAGGGGAAGCAGCAGCCGCAGCAGCAGCAACAGCTAAGGCCATGCACGGTCACCGTTTAAGCAGCTGACACCTGGCATGCGTTACCTGCTTAGCCGTCTCTTTCTGGCCCAGCTGCAGCTGCTCCACCTGCAAGACGGGGGAAGGGGAGACCAAGGAAGGCAGAGGTAAACACACCAAAGACCTGGATGGAAGGCTCGCAGGGGAGGCGGAAGAGCGACTGCACCTCGGGGGCCCTGGGTCAGCCCCTGGCCTCTCCGGCTAAAGGGAACGGGCAGGAGGTGAAGGGGGAAGAGCCGCTGCCTGTCTAAGCAGGCAGTTTGAGGCCAGGGGGTTGGACGGTGGCTCAGTGGTAGAGCATCTGCTTGGTAAGCAGAAGGTCCCAGGTTCAATCCCCAGCATCTCCCACTAAAAAGGGTCCAGGCAAGTAGACATGAAGAACCTCAGCTGGAGACCCTGGAGAGCCATGAATGGGGCTGTGGCTCAGTGGCTGAGCATCTGCTTGGTAAGCAGAAGGTCCCAGGTTCAATCCCCGGCATCTCCAAGTAAAAAGGGTCCAGGCAAATAGGCGTGAAAAACCTCAGCTTGAGACCCTGGAGAGCCATGAATGGGGCTGTGGCTCAGTGGTAGAGCATCTGCTTGGGAAGCAGAAGGTCCCAGGTTCAGTCCCCGGCATCTCCAACTAAAAAGGGCCCAGGCAAGTAGGCATGAAGAACCTCAGCTTGAGACCCTGGAGAGCCACTGCCAGTCTGAGTAGACAAGACTGACTTTGATAGACCCAGGGGGTCTGATTCAGTAGAAGGCAGATTCATACGTTCTACGGAGGGACGGTGACTCTGTGGTAGAGCATCTGCTTGGTAAGCAGAAGGTCTCAGGTTCAGTCCCCGGCATCTCCCACTAAAAAGGGTCCAGGCAAGTAGGCGTGAAGAACCTCAGCTGGAGACCCTGGAGAGATGCTGCCAGTCTGAGTAGACAATACTGACTTTGATGGACCAGGGGTCTGATTCAGCATAGGCAGCTTCATATGTTCTAGGGAGGGATGGTGGCTCAGTGGTAGAGCATCTGCTTGGTAAGCAGAAGGACCCAGGTTCAATCCCCGGCATCTCCAACTAAAAAGGGTCCAGGCAAGTAGGTGTGAAAAACCTCAGCTTGAGACCCTGGAGAGCCATGAATGGGGCTGTGGCTCAGTGGTAGAGCATCTGCTTGGGAAGTAGAAGGTCCCAGGTTCTATCCCCGGCATCTCCAACTAAAAAGGGTCCAGGTAAGTAGGTGTGAAAAACCTCAGCTGGAGACCCTGGAGAGCCTCTGCCCATCTTGAGTAGACAAGAATGACTTTGATGGACCCAGGGGGGGGTCTGATTCAGTAAAAGGAAGCTTCATATATACGTTCGACTGTTAGCTACACCAGGCTGAGGGTCTATATCTGAGGAACTTCCCTCCCTCTAACAGGCTCTCCAGTTCCACAAGACGCTGCAGCAAGAGGGTTCTAGGCAATGCTCCGTCTAAGCTGTGGAGTCTTATGACCGAAAATTCTACTTCGTGAGCTGCTGGCATTACAGCTGTGAGCGAGCGACTTGGCTACTGCACAGACTTGCTTGCTCTGGGGCCACCCTTCCTGAGCTAAGAAAAAAAAAATACGTGTAAGCTAGAGGCTAAAAAACTGTGAGCTAGCTCACACAGACTCAGCTTAGAGGGGATGCTGGTTCAAGGGGGTAGGGTGAGGGCAGGTTGCCATGAAAAGGGAGCTATGATAATTCCACTCGGGGGAAAGGGGATAGCCACTCAGAATCTCAAGACAGCCCCTCACCAGCGCTCTGGGAAACACCATCTGTCTTTCCTGACCTCTAGCTACCCAGCCCTGTCCTCTTGGGTCCCAAGGGCCCTCTGGGGTGGGAGGGAGGGGGCACAAGAGAGGAGGCCCACCACGACAGCCTGTCCCTCAACATACAGCCGGATCAGGCCTGCAGAGAGACGTCCTGAAGCAATCGTCCGAGTGGCCTCTTTCGCCCTCCACCCATCACTGCCACGTTCATGTGGAAGGGAAGAACCAGGCTGGGGAAAACCTTAGCAGCACCTATTCAGGAGGTGGGGGGGGACTCTCCTTCCTGGGGAGTTTTTCAACAGAGGCTAGACGGCCATCGGACAGCAATGCGGATCCTGTGAATTTAGGGGGAGGGGTTTGTGAGCTTCCTGCTTTGTGCAGGGGGTTGGACTAGATGATCTGGAGGTCCCTTCCAACTCTATGATTCTAGGATTCTCCTTCCATGGAGGTTTTTAAACAGAGGCTAGAGAGCCACCTGACAGCAATGCGGATCCTGTGAATTTAGGAGGAGGGGTTTGTGAGTTTCCTGCATTGTGCAGGGGGTTGGTTAGATGACCCTGGAGGTCCCTTCCAACTCAGGAGATGGTGGGCTCTCCTTCCTTGGAGGTTTTTCAACAGAGGCTAGATGGCCATCTGACAGCAATGCGGATCCTGTGAATTTAGGGGGAGGTATCTGTGAGCTTCTTGCATTGTGCAGAGAGGGTTGGACTAGATGACCCTGGAGGCCCCTTCTAACTCTAGGATTCTCCTTCCTTGGAGGTTTTTCAACAGAGGCTAGATGGCCATCTGACAGCAATGAGCATCGTGTGAATTTAGGGGGAGGTATTTGTGAGTTTCCTGCATTGTGCAGAGGGGGTTGGACTAGATGACCCTGGAGGCCCCTTCTAACTGTGATTCTAGGATTCTCCTTTGGAGGTTTTTCAACATCGGCTATAGGGCCACCTGACAGCAATGAAGATCCTGTGAATTGAGGGGGAGGCGTTTGTGAGTTTCCTGCAGTGTGCAGGGGGTTGGACTAGATGACCCTGGAGGCCCCTTCTAACTCTGTGATTCTAGGATTCTTCAGACTGGTCCGCTTTCCCTCTCCTCCTTCCCCCAAGCAGCTCAGGGCCCTGGCAAACCTTTCCCCCCCCTCCTCTGTTTTAGCCTCACAACGACCCTGCGAGGCAGACTAGGCTGAGCACGCGGGGCCGGGGAAAGGGCTTACCTGCACCAGCAGCTTCTGCCGGGCCTCCTCGTACTTGGCCGTCGCCCCCTCCAGCTTCTTCTGGGCCTCCTTGGCCTCTTCCTTGCCAGCGGCCACCAGCTTCTCCGCCTCCCGCCGGGCGCCCTCCAGCTCCTGGGCGTGCTTCTGCTTGGCCTGCGCCAGTTCTGCTTCCAGGCGCTGTTGCCCGTGGGTGGCCTGCTCCCCGAGGGCCCGGTTTGCTTCGGTCAGCTGGGCGTGGGCCCGCTGCAGGGCGGCCAGGCTCTCCGCGTAGCCGGCGTTCTCTGTCTGCAGCTGCTGCAGGCGATGCTCCTGCTCGGGGAGCCTCTCCTTCAGGGCGGGCAGTTCCGCCAGCTCCCGCTTGGCGCGGGCCAGCTCCTCCTGCAGGGCCCCGGCCTCCTTGAGCAGCCGCTCCCGCTCCTCCTCCTGCTGGCTCTTCTGAGCCGCCTGCTCGGCCTGCAGCTGTTGGTAGAGGCGCTTGACGGGCATCAGCTCTCCCGCCAGGGCCTGGGCGCTGCTCAGCTCCTGCTGCAGGGCCAGCAGGATCTGTTCCTTCTGGAAGGCCTTCTCCTGCGAGGCCCGGAGCTCTTTGCGGAGCTCCTCCTCGCGCTTGGCTAGGGCGTTCAGCTCCTTCTTCTGGGCCTCCGAGGAGCCCTGCAGCGCCTCCGCCTGCTTCTGGTAGTCCTGGGCCTCGGCCTTCATGGTGGAGCACCGCTCAGCCGCCCGGGAGGCGGCCGTGGCCATCTCAGACTGGAGCAGCCGCAGCCGCTCCTCCAGCTTTTTGCTCTTCTCCGACTCGGCCACGGCCACTCGCCGCAGCTCCTTGCTCTCTGCCTCCTTCTCCAGCAGCTGCCGGCGGCTGAGGTTTAGCTCCTTCTCCAGGCTGCCGATCAGGCTGTTCTTCCGCTCGGCGTCCTGGAGGCAGCGGGACGTCTGCTCCTTCCAGCTCTCCTCCGACTTGCCCTTCTCCTGCGCCAAGGCCCGCAGGGCGGACAGCTCCTTCTCAGCCCCCGCCATGGCCTCGCGGCTCTGGGCCAGCTCCTTCCCTTTCTCCAGCAGCTCCCTCTTCAGCTTCTCGGCTGCGCCGGCGTGCGCGGACCGGGCGGCCACCAGGAGCTTCTCCAGCTCACCAACCCTTTCCTTGTGCTGCGCCGCTTCCCGCTGCAAAGTCTCCGTCTCGGCCGCCTGTCGCTGCTCGGAGGCCACCGCCGCTTTCTCCAGCTTGGCCGCGGCCCCGCGCTGCTCCTCGCACTGCCGCTCCAGCTTCTCCAGGCGGCCGCGCAGCGCTTCGCACTCCCTCTGCTTCTTCTCACAGAGCTCCCGGCTGGAGGCGGCCTCTTGCCCCTGGCGCCGCTTCTCCTCCTCCAAGCTCTGGAGCTGCAGGTTCTTGGCACTCAGGGTGGCCCTGATGCTGTCCAACTCGGCCTCCCGGCTCCGGGCCACCTCCAGGAAGCCCTGCAGCTCCCCCTCCATCTTGGCCGCCCGCTCCTTCAGCGCCTCCACCGAGGCCAGCTCCCCCTTCAGCTTCTGCACCGTCTTCTGCAGATCCCTCAGCTCCTCATCGCGGGAGACGTTCTTCACCCGCAGCTCGTCCAGCTCCCGCTCCTTCTCCTCCGCCGCGGCCCGCGCCCGGCCCACCTCGTCCTGGAGCCCCGAGACCTCCACCCGCAGCTCGTTGGTGACGTTCTGCAGCTGCACCTCCAGGGCGGCCCGGCTGGCCTTCTCGGCGGCCAGCTCCGCGCGGGCTCGCTCCTGCTCCCCCGTCAGCCGCCGGGCTTCCTCGTCGCGCCCCGCCAGCTCCTGTTTCTGCTGCGCCGCGGCCTCTTCCAGCTTCACCTTCAGGGACTTCACCTGGCTGGCCAGCTGCTCCACCTCCCGCTCCTTTTCCTTCAGGGCAGAATTGACTCTGGAGAGACCGGCGTCCGACGCGGCCAGGTCTTTGCGGCTCTGCTCCCCGAGCTGCCGCACCCGAGCCTCCAGCTCGGCTCTGCCGTCTCTCTCGGCAGCCAGCTCTTTGGTGAGGGCCTCCAGGGCCAGCGTGGCCTTGCGCTCCTCCTCCTTCGCCCTCGCCACGCTCTGGCCTGCCTCCTGACGAGCCGCGGCCATCTTCTCCTGCAAGGAGGCAACCTCGGCCCGGAGCTTCTCCGCCGTGCCCTCCTTCTCCTGGGCCTGAGCCAGAGCGCGAGAGGCTTTGGCCTGCAGCGTGGCTTGCATTTCCTGGTGTGCGCTTTTCAGACGCTTCAGCTGGGCTTCCACCGTGGTGGCTTTCTCCCGCTCGGCTTGCAGCTGCTGGCGGGCCTCCTCCCGGCCTTGGTGCAGGGCCCGGATCCTCTCCTCCAGCTTGCCCTGCTGGCCTCCGTCTCCCAAGGAGAGCTCCCCCAGCCGCTGCACCTGTCCCTCCAGGGCCTGCCGGCGAGCCTTTTCCTCGCTCATTTCCCGCTGGGCCTGGTCGCGGTGCCTGCCCAGCTCCTGGAGCTGCTCCTCCAGCTCGGCGATCCTGCGGAGGTTGCCTTCCAAGGACTCCGCCCCCCTCCTCTTCTCGTCCTCCAAGATGCCCTCCGTGTTGCGCACCGACTCCTCCAGGACCAGAAGACGCTCCTGCAGGCGGGCGTTCTCCTTGGCCAGCTTCTCCCTCTCGGCCAGCTTCTGCTGGGCTTCCCGCAGCTGCCCTTTCAGAGCCGGCACGGCCCCGGCTTGGGCCTCGCTTTGCTGGCACTGGGCCGCGAGGGCCGCGATCCTGGCCTCCAGCTCCTGGACCTTCTGGACGAGCTCCGCTTTCTCCCTTTGGGCCTCTGCGGCGCAGGCGTCCCGGGCTCCCTCCAGGGCCTGCAGACGACTGGCTAGAGTGGAGCGCTCTGCCCCCGCCTCCTCCAGCTGCCTCCGCGCCAGCTCCAGCTCCTGGCCGGCCCTGCGGCCCTCTTCCTGCCCTGTCGCTTCTACCCGGGCCAGGGCTTCCTGGCTTTGCTTCAGGGAGCCGTTCAGCTGGTCCACCTGGAGGCTCAGCTCTTGGACGGCCGCCCGGGACGCCTGCTCCTTCTGCTGCAAATCTTCCACTAATCTGCTGTTCTGGCTTTTCTCCGCTTCCGCTTGCTGGTGCCAGGCCAGCAGCTCCTGGTCCTTCTGGTGAAGGAAGCCGGCCAGCTTGGTGATCTCGGTGGTCAGGGTGTTCACCTGGGCGGTCAGGCGCTCTTCCTGCGCCCGGGAGTCCTGCTCCAGCTTCTCCTTGGCTTGGGAGAGCTCGGAGACGGAATCCTGCAGGCTGCCCAGGAGCCCTGTCAGCTGGAGCTTCTCCTCTTCGAAGCTGCCCCGGTCGGACTGGAGGGTGGCTTCCAGCAGGCGTTTCTCCTCTTCGACGCGGGCCACGGTCGCCTGGAGCTCGGCCTGCTGGCTGTGGAGGCTGGCCACCTCTTGCTTCAGGTCCTCGAGCTGCTGGGACAAAGAGAGCAGAAGGGACTTGCGTTAGTGCTGCTTTTTCTTCCCTCCATTACGGCCCCAAAGCCAGCCTTCACAGCTACTTTTGTCTTCTGTGTACCGAGTTCGTGACAAGGTGCTGGTTGTTACCTTTAAAGCCCTATATGGCCGAGGACCTGCCTACCTTAGGGACCGTCTCTCCCCACACGTTCCCCAGAGAGCGCTGCGATCTAGTTCACAAAATCTTCTGGAAATCCCTGGGCCAAAGGAGGCCAAATTAAAAACAATTAGAGAGCAGGCCTTCTCGATACAGGCACCCCGATGGTGGAACCAGCTACCAGAGGAGGTACGGGCCCTGCAGGATCTCAATCAGTTCCGTAGCGCTTGCAAAACCGCCCTCTTCCAACTAGCTTTCTCCCTTTCTCACAATACAAGAACTCGTGGGCATTCAATGAAATTGCTGAGCAGACAGGTTAAAACAAATAAAAGGAAGTCCTTCTTCACCCAAAGGGTGATTAACATGTGGAATTCACTGCCACGGGAGGTGGTGGCGGCCACAAGCATGGCCACCTTCAAGAGGGGTTTAGATAAAAATATGGAGCAGAGGTCCATCAGTGGCTATTAGCCACAGTGTGTGTGTATATTTATATATATAAATTTTTTGACCACTGTGTGACACAGAGTGTTGGACTGGAGGGGCCACTGGCCTGATCCAACAGGGCTTCTCTTATGTTCTTATGTGACACAGAGTGTTGGACTGGAGGGGCCACTGGCCTGATCCAACATGGCTTCTCTTATGTTCTTATGTGACACAGAGTGTTGGACTGGAGAGGCCATTGGCCTGATCCAACAGGGCTTCTCTTATGTTCTTATGTGACGCATAGTGTTGGACTGGAGGGGCCACTGGCCTGATCCAACAGGGCTTCTCTTCTGTTCTTATGTTCTTAACAGAACCTGGTAGTGACATCAAGCCACCTTGTACATACTGAGATTGTGGCACTATTAAGTTATACTGGTTTTAGATTATTTATTTAATAATATTTAATTTATGAATGGTGTTGTAATTGTATTATCTTGTTTTTATTGTTATAACATGGTTTATACCGTGTCCTGTAAGCTGCCCTGAGCCTGCCTAGGCGGGGAGGGCGGGGTATAAATAAAAATTTATTATTATTATTCTGCACGGTCTTTTGACCTGGGCCATGTCAATCACTCAAGAGTGCATGGGTACACAGGGTGCGGCAGGTCGATTTCGGCCACTTATGCCTGTCAGCGGGCAGGGTGGGCATCTCCCCTCCCACTGGAGCGGGGAACGTCTAGTGTCCAGATCACTTGAAGGGATGGCATTGCTTGACTCTGCTCTGGTTAGACCTCACCTACAGTATTGTGTTCAGTTTTGGTCACAATTTCGGAAGAAACTAGACAATCTGGAACATGTCCAGAAGAGGGCAACAAGTCCTATGAGGAAAGGTTGAAGGAGCTGGGCATGTTTAGCCCGGAGAGGAGGTGGCTGAGAGGTGATAGGATCACCATCTTCAAGGACTTGAAGGGCTGTCCTCTAGAGGATGAGGGGTCTGGAGACCAAGTCCTATGAGGAAAGGTTGAAGGAGCTTGGCATGTTTAGCCCGGAGAGGAGGTGGCTGAGAGGTGATAGGATCACCATCTTCAAGGACTTGAAGGGCTGTCCTCTAGAGGATGAGGGGTCTGGAGACCAAGTCCTATGAGGAAAGGTTGAAGGAGCTGGGCATGTTTAGCCCGGAGAGGAGGTGGCTGAGAGGTGATAGGATCACCATCTTCAAGGACTTGAAGGGCTGTCCTAGAGAGGATGGGGTGGAATTGTTTTGGTCTGGAGACCAAGTCCTATGAGGAAAGGTTGAAGGAGCTGGGCATGTTTAGCCCGGAGAGGAGGTGGCTGAGAGGTGATAGGATCACCATCTTCAAGGACTTGAAGGGCTGTCCTCTAGAGGATGAGGGGTCTGGAGACCAAGTCCTATGAGGAAAGGTTGAAGGAGCTGGGCATGTTTAGCCCGGAGAGGAGGTGGCTGAGAGGTGATAGGATCACCATCTTCAAGGACTTGAAGGGCTGTCCTAGAGAGGATGGGGTGGAATTGTTTTGGTCTGGTGACCAAGTCCTATGAGGAAAGGTTGAAGGAGCTGGGCATGTTTAGCCTGGAGAGGAGGCGGCTGAGAGGTGATAGGATCACCATCTTCTTGAAGGGCTGTCCTATAGAGGAGGGTGTGGAATTGTTTTGGTCTGGAGACCAAGTCCTATGAGGAAAGGTTGAAGGAGCTGGGCATGTTTAGCCTGGAGAGGAGGTAGCTGAGAGGTGATAGGATCACCATCTTCAAATTCCTTGAAGGGCTGTCCTATAGACGATGGTGTGAAATTGTTTTGGTCTGGAGACCAAGTCCTATGAGGAAAGGTTGAAGGAGCTGGGCATGTTTAGCCTGGAGAGGAGGCGGCTGAGAGGTGATAGGATCACCATCTTCAAGTCCTTGAAGGGCTGTCCTAGAGAGGAGGGTGTGGAATTGTTTTGGTCTGGAGACCAAGTCCTATGAGGAAAGGCTGAAGGAGCTGGGCATGTTTAGCCTGGAGAGGAGGCGGCTGAGAGGTGATAGGATCGCCATCTTCAAGTCCTTGAAGGGCTGTCCTACAGAGGATGGTGTGGAATTCTTTTCCGTGGGCCCAGAAGGTAGGACCAGAACCAATGAGTTGAAATTAAATCTAAAGAGTTTCCATGTCTACATTAGGAGCAACTTCCTGACTGTTAGAGTGGTTCCTCAGTGGAACAGGCTTCCTCCTCAGGAGGAGATTTTAAAACAGAAGCTGGATGGCCATCTGACAGCAATGAAGATCCTGTGAATTTAGAGGGAGGGATTTGTGAGTTTCCTGCATTGTGCAGGGGGTTGGACTAGATGGTGAGGGGTCTGGAGACCAAGTCCTATGAGGAAAGGTTGAAGGAGCTCGGGATGTTTAGCCTGGAAAGGAGCCGGCTGAGGGGATTGAATTTAGGTCGTGAGCAGAGCTTAGGACTGCAGTACTGCAGCTTTAACACTCTGCGCCACAGTTCAATACAGTTACAATAAAAACACAATTAAAACATTTTCCAAAACAAGTGGGACTCTGTCTCCAGTGGCAGCATTTTTGTGATTGTGCCTATGACCTGGTGTCCAGGACTGGAAACCATGCCCTATTCATTTTTAAATTCTCTACTTTCCTGTTGAAATTGTGTTTATGTTTATGGATTTCAGTCTGTGTAATCTAACATGGTAATTGGATGTGTTGTCCAGCATTAGAGTGTCTTGAAATAAGATTCCCTGTTTGAGTCAGGGAAGCTCCTCCAATAGCACGTCACAGCCCAGGAAGCTCCCACAAGATGATTCAGCCCTACCCCACCTTCCTGAGTAGATATAAAGCACCTGCCTACCATCTTCTTCTCACTTTGACCCATTTAAACATTGACCCATTTAAACATTAAGAAATCAGAAATAATGTTTATTAATGTAGGTGGGGAAACCAAGAAGGCAATATTAGCCTTAACGGGGATGAAATCAGGAGTTAGCAAAATTAAATATTTAGGAGTTTATCTTAATAAAAATATAGAGAGGCTACAAAAAATGAATTATAATAAGGTGTGGTTAAAGATTTTAAAGAAATTGAAGGAATGGAAGAACAAAAATCTGAGTATCCTAGGGAAAATTAGAGCAATAAAAATGTTTATACTCCCAAAGCTGCTATATTTATTTCAAGTACTTCCTATAAGATTAGATCAGGAAACGATAAGGAAATGGGATGAACATATTAAAAATTGGGTCTTTGGTCGGAAAAAAGCAAGAATACAAAAAAAGTTGATATATATGCCCCAAGATGAACTAGGATGGGGAGTTCCATATTTACAAGCTTATTATGATGCAGTTCAGTTGAAAGCATTGATGGAGCTAGAATGGAGGAAAGGGGATAAATGGGTAAGACTTGAATCTGCAGTCAATAAGGGAGCAGGTAGTAGTGGAATTTACACGAGAGAGATAAAAAAGGTAATGATACAAACCGAAGGTCCAAGAAAAATAGCTTTAATGGTGTGGAAGAGGTGGAAAAAGATCTTAATGCCTTTAACCTCGAAATGGACCCCACTTAAGGATATCTGGGAAAAAGAGATGAACCCAAAATTCTATGAAGAGCTGCAAAGGGAAGACATAATAAGAGTCAAGGATTTGTACAATAGCCAAGGGGCCTTATTACCACTTCAGGAGTTGAACTGTAAGATAGGGAAACAATATTGGTTAAATCTAATGGGATTATATCAAACAATCCGACAAGAAAAGTATAAAGATGCTATTAAAAGAGATGACAATTTTATAGAAAAGGTACTATATGTGGATGAAAGGAAGAAAGGACTGTCAGGGATTATTTACCTTGAATTGGTAAAAGATAAGGAGTTCATGTATAGAACCTTAAAGAACAAATGGAATAAAGAAAAACAAATAACTGATGGGGAGGTGAATAAGTTAATGATGAATTTGAAGAAAATTAAGATAGAGAAATATAGAGAACTGGAAAGGAAGATAATCTTGAAATGGTATAGGACGCCGGCTCAATTGGCATATATGATTAAAGGGATGAAACCAAATTGTTGGCACTGCAATGCAAAAGAAGGGTGGTACTCCCACTTATGGTGGGAGTGCCCCAAGGTTATAGAGTTTTGGGGGAAAATTCGGGGAAAAATAGTGGGGGTATGCAAGTTTAATATTGATATAGATGGGGAGTTGTTATTTATGGGGGTACTGGAAAACAATAAAATTGAGAAACAAAACCAGAGCATTTTCAAAGCAATGATATTAGCAGCACATGCAGTGATAGCATATGGTTGGAAGGAGAGCTCAAAATGGACCCTGGAAAGATGGAACAATTATTTGTATGAATATATACAATCAGACATATTAGAATGTTTAAAACAAGATAAGATATGGGATAGAAAAATTGAAGAGATAAAAGAGAAATGGGATATATACTTCTCATGGGTATTTAAGGGGGAAGCCAACAAAGCTATATTTGAAAAATTGGGAAAAGTGTGCTCATGGTTAAAAATTTAATTGTAACTTTAGTATGGTCACTTGGTGGGGGGGAGGGATATAAATAGGGGTAAAAATGGTGTCACAAGAGAATTGGAAATGTATTCTATGTAATGTAATATTTGAGACACAATAAAATAAAAAATGGAAAAAAAAAAACTTTGACCCAAAGGTAACTCCAGTTTTCTGGGTTACACCTCTGAGGATACCAGTCACAGTTGCTGGCGAAACATGAGGTCTCACAATGCCACGCCCATACACCACAGAAAATCTACAACTAATGAACTCTGGCCGTGAAAGCCTTCAACAACATATTTTTGAAACAGTTACAATAAGAACATTTCTCTGTGGCCTGGTGTTTTTCCTGTAGAATGAGCAGAGGACGCTCAGGGAGTGATACAGAGACTGTGCACCGGCCAGGAGCTTTCCCCGCCCCCCTCTGTTGCTTCTGGCCAGCGCACAGTCTCTGTAGTGCTCTCTGAACATTCTCCGCCTGGAGGATGCTCAGAGTGCTACAGTCAGCGGCGGTGGTGTGGGGGGCAGGAGCTGGAGCACGGCACCAAAGATAAATAGTGAAGGGGGGCAGAGGCTGGAGCACAAGAGGGGAGGGGGCAGTCGGGCCACCCCTGGTGACCTGGCATTGAGGCTTGTGTGGCCTGGTGCCAGGTCGCGACCCTGCACATGGGAACCACTGACACAGAGCATTTTGTGTTTTTCAGGACTGGAAACCATGCCCTATTCATTTTTAAACTCTCTTCTTTCCTGGTGAAATTGCGCTTACCTTTATAGATTTTAATGGTTTCCCTGTGTAATCTAACATGGTAATTGGATGTACTGTCCAGCATTACAGTGTCTTTGAATAAGATACTGTGTCCTGTTTGACTCAGGAAAGCTCTTCCACTATCATGTAACAGCCTGGAAAGCTCCTACAAGATAATGACTCAGCCCCACCCCACCTTCCTGAGTAGATATAAATTACCTGCCTACCATCTTCTTCTCACTTTGGCCCAGATGTAACTCCAGTTTTCTGGGTTATACCTCTGAGGATGCTGGTCACATCGCGTCTCACAATGCCAAGACCACAGCCACACAGCCCAGAAAATCTACAACTAATGAACTCTGGCTGTGAAAGCCTTTGACAACGTATTCTGAAACAGCTACAATAAAAAACGTCACTAAAATATTTTCCAAAATTGCTGTCTCCTGTGGCAGCAATTTTGTGATCGTCCCTATGACCCCAGTGTCAGAATTCCAACAGTGCCTGTGGGCTCAAAAAGGTTGGGAGACCCCTGAGTTAAACTGGCAGGACCCACACACCATCCTTCTTACCTGCAAGACGTTCCCCATGACCTCTCCAGTCTCCGGAGAAGAGCTGCACTCCTTCAGCTTTGTCAGCTGATCCTCCAGCAAGGAGATCTTCCCCTGCAGAATTTCCAGTCTCTCTTCCAAGCATTTCTGGGGAAGAGAACACAAGTCCTTCAGAGAAGCAGAAGGAACGCCCATTCCCCTAAATGCAAAGGGCAGAACCCGTATTCACCCAGTCTTTCGGCCAGGGGAAGCAGCAATGGAACACACAGGCCTCAGCTTCCTCTGTGTCCTCTGGGAAAGCAAACACTTCTCAATAATCATGTTAGCCAGAAGCAGAGATCTTGGAAACTCTGACTCCGGTGCTACAGCTCTCATTAAAAGAGCCCTGCTGAATCAGACCAGGGGTACATCTAATCTAGCATCCGGTGTCCAGCCAGTTCCTCTGGAGGTCCAACAACTGGGTAGAAAGCCCAAGAACTTCGTTAGCAGCGCTGCTGAATCAGACCAGTGGTCCATCATGTCCAGCATCCTGCCTCAAATGGTAGCCAACCAGGTCACAGAGGCCACAGCATTCATAAGAACATCAGAAGAGCCCTGCTGGATCAGACCACAGAGGGTCCATCCAGTCCAACATCCTATTTCACACATGAATTAGTTTGCTCTGGGGTCATCCTTCCTGAGCGAGAACCACTGTGGTGTAGTGGTTAAGTGCGCAGACTCCTATCTGGGAGAACCGGGTTTGATTCCCCCCTCCTCCGCCTGCAGCTGCTGGAATGCCTTTGGGTCAGCCAGAGCTCTCTTCTCTGGGAGAACCAGGTTGGATTCCCCACTCCTCCGCTTGCAGCTGCTGGAATGGCCTTGGGTCAGCCATAGCTCTGGCAGAGGTTGTCCTTGAAAGGACAGCTGCTGTGAGAGCCCTCTCAGCCCCACCCACCTCACAGGGTGTCTGTTGTGGGGGGAGAAGATATAAGAGATTGTAAGCCACTCTGAGATTCAGAGGATAGGGTGGGATATAAATCCAATTTCCTCTTCCAACATTCTCCATTATTATTAGCCACCCTGAGCCTGCTTCGGCGGGGAGGGCAGGATATAAATAAAAATTTTTATTATTATTATTATTATTATTATTGCCTTTTCCAGTGACTCTGAGAGCCAGTTTGGTGTAGTGGATAAATGCATGGACTCTTATCTGGGAGAACCAGGTTTGATTCCCCACTCCTCCGCTTGCAGCTGCTGGAATGGCCTTGGGTCAGCCAGAGCTCTTTTATCTGGGAGAACCGGGTTTGATTCCCCACTCCTCACTTGCAGCTGCTGGAATGGCCTTGGGTCAGCCAGAGCTCTCTTATCTGGGAGAACCGGATATGATTCCCCATTCCTCCACTTGCAGCTGCTGGAATGGCTTTGGGTCAGCCAGAGCTCTCTTATCTGGGAGAACCGGGTTGGATTCCCCACTCCTCCACTTGCAGCTGCTGGAAGGGCCTTGGGTCAGCCAGAGCTCTCTTATCTGGGAGAACCAGGTTTGATTCCCCACTCCTCCGCTTGCAGCTGCTGGAATGGCCTGGGGTCAGCCATAGCTTTCATAGGAGTTGTCCTTGAAAGGCCAGCTGCTGTAAGAGCTCTCTCAGCCCCACCCACCACACAGGGTGTCTGTTGTGGGGTGGGGGAAGGTAAAGGAGATCGTGACTGCGCTGAGATTCAGAGAATAGGGCGGGATATAAATCCAATGTCTTCTTCAAGAAAAACAGGTGAGCCGGAAGCTAAAAAACGGAGCCAGCTCACACCAACTCAGTGTAAAGGGAACACTGATGCTAACCTTCTCGCTGAGGGCTTGGCGGAGGTCGCTCTCCAGGCGGGCCCTGCACTCCTCCCACTCCCGCAGGGCTGTGTTGTGTTCCGTGGACAGCTCGTTCATGGCTTCCTGCAGTCCCATAAGGTTGCTGGCCAACTCCCGAAGCTGGCTCAAAAGAGAAGCGGGGGGGAGAGTGAGGAACAGCTTTGGAGACTTGCATGTTAATATTGACACCTCACCGCCCCCCCCCCCCCCCCCCAACATCACTTCATCCACAACACAGAAGGAGTGGCGGCCTGGTCAAGAACGGAAACAAACCCTCCAAACTAACTGGGTTAGTCTACAGCAGTAGAAAAGAGCAAGAGACTTGGAGCATCTTAAAAGTGGCAGGGACTGAGAGATCAATAAGTGGCCAGGGATATGGGAAACCCCGCACCTCTTCCCTCCTACGTCCCATCCGAAGGTATGCAGGTTGTGGGACTAGGAAGATATAAATCCAATATAAATCCAATTCTTCCTTCCTTCCCTCCCTAACAAACATCTGATGTTTATTCTATGTGGATCTTACATTAAGAGCCACATTGGAGAGTCAGTTTGGTATAGTGGTTAAGTGTGCGGACTCTTATCTGGGAGAACCGGGTTTGATTCCCCACTCCTCCACTTGCACCTGCTGGAATGGCCTTGGGTCAGCCAGAGCTCTCTTATCTGGGAGAACCGGGTTTGATTCCCCACTCCTCCACTTGCAGCTGCTGGAATGCTCTTCGGACTGGAGGGCGGGATATAAATCCAATATTTTCATCTACCTCACAGGGTGTCTGTTGTGGGGGGGAAGGGAAAGGAGATTGTGAGTCGCTCTGAGACTCTTCAGAGTGGAGGGCGGGATATATATCCAATATCTTCATCTACCTTACAGGGTGTCTGTTGTGGGGGGGGGGAAGGGAAAGAATACTGTGAGCCACTCTGAGACTCTTCAGACTGGAGGGCGGGATATAAATCCAATATCTTCTACATTAAGCCAGTTTGGCCATACCTGATCTTTAAGGTGTTCCCGGACTCTTGCTCTTTTTCTTCCGCCACAGACTAACACGGTGACCGTCTTGGGTTAGTCTACGTTCAGCAGAGATGACAGCAGACAACAGATGCTGACTCTCTGGCTCACAACAGATTTGCACCTTCAAGGCAAGAAGTCACGCTGCTCCAGACTCCTCCCAACTCGCGGTGTCTGTTTCTAAACCCCGAAAGAACCCCTGAAATAAATGCCCACCCTGCTGCGCAATGGAATTTCACTGAAATGACAACACCATCGAAGGCTACTGGAATTCCCACCCAAGAAGTCATGCTTCTGTTCTAGCCCGGAATGCAGAAAGCTTTTCCTTTTCCCAGCCCGACCCGTTGGAATTGCTACCCCCCTCCTCGAACTTGGAGGCTGCTGCACTGCCGCAGAAAACTGGAGCATTCCACTACCTTGAAAGAGAGATCGCCGTTCTCCTCCAAGAGCTGGTTTATTTTCCGGTCCATTTGGCCTTTTTCGGTTTTCAGGTCTTGACACTGCTTCAGGGTCTCATGCAGACGCATGAGAAGACTGAGGGAGACAGAAAGGCACTGCTTGAAACAGGAGCGATGGGGAGGGACGGTGGCTCAGTGGCAGAGCATCTGCTTGGTAAGCAGAAGGTCTCAGGTTCAATCCCCGGCATCTCCAACTAAAAATGGCCCAGGCAAGTAACCATGAAAAACCTCAGCTGGAGACCCTGGAGAGCCATGAATAGGGCTGTGGCTCAGTGGTAGAGCATCTGCTTGGTAAGCAGAAGGTCCCAGGTTCAATCCCCGGCATCTCCCAACTAAAAATGGCCCAGGCAAGTAACCATGAAAAACCTCAGCTGGAGACTCTGGAGAGCCATGAATAGGGCTGTGGCTCAGTGGTAGAGCATCTGCTTGGTAAGCAGAAGTTCCCAGGTTCAATCCCTGGCATCTCCAACTAAAAATGGCCCAGGCTAGTAACCATGAAAAACCTCAGCTGGAGACCCTGGAGAGCCATGAATGGGGCTGTGGCTCAGTGGTAGAGCATCTGCTTGGGAAGCAGAAGGTCCCAGGTTCAATCCCCGGCATCTCCAACTAAAAATGGCCCAGGCAAGTAGGGGTGAAAAACCTCAGCTGGAGTCCCTGGAGAGCCACTGCCAGTCTGTGAAGACAATACTGACTTTGCCTCAGTAGGAGGCAGCTTCAGATGTTCATGAGCAAACCTCAGGGGAGGTAGCCGTGGCAGAAACAAAATATTGGGGCATCTTGAGGCTACCGCCTGCTTCCATTAGCCGCATGAAGTGAAACCACGGCCAGTGGAAAATGCAAACACAAGGGATGTTTTTAAACTGTGAAAGCAGATGGTGACATTTCTATGCAGAGCTCAGATTAGTAGCTGGTGTAAAGAAAACAGACAGCTCCCAATGTAGAGTACTTTAAGGTTTACATGTGCTAATAACAGCATTAAGAACATAAGAGAAGTCCTGTTGGATCAGGCCAATGGTCCCTCCAGTTCAGCATTCTGTATGTCCCAAAACCCTGGGGCCATCAGGAGGCCCACCAGTGGGGCCAGAACTCCAGAAGCCCTCCCACTCTTGCCCCCCAAGCACCACAAAGACCTCACTGTTCCAGACAGAGTGTTCTATCTATAACTTGTAGCTAAGAGCCACTTATCGCTCCATATATTTATCCATAAAAACACAAGAGAAGCCGAGTTATATCAGGCTAGTGGCCCATCCAGTCCAACAATCTGCGTCACAGAAGAACAGAAGAGAAGCCCTGTTGGATCAGGCCAGTGGCCTATCCAGTCCAACACTCTGTGTCACACAGTGGCCAAAAACCAGAACACTAGAAGTCCTCTCACTGTTGCCCCCCCCCTCCAAGAACCAAGAATACAGAGCATCACTCTATGTCTGGGGCAGGGATGTTCTCTCTTAGTGCTTGGGGGGAAGAGTGGGAGGGCTTCTGGTGTCCTTGCCCCACTGACGGACAGTCCAGGCCACCGTGTGACCCAGAGTGCTGGACTGGAGGGGCCATTGGCCTGACCCATCAGGGCTTCTCTTAAGAAAACACGATGAATGGGAACAGGCAGACAAGTGTGGGAATGCGCATGCCGAGAGGCCAGCGACGTAACTGCAGGCAGCTCTGACAAAATACCTCTCATTCTTTTCTCGGAGCTCCTCCATCTCTTTGGGCTCCACCTGATCTGCCGCTTGCCTCTCTTGGAGACGAGTCAGGCGTTCGATCCGTTGCTTCATCACTAGGATCTGCGTATCTGGAGCAAGAGAGTCATGGAGAGACACGCCAGTTAGCAGCGGAAGAAGCACCGTCTCACGGCTTCTCTTGTCAGCGAGCGGGGCTGCCGCCACCAAGACACAAGGTGGGGCTCTCCTTGTAGCAGGCAGCGGAACACTCCGGCCAGGGGCACAGAGAGGGGAGAAATGCGGGGAACAGATGGGTTTCCAATCCAGCAGACAGAGAAGCCTCCAGAGTCATACCCCAGGCATTTGCTGCCTTTTCAAAAAACACTAGCTCTGGTCACAGTTAAGAAGCACTGGAGTAGAAGAAGAAGATGATATTGGATTTCTATCCCGCCCTCCACTACGCAGAGTCTCAGAGCAGCTCACAATCTCCTTTCCCCCCACAACAGACACCCTGTGAGGTAGATGAAGATACTGGATTTATATCCCGCCCTCCACTCCGAAGAGTCTCAGAGCGGCTCACAATCTCCTTTCCCTTCTCCCCCACAACAGACACCCTGTGAGGTAGATGAAGATATTGGATTTATATCCTGCCCTTCACTCCGAAGAGTCTCAGAGGGGCTCACAATCTCCTTTCCCTTCCTCCCCCACAATAGACACCCTGTGAGGTAGATGAAGATATTGGATTTATATCCGATATAGGCCACTCTGAGGTAAAGGAGATTGTGACCCGCTCTGAGACTCTTTGGAGTGGAGGGCGGGATAGAAATCCAATATCTTCATCTACCTCACAGCATGCTTTATTTTAAGTTTTTTTTAAAAAAAATATTTAGCTGTGTTTGTGTCCTTTAAAGAGTTTATACCTTTGCTACCTGATCTTAAATTGGGAGAGATGGTGGCTCAGCAGTAGAGCATCTGCTTGGTAAGCAGAAGGTCCCCGGTTCAATCCCCAGCATCTCCAACTATAAAGAGTCCAGGCAAATAGGCATGAAAAACCTCAGCTGGAGACCCTGGAGAGCCATGAATGGGGCTGTGGCTCAGTGGTAGAGCATCTGCTTGGTAAGCAGAAGGTCCCGGGTTCAATCCCCAGCATCTCCAACTAAAAAGGGTCCAGGCAAGGAGGCATGAAAAATCTCAGCATGAGACCCTGGAGAGCCGCTGCCAGTCTGAGTAGACAAGACTGACTTTGATGGACCCAGGAGGGTCTGATTCAGTAGAAGGCAGCTTCAGATGTTCTGCTATTAGGGGAAGGACAGTGGCTCAGTGGTAGAGCATCTGCTTCATAAGTAGAAGGTCGCAGGTTCAATACCCGGCATTTCCAAATAAAAAGAGTCCAGGCAAGTAGGTGTGAAAAACCTCAGCTTGAGACCCTGGAGAGCCGCTGCCAGTCTGAGTAGACAAGACTGACTTTGATGGAACGAGGGTCTGAGTCAGTAGAAGGCAGCTTCATGTGTTCATATGTTCACACATGGCCTGGTCCGACATGGCCCATTCTGGCCTGACCAAGGTCTCATTTATGTCAGATCTGGCCCTCATAACAAATGAGTCCGACACCCTTGGTTTAGATGATGTGGAAAAGGACTGCCTGGACGCCTTCTGCAGTTGGGCCACCCCTGTTGTCGTCTTCCCAGCATGCCATTCTGACCGTGTGATCCAGCACTCCTCGGACACAGGCATGACCATCTCCTTGGAATGGTCAGTAACCCAATGACACGGAGGGCACGCCACGAACGCCCCGCGGACAGAGGCCGACTCACCTTTCTCATCGACGAGCTTGCGATTCTCGGCCAGCTCCCGCTCGAGATCATCCCGGTTCTCCCTCTCTGCCTCCAGCTGCTTCTTCAGTCTCCTCATCTGAAACTGGGGGGTCTGCATGATGTCCCCCATGGGAGAGGTCACGGAGCCAGGGAGAAACCTGCAAGTAATGTCAGGAAGGCACAAGTTAAGACCTTTGGCATGCCGTTTTCTCTCAGAACAGCGGGCCTAAGCTCTCTGTATAGAAAGCAAAACAGTTAGATAGCGAATTCCCGTTAAGCTTTCAGTTAAAACTGTCAGCGAAGGGTTCATTGAAGTTTCAAAATGATCAGACTTGTCTTTGTTAAAAACTAAGTTTTCATTTATTGATTACAACAATGCTGCTCTCTACACAGGTTCTTTGAAACTGGTAACGAATAAGGCAAAGGCATTGGCATTTATGGACACACATCAAAGAGTTGGGGGTTTAAATCACTTCTCGTAATAAAACTACAGTCTGTCTTTTGCAAGCACTCATTTCACACGCTCCTTATCGCCCACATATGCAAGCTGTGTCTTCCTCCCGTTGGTGCATTTTGCACTTCAAAGACCTCACTGGCCTTTGGCACTTTCAATCTCTCTTTCCTTCCCACCCCCCTCACATTCTACAATGGCATTAGGGTTAGTAAAGCAAAGATTTACATTTGTTAGTTAGCAGTAAATAAACATTTCAAACAGCAGAGTTTGCTTCAATAGAACACAAGCTGACAAAAACTCTCATAAATGCGTATACAATTAGAATACATTAGGGTTTGTAGAATCTTTCGGGCTCAAGTGCCGTGTTCTACTGGAGAAAGTTTTCCTTCCAGACGTTTCGTTCTCAGCTGCGGAGGTCATCCTCAATTAGAATACACTTAAACACTTTCCAGTTTCAGGAGTTAGACATATATTTCTCAGTAAAAGCTCCCCAGCTGTCCAGGTCTCTTGAAGAAATATAATATTATATGTCTTATAAAGTGAGGAATGATAGTTGGCCTGCATTGTGCTATGTATTTGGTCATGGACCGTAATAAAGCAAACGGAACTATTTCTCAATTAATAAACCTCTTAAAGTCCCGTACCTGCTAACGTCTACATTTTCTACGATTCTAAAATTCTCAATCTTTGTTAGAGAAGGTAAGGGAAGAAGTACTTTTCTCCCTTTCTCACAATACGAGAACGCGTGGGCATTCAATGAAGATGCTGAGCAGTCAGGTTAAAACGGATAAAAGGAGGTACTTCTTCACCCAAAGGGAGATTAACACGTGGAATTCACTGCCACGGGAGGTAGTGGCGGCCACAAGTATAGCCAGTTTCAAGAGGGGATTGGATAACAATATGGAGGAGAGGTCCATCAGTGGCTATGAGCCACAGCGTATTGTTGGAACTCTCTGATTGAAGAAGTGATGCCCTGTATTCTTGGTGCTTTGTGGGGGGGGCACAGTGGGAGGGCTTCTGGTGTCCTGGCCCCACTGATTGACCTCCTGATGGCAACTGGGTTTTTTGGCCCCTGTGTGACACAGAGTGCTGGACTGGAGGAGCCATGGGCCTGATCCAACATGGCTTGTCTTATGTTCTTATGTGACACAGAGTGTTGGCCTGGAGGGGCCACTGGCCTGATCCAACAGGGCTTCTCTTATGTTCTTATGTGACACAGAGTGATGGACTGGATGGGCCACCGGCCTGATTCAACAGGGCTTCTCTTATGTTCTAATGTGACACAGAGTGTTGGACTGGATGGGCCACTGGCCTGATTCAACAGGGCTTCTCTTATGTTCTAATGTGACACAGAGTGTTGGACTGGATGGGCCACTGGCCTGATTCAACAGGGCTTCTCTTATGTTCTTATGTGACACAGAGTGATGGACTGGATGGGCCACCGGCCTGATTCAACAGGGCTTCTCTTATGTTCTAATGTGACACAGAGTGTTGGACTGGAGGGGCCACTGGCCTGATCCAACATGGCTTCTCTTATGTTCTTATGCGACACAGAGTGTTGGACTGGATGGGCCACCGGCCTGATCTAACAGGGCTTCTCTTATGTTCTTATGTGACACAGAGTGTTGGACTGGATGGGCCACTGACCTGATCCAACAGGGATTCTCTTATGTTCTTATGTGACACAAAGTGTGGGACTGGAGGGACCACTGGCCTGATCCAACAGGGCTTCTCTTATGTGACACAGAGTGTTGGACTGGAGCGGCCATTGGTCTGATCCAACATGGCTTCTCTTATGTTCTTATGTGACACAGAGTGTTGGACTGGATGGGCCACTGGCCTGATCCAACAGGGCTTCTCTTATGTTCTTATGTGACACAGAGTGTTGGACTGGATGGGCCATTGGCCTGAACAAACAGGGCTTCTCTTATGTGCTTATGTGACACAGAGTGTTGGACTGGAGGGGCCAGTGGCCTGATCCAACAGGGCTTCTCTTATGTTCTTCTGTGACACAGAGTGTTGGACTGGAGGGGCCATTGCCTGATCCAAGATGGCTTCTCTTATGTTCTTCTGTGACACAGAGTGTTGGACTCGATGGCCATTGGCCTGATCCAATATGGCTTCTCTTATGTTCTTCTGTGACACAGAGTGTTGGACTGGATGGGCCATTGGCCTGATCCAACAGGGCTTCTCTTATGTTCTTATGTGACACAGAGTGTTGGAATGGAGGGGCCACTGGCCTGATCCAACAGGGCTTCTCTTATGTTCTTATGTGACACAGAGTGTTGGACTGGAGGGGCCAGTGGCCTGATCCATCAGGGCTTCTCTTATGTTCTTCTGTGACACAGAGTGTTGGACTGGAGGGGCCACTGGCCTGATCCAACAGGGCTTCTCTTATGTTCTTATGTGACACAGAGTGTTGGACTGGAGGGGCCACTGGCCTGATCCAACAGGGCTTCTCTTATGTTATTATGTGACACAGAGTGTTGGACTGGAGGGGCCACTGGCCTGATCCAACAGGGCTTCTCTTATGTTCTTATGTGACACAGAGTGTTGGACTGGAGGGGCCAGTGGCCTGATCCATCAGGGCTTCTCTTATGTTCTTCTGTGACACAGAGTGTTGGACTGGAGGGGCCACTGGCCTGATCCAACAGGGCTTCTCTTATGTTCTTATGTGACACAGAGTGTTGGACTGGAGGGGCCACTGGCCTGATCCAACATGGCTTCTCTTATGTTCTTATGTGACACAGAGTGTGGGACTGGAGGGGCCACTGGCCTGATCCAACAGGGCTTCTCTTCTGTTCTTATGTGACACAGAGTGTTGGACTGGAGGGGCCATTAGCCTGATCCAACAGGGCTTCTCTTATGTTCTTCTGTGACACAGAGTGTTGGACTGGAGGGGCCATTAGCCTGATCCAACATGGCTTCTCTTATGTTCTTATGTGACACAGAGTGTTGGATTGGAGGGCCATTAGCCTGATCCAACAGGGCTTCTCTTATGTTCTTCTGTGACACAGAGTGTTGGACTGGAGGGGCCACTGGCCTGACCCAACATGGCTTCTCTTATGTTCTTATGTGACACAGAGTGTTGGACTGGAGGGGCCACTGGCCTGACCCAACATGGCTTCTCTTATGTTCTTATGTGACACAGAGTGCTGGACTGGATGGGCCACTGGCCTGATCCAGCAGGGCTTCTCTTATGTTCTTCTGTGACACAGAGTGTTGGACTGGAGGGGCCCTTGGCCTGATCCAACAGGGCTTCTCTTATGTTCTTATGTGACACAGAGTGTTGGACTGGAGGGGCCATTGGCCTGATCCAACAGGGCTTCTCTTATGTGACACAGAGTGTTGGACTGGAGGGGCCATTGGCCTGATCCAACAGGGCTTCTCTTATGTGACACAGATTGTTGGACTGGATGGGCCATTGGCCTGATCCAACAGGGCTTTTCTTATGTTCTTATGTGACACAGAGTGTTGGACTGGAGGGGCCACTGGCCTGACCCAACATGGCTTCTCTTATGCTCTCACGTTCACTTACTGATTGAGGCTGGAGGACGAGGCGATCTTCTGCAGCTTCAAGAAGTGGACCTCCTGCTTCTGCGGGGTCGTCTCCTCTGAGCTGGTGCTGGAGGCAGAGAAGCTCGCTGATTGAGGCGCTGGAAGAAAGCAGACCGCAGGGAGGCCGAGTGAATTTGAGGAGTCCTAAAGCCGTGGCTGACGCCCCTCACCCCGTACCGCTGATTCTCTACTGCACGTCCCTCCCTGCCGCTCACGCGAAGCTCAGCCAATCTCCTCCACCCTTCTGTGGCCCGGACATCTGCCTGCGGGGTGGCAGAGCCATCTGGAGGGCTGCCGGTCACGATGACCCTCGGTGGGCCCACAAACCCGCAGAAAGGCGGCTGCAAGGACAAACTAGGTGCATGCTGCTGCTGCCACCTGCACTGCAGACAGGCACGCTCACCCGGCACTTACTTTTCTTTTGAAGGAAGCTCTCCAGGTTCTCGCCGAGGCAATCTTCGTTACAGAGCATAAAGTTCAGGAACTGGGCCATCTCTGCCTGAGGGAGGGAGGGGGGAGAGGGAGGGCACGGCGTGAGCGCCTGGGGCTGTCGACCGAGGGGCAGATCACGAGAAGGAATCCCGCCTAGACTCCCAGTCTCGGCACCAACCTTTTTGGGGCCAGCAGTCCCCTCGGGGATTCTGACACAGTGTGGCGAGTGCAGGCACAAAATAGTTAACACAAAATAGCTGCCAAAGTAATGTTTTTTTAAAAATCTGCATCATCAATCCAATCTCTAGTGATCACCCTAACCTGAATGGCCCGGGCAAGCCCGATCTCATCAGATCTTGGAAGCTAAGCAGGGCAGATCTTAGAATAATAGAGTCGGAAGGTACCTCCAGGGTCATCTAGTCCACCCCCTGCACAATGCAGGAAACTCACAAATACCTCCCCCTAAATTCACAGGATCCTCATTGCTGTCAGACGGCCATCTAGCCTCTGTTGAAGAACCTCCAAGGAAGGAGAGCCCACCACCTCCCAAGGAGGAAGCCTGTTCCACTGAGGAACCGCTCTAAACTCACAAACACCTCCCCCAAAATTCACAGGATCTTCATTGCTGTTAAATGGCCATCTAGCCTCTGTTTAAAAACCTCCAAGGAAGGAGAGCCCATCACCTCTCGAGGAAGCCCGTTCCACTGAGGAACTGCTCTATCAGAATCAAAGAATCATAGAGCTGGAAGGGATCTCCAGGGTCATCTAGTCCAACCCCTGCACAAGGCAGGAAACACACAAACACCTCCCCCTAAATTCACAGGATCTTCATCGCTGTCAGATGGCCATCTAGCCTCTGTTGAAAAGCCTCCAAAGGAGAATCATAGAATCCTAGAGTTGGAAGGGACCTCCAGGGTCATCTAGTCCAACCCCTGCACAAGGCAGGAAACACACAAACACCTCCCCCTAAATCCACAGGATCTTCTTCGCTGTCAGATGGTCATCTAGCCTCTGCTTAAAAACCTCCAAGGAAGGAGAGCCCAGCACCTCCTGAGGAAGCCTGTTCCACTGAGGAATCGCTATAACGGTAAGGAAGTTCTTCCTCATGTTAAGCCAGAAACTCTTCTGATTTAATTTCAACCCAATGAAGAAGACGACATTGGATTTATATTCCGCTCCCCACTCAGAGTCTCAGAGCGGCTCACAATCTCCTTTATCGTCCTCTCCCACAACAGACACCCTGTGAGGTGGGTGGGGCTGAGAGGGCTGTCCCAGCACCTGCCCTTTCAAGGACAACCCCTACATAAGAACATAAGAGAAGCCATGTTGGATCAGGCCAATGGCCCATCCAGTCGAACACTGTGTATCACACAGTGGCCAATAATTTATACACACAAACTGTGGCTAATAGCCACTGATGGATCTCTGCTCCATATTTTTATCCAATCCCCTCTTGAAGCTGGCTATGCTTGTAGCCGCCACCACCTCCTGTGGCAGTGAATTCCACATGTTAATCACCCTTTGGGTGAAGAAGGACTCTGCCAGAATTATGGCTGACCCAAGGCCATTCCAGCAGCTGCAAGTGGAGGAGTGGGGAATCAAACCCGGTTCTCCCAGATAGGAGTCTGCACACTTAACCGGTACACCAAACTGGCTCTCATTGGTTCTGGTCCTACCTTCTAGGGCCACAGAAAACAATTTCACAGCATCCTCTATATGACAGCCCCTCAAGTACTTGAAGATGGTGATTGTATCACCTCTCAGCTGCCTCCTCTCCTGGCAAGTACTTGGATAGGAGACCTCTTTGAAATACCAGGACTGGAGGCGGAAGCAGGATGTATCAAGTCATTTCTCTGAACATCCTCAGTGCTCCAGGAAGTGTTGCTAGAAGTTCCCATGTCTTCCAGGCAGGCAGGCTAACATGTGCAAACGCACACACACACACACACACACTATAAAGTCCTTTCTTACACACCCAGGGAAATGCCAATCACCGCTGTGGGGTCGGGAAGCAATTTCACTCCAGGCCAGTTTGGCCAAGGATCCTGGAGGGTTTTTGCCATCTCCTGGGCATGCAGTGGGGATCCCATGGTCTGTGAATTTCCTGCACTGTGCAGGTGGTTGGACTAGATGACCCTAGAGGTCCCTTCAAACTCTATGATTCTATGATTCACAGATCCTGTGAATTTAGGGGGAGGTGTTTGTGGGTTTCCTGCATTGTGAAGGGGGTTGGTCTGGATGACCCTGGAGGTCCCTTCCAACTCTGTGATTCTCCTTCCTTGGAGGTTCTTCAACAGAGGCTGGATGAACATAAGAACATAAGAACATAAGAGAAGCCATGTTGGATCAGGCCAACGGCCCATCAAGTCCAACACTCTGTGTCAGCACAGTGGCAAAAAATGTTATATACACACATACACTGTGGCTAATAGCCACTGATGGACCTGTGCTCCATACACTGTGGCTAATAGCCACTGATGGACCTGTGCTCCATACACTGTGGCTAATAGCCACTGATGGACCTGTGCTCCATATTTTTATCTAAACCCCTCTTGAAGGTGGCTATACTTGTGGCGCCACCACCTCCTGTGGCAGTGAATTCCACATGTTAATCACCCTTTTGGGTGAAGAAGTACTTCCTTTTATCCGTCTTAACCTGTCTGCTCAGCAATTTCATCGAATGCCCACGAGTTCTTGTATTGTGAGAAAGGGAGAAAAGTACTTCTTTCTCTACTTTCTCCATTCTGACAGCAATGAAGATCCTGTGAATTTAGGGGGAGGGGTTTGTGGGTTTCCTGCATTGTGCAGGGGGTTGGACTAGATGACCCTGGAGCTCCCTTCCAACTCTAGGATTCTTAAGTATTTATGTCAGAGTGTGGCTGCCAGCATCTTTGCTTCCCTCCCTCCCAGGCAGCCCCACTGTTGTTGTTTCGGCCATCCGCAGGGGAGCTTGGCCTGGGCCCCAGGGCTGTATCAGCAACGGAAGGGAAGGGACATGTGCTGTGATCCTTGCTGTGGGTTGGAGTTTCTGCCCCTTTCAGCAGCTTTCAAGGCAGGAGGGGCGTCAGGAGAAAGTCCACCTTGGATTGGGTTTGGTGGAGCGGTTAGAGCCAGCTTGGTGCAGTGGTGAAGTGCCCAGACTCTTATCCGGGAGAACCAGGTTTGATTCCCCACTCCTTCACTTGCACCTGCTGGAATGGCCTCGGGTCAGCCATAGGTCTGGCAGAGGTTGTCCTTGAAAGGGCAGCTGCTGTGGGAGCCCTCTCAGTCCCCACCCACCTCACAGGATTTGACTCCCCACTCCTCCACTTGCAGCTGCTGGAATGGCCTTGGGCCAGCCATAGCTCTCTTATCTGGGAGAACCAGGTTGGATTCCCCACTCCTCCACTTGCAGCCTGCTGGAATGGCCCTTGGGTCAGCCAGAGCTCTCTTATCTGGGAGAACCGGGTTTGATTCCCCCCCTCCTCCACTTGCAGCTGCTGGAATGGCCTTGGGTCAGCCAGAGCTCTCTTATTTGGGAGAACCGGGTTGGATTCCCCCCTCCTCCACTTGCAGCTGCTGGAAGGGCCTTGGGCCAGCCATAGCTCTCTTATCTGGGAGAACCGGGTTGGATTCCCCACTCCTCCACTTGCAGCTGCTGGAATGGCCTTGGGTCAGCCAGAGCTCTCTTATCTGGAGAACCGGGTTTGATTCCCCACTTCTCCACTTGCAGCTGCTGGAATGGCCTTGGGGTCAGCCAGAGCTCTCTTATCTGGCAGAACCGGGTTTGATTCCCCCACTCCTCCACTTGCAGCTGCTGGAATGGCCTTGGGTCAGCCAGAGCTCTCTTATCTGGGAGAACCGGGTTGGATTCCCCCACTCCTCCACTTGCAGCTGCTGGAATGGCCTTGGGTCAGCCAGAGCTCTCTTATCTGGGAGAATCGGGTTTAGATTCCCCACTCCTCCACTTGCAGCTGCTGGAAGGGCCTTGGGCCAGCCATAGCTCTCTTATCTGGGAGAAACCGGGTTGGATTCCCCACTCCTCCACTTGCAGCTGCTGGAATGGCCTTGGGTCAGCCAGAGCTCTCTTATCTGGGAGAACCGGGTTGGATTCCCCACTCCTCCACTTGCAGCTGCTGGAATGGCCTTGGGTCAGCCAGAGCTCTCTTATCTGGGAGAATCGGGTTTGATTCCCCACTCCTCCACCTGCAGCTGCTGGAAGGGCCTTGGGCCAGCCATAGCTCTCTTATCTGGGAGAACCGGGTTGGATTCCCCACTCCTCCACTTGCAGCGTGCTGGAATGGCCTTGGGTCAGCCAGAGCTCTCTTATCTGGAGAACTGGGTTTGATTCCCCACTCCTCCACTTGCAGCTGCTGGAATGGCCTTGGGTCAGCTACAGCTCTCTTATCTGGGAGAACCGGGTTTGATTCCCCACTCCTCCACTTGCACCTGCTGGAATGGCCTTGGGTCAGCCAGAGCTCTCTTATCTGGGAGAACCGGGTTTGATTCCCCACTCCTCCACTTGCAGCTGCTGGGATGGCCTTGGGTCAGCCAGAGCTCTCTTATCTGGGAGAACCGGGTTTGATTCCCCCACTCCTCCACTTGCAGCTGCTGGAATGGCCTTGGGTCAGGCAGAGCTCTCTTATCTGGGTGAACAGGGTTTGATTCCCCACTCCTTCACTCGCACCTGCTGGAATGGCCATGGGTCTGCCAGAGCTCTCTTATCTGAAGAACAGGGTTTGATTCCCCACTCCTCCACTTTCACCTGCTGGAAAGGCCTTGGGTCAGCCAGAGCTCTCTTATCTGGGAGAACCGGGTTTGATTCCCCACTCTTCCACTTGCACCTGCTGGAACGGCCTTGGGTCAGCCAGAGCTCTCTTATCTGCGAGAACCGAGTTTGATTCCCCACTCCTTCACTTGCACCAGCTGGAATGACCTTGGGTCAGCCAGAGCTCTCTTATCTGGGAGAACCGGGTTTGATTCCCCACTCCTCCACTTGCAGCTGCTGGAATGGCCTTGGGTCAGCCAGAGCCCTGGCAGAGGTTGTCCTTGAAAGGGCAGCTTCTGGGAGAGCTCTCTCAGGCCCACCTACCTCACAGGGTGTCTGTTGTGGGGGAGGAAGATAAAGGGGGGAGGAAGATAAAGGAGATTGTGATAAGCTCTGAGTGGAGAGCGGAATATAAATCCAATGTTGTTGTCATTGGGTGGGGTTAGGGTGTCTTTCGCCCTTTCCTCTGGAGCAGGGGTGGCTTGGGATGACCCTGGAGGCCAATTTGGTGTAGTAGTGAAGTCACGGACTCTTATCTGGGAGAACAGGGTTTGATTCCCCACTCCTACACTGGCACCTGCAGGAATGGCCTTTTGTCAGCCATAGCTGTCGCAGGCGTTATCCTTGAAAGGGCAATTTCTGTCAGAGCTCTCTCAGCCCCACCCACCTCACAGGATGTCTGTTGTGAGGGTGGGGAGGTAAAGGAGACTGTGACCCCTCTGAGACTCAGAGTATAGGGCAGGATATAAATCCAATATCATCATCATCTTCTTCCAACTCTATGATTCTATGGAAAAAAACCTCCACTGGCCAATCAGAAGTCTTACTGAGGAAAAGTAACCCCGGCCCCACCCACTTACTTGGCAGGCACCAGGAAAGGTCTCAGCAGGGGCCCTTGCTCTACACAGACACAGGGGAGGGGCTGTGGCTCAGTGGAAGCAGAAGGTCCCAGGTTCAATCCCCGACATCTCCAAAAAAAGGTCCAGGCAAATAGGTGTGAAAACCTCAGCTGGAGACCCTGGAGAGCCATGAATGGGGCTGTGGCTCAGTGGCAGAGCATCTGCTTGTGAAGCAGAAGGTCCCAGGTTCAATCCCTGGTATCTCCAAAAAAGGGTCCAGGCAAATAGGTGTGAAAAACCTCAGATGGAGACCCTGGAGAGCGGCTGCCAGTCTGAGAAGACAAGACTGACTTTGATGGACCAAAGAGGGTCTGATTCAGTAGAAGGCAGCTTCATATGTTCAGACACCCAGCTCCCCCAATTGGCTTTCGACAGTGGCATAGTTTGACAGAGGCACAGAATAAAAATTGGATTTATACCCCGCCCTTCACTGGGAGTCTCAGAGAGGCTTACAATCTTCTTTCCCTTCCTCTCCCCACAAAACACACCCTGTGAGGCATGTAGGGCGGTGAGGGCTCAGAGAGAACTGTGACGGACCCAAGGTTACCCAGCTGGCTGCATGCGGAGGAGGAGTGGGCAATCAAACCCGGCTCTCCAGATTAGAATCCAATGATCCTAACCACTACACCACACCGGCTCTCCTTAGAGAGAGGAATACCTTAGCCAGAGCATTACACATAAGGGGAGAGGGTGGAGAAATGAAGAAGAAGATCATAGATTTATATCCCGCCCTCCACTCTGAACCTCAGAGTGGCTCACGATCTCCTTTATCTTCTTCCCCCACAAAAGACACCCTGTGAGGGGGATGGGGCTGAGAGAACTCTGACAGAAGCTGCCCTTTCAAGGACAACGCCTGTGAGAGCTCTGGCTGACCCAAGGCCATTCCAGCAGCTGCAAGTGGAGGAGTGGGGAATCAAACCCGGTTCTCCCAGATAAGAGTCCGCACAGTTAAGCACCCTGTGAGGTAGGTGGGGCTGAGAGAGCTCTGACAGAAGCTGTCCTTTCAAGAACTCTGCGAGAGCTATGCCTGACCCAAGGCCATTCCAGCAGCTGCAAGTGGAGGAGTGGGGAATCAAACCCGGTTCTCCCAGATAAGAGTCCGCACACTTAACTACCACGCCAAACTGGCTCTCTCAAGTCCTACACAGAACGACACTGGAAGTCGGAGGCAAAAGAGTGTGTTACCTGAATGTCGTACTCAACCGTGCTCCATTCCCGAGGGATCTTGTCACTCATGGAAGCCTGATAAAGCAGCAGCATGACCACCTGGAGAGAGGCACACAAAGATCGAGTCACAATGGTAGGCCAAGTAGAAATGAAGGGAGATCGGCTGGGTCAGAATGCATCCGTGGGGCCGTGGGCTTAGCGAGGCGCAGCGATGCCAAAATAAGGCACACGACTCCACATGCGGGCACCTGCAGGTGTACAAGGCACCTCTGCAAAAGCCAGCAGTGGCTGCAAAGTTCTAGGACGGCCTGCTCCTCTTTTGTCTCTGCTTTCTCTCCACAGTGCAGGTGTTCAAGAAAATGAGCTATTCTCATGGCCCCGTCAACCTTTTCCCTCTCTCCCCAACCCCCAAGGGCTTTGTGCGCCCGAGCAAGCCTCCTCCTCGGTATACCGGGCTACGCTGATACCTTCGCCAGTTCCAGCTCTTCTCCCGCTAAAAGCTTCTCCTCCGAGACCACGCTGTGAGTGGTGGATTTGTGCTTGCAGCACTCTGGGGGAAAAGAAGAAGATGACAACATTGGATTTATATTCCGCCCTTCACTCAGAGTCTCAGAGCAGCTCGCAAACTCCTTTCCTTTCCTCCCCAACAACAGAGAGAGCTCTCCCAGAAGCTGCCCTTTCAAGGACAACCTCTATGAGGGCTATGGCTGACCCAAGGCCACTCCAGCAGCTGCGAGTGGAGAAGAAGAAGACCGCAGATTTATACACTGTCCTTCTCTCTGAATCAGAGACTCAGAGCGGCTTACAATCTCCTTTATCTTCTCCCACCCCCACAACAGACACCATGTGAGGGAGGTAGGGCTGAGAGAGCTCTGACAGAAGCTGCCCTTTCAAGGACAACCTCTGCCAGAGCTATGGCTGACCCAAGGCCATTCCAGCAGCTGCAAGTGGAAGAAAACTGCAGATTTATACCCCACTCTTCTCTCTGAATCAGAGACTAAGAGCCACTTACAATCTCCTATATCTTCTCCCCCCACAGCAGACACTCTATGAGGCAGGTGGGGCTGAGAGAGCTTTCCCAGAAGCTGGCCTTTCAAGGACAACCTCTGCCAGAGCTCTGGCTGACCCAAGGCCATTCCAGCAGGTGCAAGTGGAGGAGTGGGGAATCAAACCCGGTTCTCTCAGAGTCCGCTCACTTAACCACTACACCAAACTGGCTCTCTGCATCTCACGAGAAGCAGCAATGAGATATCCCATGATTAGAAACGGAACGAATGTCGTGACAAAGGGACTGCAGGCTGCTTCTCGGATGAAACCAGCTGGCAACCTCATCAAGCAGATTTTTTTCTTTGCACGAGATGCGGGACTGCCTTTGGATCACATCCACATATAGACCTGAAAAGAGCTCCTGTCCCAGTCTACGGGGAAGGGAGAATCCCCTCCAAGGGACTTCTGCATCCCCCCCTCCCCTGCCCAGAGAGCGTAAACTCTAGCAAGTACAGTCAAGAAACCGGCACGCTCCCCTTTCTGCCAGCTATGGAGAAAGCCAGTCTCCACAGCACTGCTATGCAGAGGGCTCTACATCAGCTCACATCCTCTCTCCTCCTACCGGACTGAGGAACCTGTAGCTTTAAATCTGGGGGAGGGGAAAAAGCGCTCCCTGTCAGCAATGCATTCTGGGCAACGGTGCAGAGGTGCGCGTCTCCTCCTCCCCACTCTTGTCTTTCAGGCGCAGGAGTGCTGAGGTGGAACAGAATTAACGGCTATCGCTTTCCAGTTCCTCCATACACAAACACAGAGTGTTGTACCGATGGGCCACTGGCCTGATCCAACATGGCCTCTCTTATGTTCTTATATTCTTGGTGCTTGGGGGGAGGCACAGTGGGAGAGCTTCAAATTTCCTGGTCCATTGATGGGCCTCCTGATGGCACCTGGGGTTTTATTGCCCATTTGACACATTGTGTTGGACTGGATGGGCCATTGGCCTGATCCAACAGGGCTTCTCTTATGCTCTTATGTCTGCGGCAGTGATGCTCTGTATTCTTGGTGCTTGGGGGGCCACAGTGGGAGGGCTTCTAGTGTCCTAGACCCACTGATGGACCTCCTGATGGCCCTGGGTTTTTTGGCCACTGTGTGACACAGAGTGTTGGACTGGATGGGCCACTGGCCTGATCCAACAGGGCTTCTCTTATGCTCTTATGTCTGGGGCAGTGATGCTCCGTATTCTTGGTGCTTGGGGGGCCACAGTGGGAGGGCTTCTAGTGTCCTAGATCCACTGATGGACCTCCTGATGGCCCTGGGTTTTTTTGGCACTGTGTGACACAGAGTGTTGGACTGGATGGGCCACTGGCCTGATCCAACAGGGCTTCTCTTACGTTCTTATGTGACACAGTGTGTTGACTGGATGGGCCACTGGCCTGATCCAACATGGCTTCTCTTATGTTCTTATGTCTGGGGCAGTGATTCTCTGTCTTCTTGGAAGAAGAAGAAGATATTGGATTTATATCCTGCCCTCCACTCCGAAGAGTCTCAGAGCGGCTCACAATCTCCTCTACCTTCCTCCCCCACAACAGACACCCTGTGAGGTGGGGTGGGGCTGGAGAGGGCTCTCACAGCAGCTGCCCTTTCAGCCCTGCCAGAGCTATGGCTGAGCCATTGGTGCTTGGGGGGCCACAGTGGGAGGGCTTCTAGTGTCCTGGACCCACTGATGGACCTCCTGATGGCACCTGGGTTTTTTGGCCACTGTGTGACACAGAGTGTTGGACTGGATAGGCCACTGGCCTGATCCAACATGGCTTCTCTTATGTTCTCATGTCTGGGGCAGTGATGCTCTGTATTCTTGGTGCTTGGGGGGGGGGGGCAACAGGGTGAGGGCTTCTAGTGTCTGGCTCACTGATGGACCTCCCGATGGCCACTGGGTTTTGACCCCTGTGTGACACAGTGTTGGACTGGAGGGGCCTTGGCCTGATCCAACATGGCTTCTCTTGTGGTCTTACGTTCATAGTGGGGAGACGGGAGCTCAAGCAAGGAAGTGGGCCACGGATTTCCCGACGGCTCAGCCTCGCAAGCCTATCTTAGCAGGTCCCAAAGTTTTGAGGAAGGAGTGCTTACTCTCGAGGAGCTGCTGACGTAGGCCACCCTCTCTGGCAGACTCTGCTGCAGAACAGCCCGTCCCTCTTCTGTGCCATGGCTGGAAGAGAACAAAAGGGTCACGTGAGCACACACAGAGACTTCCACTGGCCTTCCATTGACCAAAGGGAGGCTATGGACTGGAGGCAAGTCGGAAGGAGGAGTGTTATCGAGGTGGATAGCAAATGAGAGGACGCATCTAAGTTTGTGCAGGATTGCCACGGGGGGCGGGGGGGGGGGAGTAGTGTCTCTTCCTCACGTGCTTTGCTCTCTCTAGCAGTTGATTCGGAGGTGGACGAGATTGGGTTTATACCCAGCCATTCACTCATAGGGGCTTCCAATCTCCTTTCCCTTCCCCTCCTGCAACAGACGCCCTGTGAGGCAGGTGGAGCTGAGAGAGCCCTGAAACTGCTCTTGAGAGAACAGCTCTGCAAGAAACGTGGCTGATCCGAGGTCGCTCCGGCAGGCGCATGCGGAGGAGCGGGGAATCAAACCCGGTTCTTCCACGCCTTTAACGGCTACACCAAACTGGCTCGCTATTACGCGAGTTGATGTTTGGCATAAAGCCCGCACTTAAAATCTGCGGGGATGTGTGCCGGTCGTAAGCTGGTGCGATGGTGAATTGAGTGCTAGAGAAAGCAAAACACATTCAGAACAGAAGCCCCTCCCCCTCAAGAATTAGGAACTTACAAGTGAAGAAAATGAGGATACCCACCCCACCCACTCCCCACTACAGATGGAACAGCTGGTTGGCTTCGACGAGGGCTGGGGCCTTTTCGGTGCAGGCCCCTAACTGGTGGAATGAGCTCCCGCTGGAGATCCGGGCCCTGCAGGACTTATCCAAGTTTTGCAGGGCCTGTAAGATGGAGCTCTTCTGCAGGCTTCGGATTGATCCAGCGGGCGTCCCCTGAAGCCATCTCTTCCCCCAGCATCCTACTACAGAGGGGCAGACCAGATCTACGTGTGTGTGTGTTGTGTTGTTTTTTTTTGGGGGGGGGGAATTAAAAAATGACGCCCCCTTGTGGGCCATTCTATCTTATGGTCCCATAGAACACAATGGACTCCATGGCATCTGGATCAAGGCGGCTCGGCGGTGCTGATGTTGTTAGACCTATCGGCAGCGTTCGATACGGTCGACCATCGGTTGCTGGCTTGCCACCTTGCCGACGCGGGCATCAGGGGCTGGCCTTACAATGGCTTTCCTCTTTCCTTGATGGTCGGGGACAAAGGGTGGCGATTGGGGACGAACTGTCCCGGAGACACACGCTTGATTGCGGAGTGCCTCAAGGGGCGGTGCTTTCCCCGATGTTGTTTAACATCTATATGCGCCCCCTTGCCCAGATTGCCCGAAGGTATGGGTTGGGCTGTCATCAGGATGCCGACGACACCCAGCTCTATCTACTATGGACGGCCGCCTGCCTGCGCCCCAGAAAACTTGGACCGGGTGTTACAGGCGGGTGGCTAGGTGGCTTAGGCTGAGTGGACTGAAGCTGAATCCGGCGAAGACAGAGGTCCTTTGCTTGGGTCGTCATGGCCTGGGAAGGGAAATCCCCCTGCCAGTCTTTGACGGGGCGCCGTTGACAGCGGCGCACAGGGTCAAGAGTTTGGGGGTACTATTGGAGCCTTCACTGACAATGGAGGCTCAGATAGCAGCCACTGCCAAGTCTGCATTTTTTCATCTTAGGCGGGCGAGGCAGTTGGCTCCTTTCCTGGAGCACGGCGATCTAGCAACGGTGATTCATGCCACGGTCACCTCGAGGTTGGACTACTGTAACGCCCTCTACATGGGGCTGCCCTTGTGCCGAACCCGGAAGTTGCAGTTAGTGCAGAATGCCGCTGCCCGGCTGTTATTAGAGCTCCCAAGATGGGAGCATATTCGGCCGGGGCTCTGGGCTCTGCACTGGCTGCCAATAATATACCGAGTCCGGTACAAGGTGCTGGTCATTACCTTTAAAGCCCTATATGGCCTAGGACCTGCCTACCCTATATGGCCTAGGACCTCTCCCCACATGTTCCCCAGAGAGTACTGAGATCGGGTTCTCAAAACCTGCTTGTAATCCCCGGGCCAAAGGAGGCCCGCTTGAAATCTACCAGGGATCGGGCCTTCTCTGTAATGGCCCCTCCCTGGTGGAACCAGCTGCCGGAAGAGGTGAGGGCCCTGCGGACCTTGGGCAGTTCCGCAGGGCCTGCAAGACAGTCCTCTTCCAGCTGGCTTACAACTAACCGACACTGGGAATTTTGGATGGTGGTAGTGTGCATTCTGATAGACCGCTGGTTTTTTATGTTTTATTAACTTACTGTTTTAAACTGCTGCTAATTGATGTTTTAAAGCCAAACCTATGTTAGATTTTATATGCTGTAAGCCGCCCTGAGCCACTCGGGTGGGAAGGGCAGGATACAAATCGAAATATAAATAAATAAATACCCAATTTGGGGGCCCCCTGAGTTGGCGCCCAGGGCATGCACCCCCCGCCCCCCCCCTAGATCCGGCTCTGCATAGGTGCTCAAGTTATGTGGAATGCCTCTAGCCTGTATGTGGTTTTGATGACCTTTTGTTAATGATGTGGACCATAGTCTCCTGATCCAATCTGAAAACTCTGTAATTATGATATTGTTTCGTTTGGATATGATTGATTGAATGTTGTTGTATGGTGTTAATGTTGTAAGGCGCCCTAGAGCCCGCTTGTGGGACAGGGCGGGGTATAAATCAAAACTCAAATTAGATTGAATTAAATTACCCAACTCCTCCATCAACATAGCTCCCGGTATGAACGATGCTCATTGGCAGGGTCACGGGATCTTGGGGGCAGCGTTCCCCCTCAGCTGAGTGAGCGTGAGCTAGCTCACAGATTTTTAGCCTCCAGCTCACACATGTTTGTCTTCGCTCAGGAAGGACGACCCCAGAGCACGCTAACAGATGCAGGAGCTTACAACTTTGTGATGCCAGCAGCTCACAAAGTAGAATTTTTGCTCACAAAACTCTGCAGCTTCGAGGGAACGTTGGTTGCGGAGAAGAGCCAAGACTTCACTGCCCAATTCCTCCATCCTCCCCATCCAGAGAGAGGAATTATGGTGAACCATCACACACACACACTTACTTAGTTTTATCATTGTGGCAGGCTGAGACATTCAAAGTTTCTCGTCACCTAAATCAGGGGAACCTTTTTTCTGCCAAGGGCCACATAGATGTTTATAACATCATTCGTGGGCCATAAAAAATCATCAACTTAAAAAACAGTGCCCCGCCCACGGAGAACGATTCAGGCCAACAAAATTAATGCAAATAATTGTTTTTTCTATTTGAAGTCATGTGGAGAGAGCCTAATCTGGCACACACATACCCGGCCCGCTGCCCTAGGCAAATGCATAGGTCCAGAGCTTTTTTGTAGAAAAGGCCCAGCAGGAACTCAGTAGCATATTAGACCACATCCCCTAATATTAGCATATTAGGCCACACCTTCTGGGATAATCAAGTGCAAACTGAACTGTGGCAGTAACTTTTCCAGGCCCTGCAGCAATTCTGGCCAGCCAGCCAGCCAGGCCCCAGGGAGGCTGCCACACAGTACTTCTGGGCCCTGTGATCCCTTCCTGGCCCTGGGGAGGCTGCTGCACAGCGCGGCTGGGCCCCACGATCCTCTCTGGCCAGCCAGGCCCCAGGGAGGCTGCCACGTGGCTCGGTTCGGCCCAACAATCCCCGAGGGCCACCCCAAGTGACGGAGGTTCCCCACCCCTGACCTAAACAAAAACCAAGCCTCTGCACAGAAGATGCCCTGCTGAACACATTATGGGGAAGGGAAGTAGTTCTGAGCCTCTTACATTTTATTGATGATCTTGACGAAAACTTGACAGTCCTGGAGCTGAGAGAGGGAATTCAGGGCATCGTCCAGCTTCAAGCTGTTCACCTGCAGGAGGAGAAGAGCCAAGACACAGAGACGCGTGAGTCCAGGAACAGGGCCCAACACCGGGCAGGTCAGGCAACGCAGCACACTGCATCGACTCTCCAAACCAGAGTTTGCTCACGGTCATGGTGGGGGATGGAATCGAGGGTTAGATTGGGGCTTTGAGATGGGATGATGAAGAAGAAATTGGATTTACATCCCGCCCTCCACTCCGAAGAGTCTCAGAGCGGCTCACAATCTCCTTTCCCTTCCTCCCCCACAATAGACACCCTGTGAGGTAGATGAAGATATTGGATTTATATCCCGCCCTCCACTCCGAAGAGTCTCAGAGCGGCTCACAATCTCCTTTCCCTTCCTCCCCCACAACAGACACCCTGTGAGGTAGATGAAGATATTGGATTTATATCCCGCCCTCCACTCCGAAGAGTCTCAGAGCGGCTCACAATCTCCTTTCCCTTTCTCCCCCCCACAACAGACACCCTGTGAGGTAGATGAAGATATTGGATTTATATCCCGCCCTCAACAAATATGGCCTAGGACCTGCCTACCTGAAGGACCGTCTCTCCCCACATGTTCCCCAGAGAGTACTGAGATCAGGAACTCAAAACATCCTGGTTATCCCCGGGCCAAAGGAAGCCCGCTTAAAATCTACAAGGGACCGGGCCTTTTCTATTACGGCCCCCTCCTGGTGGAACCAGCTGCCGGAAGAAGTGAGGGCCCTGTGGGACCTCGCCCAGTTCCGCAGGGCCTGTAAGACAACCCTCTTCCGGCTGGCCTATGACTAGCTGATACAAGAAACTGAGCGTAGTTACATTAGATGTCTGCTGTCCCCAATGTTCTAAATGTTTTAAATGGTTTAATGTTTAAAATTTAAATGTTTTATGCTTAAAATGTATTTATGTCAGATTTTTGTGTTGTGAGCCGCCCTGAGCCACTTGTTGGGAAGGGCGGGATATAAGTCATAAAATAAATAAATATATAAATAAATAAACTCCGAAGAGTCTCAGAGCGGCTCACAATCTCCTTTACCTTCCTCCCCCACAACAGACACCCTGTGAGGTAGATGAAGATATTGGATTTATATCCCGCCATCCACTCCGAAGAGTCTCAGAGCGGCTCACAATCTCCTTTCCCTTCCTCCCCCACAACAGACACCCTGTGAGGTAAATGAAGATATTGGATTTATATCCCGCCCTCCACTCTGAAGAGTCTCAGAGCGGCTCACAATCTCCTTTCCCTTCCTCCCCCACAACAGACACCCTGTGAGGTGGGTGGGGCTGGAGAGGGCTCTCACAGTAGCTGCCCTTTCAAGGACAACCTCTGCCAGAGCTATGGCTGACCCAAGGCCATGCTAGCAGGTGCTAGTGGAGAAGTGGGGAATCAAACCCGGTTCTCCCAGATAAGAGAGCTCTGGCTGACCCAAGGCCATTCCAGCAGCTGCGAGTGGAGGAGTGGGGAATCAAACCCGGTTCTCCCAGAGAAGAGAGCTCTGGCTGACCCAAGGCCATTTCAGCAGCTGCAAGTGGAGGAGTGGGGAATCCAACCCGGTTCTCCCAGATAAGAGAGCTCTGGCTGACCCAAAGCCATTCCAGCAGGTGCAAGGGGAGGAGTGGGGAATCAAACCCAGTTCTCCCAGATAAGAGAGCTCTGGCTGACCCAAGGCCATTCCAGCAGCTGCAGGTGGAAGAGTGGGGAATCAAACCCGGTTCTCCCAGAGAAGAGAGCTCTGGCTGACCCAAGTCCATTCCAGCAGGTGCAAGTGGAGGAGTGGGGAATCAAACCCAGTTCTCCCAGATAAGAGAGCTCTGGCTGACCCAAGGCCATTCCAGCAGCTGCAGGTGGAGGAGTGGGGAATCAAACCCGGTTCTCCCAGAGAAGAGAGCTCTGGCTGACCCAAGGCCATTCCAGCAGGTGCACGTGGAGGAGTGGGGAATCAAACCTGGTTCTCCCAGATAAGAGAGCTCAGGCTGACCCAAGGCCATTCCAGCAGCTGCAAGTGGAGGAGTGGGGAATCACACCCGGTTCTCCCAGATAAGAGAGCTATGGCTGACCCAAGACCATTCTAGCAGCTGCAAGTGGAGGAGTGGGGAATCACACACGGTTCTCCCAGATAAGAGAGCTATGGCTGACCCAAGGCCATTCCAGCAGGTGCAAGTGGAGGAGTGGGGAATCAAACCCGGTTCTCCCAGATAAGAGAGCTCTGAATGATCCAAGGCCATTCCAGCAGGTGCAAGTGGAGGAGTGGGGAATCAAACCCGGTTCTCCCAGATAAGAGAGCTCTGGCTGACCCAAGGCCATTCCAGCAGGTGCAAGTGGAGGAGTGGGGAATCACACCCGGTTCTCCCAGATAAGAGCCTGCACACTTAACCACTACACCAAACCACTACACAAAAGTGAATTCTACACTTTTCCACTTGCCTGATGCACACTTGACTGGGATGAAGAAGATGAAGAAGACCATAAATTTATACCCCGCCCTTCTCTCTGACAGAGCCCCGTGTTGCAGAGTGTTAAAGCTGCAGTACTGCAGTCCTAAGCTCTGCTCATGACCCGAGTTCAATCCCCGGTGGAAGCTGGGTTTTCAGGTAGCCGGCTTGAGGTTGACTCAGCATTCCATCCTTCCAAGGTCCGTAATATGAGTACCCAGCTTGCTGGGGGGAAAGTGTAGGTCAGTTGTGGCCAACGGTAGCTTACCAAATATTTTATCTGCCTACAGTTCCCATCAGCCCCAGCCATTGGCCATGCTGGCTGGGGCTGACGGGAGTTGTAGGCAAAAAAAATCTGGGGAGCTACCGTTGGCCACCCCTGGTGTCGAGGACTGGGGAAGGCGATGGCAAACCACCCTGTCAAAAGTCTGCCGTGAAAACCTTGTGAAAGCAACGTCACCCCAGAGTCGGAAACGACTGGTGTAGCAATACAGAACCATAGAATGGTGGGTTTTTTTAAAAAAAAAATTAAAATTGTAATTATGAACACATGAAGCTGCCTTATACTGAATCAGACCCTCGGTCCATCAAAGTCAGTCTGGTCTTCTCAGACTGGCAGCGGCTCTCCAGGGTCTCACGCTGAGGTTTTTCACTTATTTGCCTGGACCCTTTTCTGGAGATGCCGGGGATTGAACCTGGGACCTTCTGCTTCCCAAGCAGATGCTCTACCACTGAGCCACCGTCCCTCCCCATGTTTTTTATGTTTTATTGGTTTTTAACTTGTGAAAATGAATGTTGTTAGCCGCCCTGAGTCTGCTTGCGGAGAGGGCGAGATATAAATTTAATGTAATAAATAATAATAATAATAAATAATAAATAAATTGCACAGGGGGCCTTTCCTTTCCTTGCTCTATTGTACTAGCACCTACTGCTTTGGATGTTTTAGCAATTGTTTTTGTGGCGGAACCGGCCCGATTCTGCCTTCAGACCCAGTCCCGTCAGCTCCCTATGGAGTCGCCAACTCCTGGAGGGAGCTATTTCTCCTCCTGCCCCTTGGGCTCGCTGCCACCACCTGCTCAGTCCCGGGGTTCAGATTGGGAGGAACAGGACTCCCAATCCCCCTCTCTGGCTATGAGGCTAGGCCTCCAGGTCCTCTGCCACCCTGCACTTGGGTTTCACAGAGACCTCAGCGCTTCTTTGGGGCACCCCTGGAGGATTGGCACCTTATCCAACTGCATGCCTTCCTCCTTCCCCGGGGCCCCCTTCTCAAAAACAGCGTGGTCTAAAGCGGTCTGGGGATCTAGGTGGTACAGAGATTGACTGCCAGCATTTAAACAGAAAAAAACATATTTATTTAAAAGGGAAAAGGATAGGGAAAGAAAAACAAAACAAAAACAGTTGCATCTACAAAATTAGCACAGCACAGCCCAGCACAGCACAGCCCAGCACAGCAAACAGCATAACAAAATAAAGTTGATTATAAACGCATCCGGCTGGCCCTGATCTAAACTTGCCCTGTCTTGTGAAGTACTTACTTAGTCTGCCTGCCTGGAGGCCTCATTTTCCTGAGCAGGCCTCCCCCACAGGCAGGAGCCTCCATGGCTCACCACATGCTCGCTCGAGCCCCAGTTCAAATCTGCTTCTCTTCCTGCCTAACACATGCAAGCAACCACAGCACTTCCTGCCTCTCTAGGAGACTTTCCCCCTAGCGTTGTTGGTTTGGCTCTGGAAGGGAGGGGGGGAGTGAGGGGAAGGCTACAAAGCCTGCTGAATGGATTTACTGATCCCTGCCTTTTTGGATGAAGCACCAACACTCTCAGATGGCGTTTCTCCACACGTCCCCCTCCTTAAATTCTGAGCCGGAGGGGTTGCCTCCTACAGAGGTGACCCCGTAGCAGAATCCAAACAAACAAGGAGAAACCCCTTAACCAAAATATTACACAAACATTCAGGTATTTCTCCAATAATACACAAAGTCCAGCACCCTCGGTGCCCATGTCCCTTCTGGACAAAACGTTGCATTGCTGCATGCAGAAGGAATGTCCAGTCTTTAAGATGTACTCCTCCATCTCCCAGGACCACCTCTGGAGTTTGGGGCTCTCCCTTCGTTGCTGCTGTTGCTGGGGTGAGTGGTCCATCAAAGGAGGAAATTCCTGGCCCCACATGTGAGGTTGGAAACTGCCCAGTTCCCACACAGTTGCTTCTTTATCCCTCATTGGTGGAATGTTCCCTCTGTCCACTCTGTCCTCCCAGAAAACCACCTCTGGGGCTCCAAACAATTGCTGTCCCAGCTTCCTTTTGTCTCCTTCCTTCCTACCTCTATGCAACACCATGGACCTCGCAGAGACTGGCTGTGGTACATTCACCTGCACCACTTTAACTGCCTTTCCCATTTTCTCCATAGCCACCACATAAGTAGCCTCGTCTAGGTCATCCACAATCACATGGGGTCCCACCCATTCCACTTTCCGTTCACCAGTATGAAGTGGCAGAGAAACCATCACCCTATCCCCTGTCTCAACTTCTGAGAACTCCACTTTCTGGTCCCTTGCCAACTCACACAGTGGATCCAGCCTAGGGTCACTTTGAACCTCAGACAGGAACATTTCTGGCTCCCCCAGACTTCCTATCATCTGTTCCTTCAAGCCACCCCTAGTCCCACTGTTTCCAGAACACTCAGCCAAAGTTTGATCTGGGTTCTCCGCCCCCTCAGTTGGTTTTTCAGTGTCAGCCAACTGAGCTCCTTCCTTCCTGGAAGACTCCACAGCATCCTGCTGCCCTTGCGGAAATTGGCACCCCTCTTCCCATTGGGCACACCCTCCTGCAGGGTTTGAGACAGACTGGTCCTCCCCCTCCCTGGTTGGTGGTGAGGTGGCTTCCCTAACGTTGCTTTCCTCCCCCCACCTTCCCCTGAGGGTTTGGCTTGGGTTCTCAGTCCCCTCGGTTGGTTTTTCAGCACTACCCAACTGACCCCCTTCCTGCCTGGAAGGTTCCACAGCTTCCCAGGATTCCTGTCTGCCCTGCTTCAAGACGACCTGTTTTGAGAGTGTCTCGGACGATCCCACTTCCTGATCCACAGCTACTTGGTGAACCGGTTCCAACCTAAGGCCGCTCCGGACCCCCTTCTGGAACCGCTCCCGTCCCCCCAAGCCTTCAGCTATGTGCTCCTCTGAGCCCCCATTAGCCTTGCTGCTCTCAGAACCTCCTGTGAAATCTCCACTCTCCACCTTGGTCTCTTCAGCCTGCACATCCTTTATGCTAGACAGGTTCCTTTCCTCGCTAGGAACATCCACAGCTTCTTGCTGCACTTGGGGAAAGCTACACCCCTCTTCCCCTTGAGAACACCCTCCTCCAGGCCTTGAGACAGGCTGGTCCTCCCCCTCCTTGGTGACTGCCCTCTCTTCGTCCTCAGTAACCTGGGTTATTTCCCCCTCCCTGGTTGGTGGTGAGGTGGCTTCCTTAAAGTTGCCTTCCTCAACCCACTTTCCTCTGAGGGTTTGGCTGCGGGGTACAGCCTTGATAGAGTACTGGCCAACCACCAAATCCCGGCCCAAGAACACTAGAACTGTTTGTTCCTTCATTACCCCACATTCAGAATAGGATTTACCTTCTTGTGGAGCCAAACCCCTGAACTGCTTTCGGGAGTGGTCTGGCCCCAGTTTAAACCTTTTAAATACAGTGGCTTTATAGGCCGCAAAAGTTATCCCCCCATCTTCCATAGGCATGCTGTGATAGATGGCTGAAAGCTCTCCAGTCAGGTTGCTACAGAGGTAAGACATATAGTCCTCCTCTGCAATCCCCCACTGTTTGGCTGCCCTCTCAAAGTTGGAGAGGTATATGGAGGGGTCTTCTCCCTCTTGGTACACTGCAAAGTCCTTAGGGGTGACTTGGATCTCTTTGCTTAGTTCAGCTTCCAGACGTAGCACCTCAAGCTCATGGCGACGTTGCTCTTCCTGCTCCCGTCTGTAGATTTCAGCTTTCTCTCTTTCTTCCTGTCTGCGGATCTCAGCTCGTCTCAGCTCTCTCTCTCTTTGTCTTTCCTCCCTCTCTCGTTCCTCCTGTCTGCGGACTGCATCCCTCTCTGCTTGTCGTTCCTCTCTCTCTCGTTCCTCCTGTCTGCGCTCTTGGTACGCCTTGGTACGGATTCTTGCCAGTTCCAACCGTAGCCGCAAGAGTTCTTCTGACTGGGTGGGAAACACTTTTGCAAGGGCCCCTGCATGCTGATGATACTCCAAAAGGAGGTCTTTCATATCTACTACAGTCATGTTGTCACACTCCAGCTTGTGCCTTGCACACTCTTCCTGGAGCTGTGGCTTTGTCATCTTCAGGATTTCCAGCATCTTAGCACGCTCCATCCTAACTAGCTAAACTTTCCCTACTCCAGTTGACCCGAAAATAAAACAAAACCGCTGTTGCTTCCTCTGGGTGCTTGCACGCATCAAAAAAGCAAAAATGCCTGGCCAATCAAGTTCTCTGTTTGTTCTTATCCCACCGCTGCCGCCAAGTGTGGCGGAACCGGCCCGATTGTGCCTTCAGACCCGGTCCCGTCTGCTCCCTATTGGGGTCGCCAACTCCTGGAGGGAGCTATGTCTCCTCCTGCCCCTTGGGCGCGCTGCCACCACCTGCTCAGTCCCGGGGTTCAGATTGAGAGGAACAGGACTCCCAATCCCCCTCTCTGGCTATGAGGCTAGGCCTCCAGGTCCTCTGCCACCCTGCACTTGGGTTTCACAGAGACCTCAGCGCTTCTTTGGGGCACCCCTGGAGGATTGGCACCTTATCCAACTGCATGCCTTCCTCCTTCCCCGGGGCCCCCTTCTCAAAAACAGCGTGGTCTAAAGCGGTCTGGGGATCTAGGTGGTACAGAGATTGACTGCCAGCATTTAAACAGAAAAAAACATATTTATTTAAAAGGGAAAAGGATAGGGAAAGAAAAACAAAACAAAAACAGTTGCATCTACAAAATTAGCACAGCACAGCCCAGCACAGCACAGCAAACAGCATAACAAAATAAAGTTGATTATAAACGCATCCGGCTGGCCCTGATCTAAACTTGCCCTGTCTTGTGAAGTACTTACTTAGTCTGCCTGCCTGGAGGCCTCATTTTCCTGAGCAGGCCTCCCCCACAGGCAGGAGCCTCCATGGCTCACCACATGCTCGCTCGAGCCCCAGTTCAAATCTGCTTCTCTTCCTGCCTAACACATGCAAGCAACCACAGCACTTCTTGCCTCTCTAGGAGACTTTCCCCCTAGCGTTGTTGGTTTGGCTCTGGAAGGGAGGGGGGGAGTGAGGGGAAGGCTACAAAGAATGGATTTACTGATCCCTGCCTTTTTGGATGAAGCACCAACACTCTCAGATGGCGTTTCTCCACAGTTTTTATCAAAGATTTCAGGTTTTCGCGGCTGGTAACATCATTAGGGTTTGTAGAATCTTTCGGGCTCAAGTGCCGTGTTCTACTGGAGAAAGTTTTCCTTCCAGAGGTTTCGTTCTCAGCTGCGGAGAACATCCTCAGTGGCGTTGCAGCCGGAGCAGGCGCTCTGACCTTCTTGGCTGCTGTGCATTGAGTGGGGCCAGGGCTGCTGGAGAGCTGCTATTTCTAGGCTGTTGCCCTGGCCCCCACTCAGTGCACAGCAGCCAAGAAGGTCTGAGCGCCTGTTCCGGCTGCAACGCCACTGAGGATGTTCTCCACAGCTGAGAACGAAACGTCTGGAAGGAAAACTTTCTCCAGTAGAACACGGCACTTGAGCCCGAAAGATTCTACAAACCCTAATAATTGTTTTTATGCTTTACGTTTTATTGTTGTTTTACTTGTTTGGTCACAGTTTGACCCTAACCTGTGAGCCGCCCTGAGCCTGCCTTTGGCGGGGAGGGTGGGATAGAAATAAAATAAAAAAATAATTAAGTTACACTTTCCCTGTGGTTTTCACAAATGAAAACAGCAAGAGAAAACCCTATCCAGAAGCAATTTCGCCTGGATTAGCACTGAAAGCCAGCATGGTGGAATGGTTAAGAGTGTGGGATTCGGATCTGGGAGACCCAGGTTCGAATCCCTACTCCACCCTGGAAACTTGCTGGGTGAACTTGGGTCAGTCATGCACTCTCAGCCTAACCTGCCTCACAGGGCGGTCGTGAGAAAACAATATAAGCTGCTTTGGATCCCCATTGGGGGAAAAGACAGGACATAAATGAAGTTAATATGTTAAAAAAATGTAACCACAGTTAAGGAAATAGACTCCTAGAGTTGGAAGGGACCTCCAGAGTCATCTTGTCCAACCCCCTGCACAATGCAGGAAACTCACAAACACCTCTTCCTAAATTCACAGGATCCTCATTGCTGTCAGATGGCCATCTAGCCTCTGCCTAAAAACCTCCAAGGAAGGAGAGCCCACCACCTCCCATGGAGGAAGCCTGTTCCACTGAGGAATAGCTCGAACGGTCAGGAAGTTCTTCCTAATGTTGAACCGGAAACTCTTTTGATTTCATTTCAACCCATTGGTTCTGGCCCCACCTTCCAAGGTCACAGAAAACAATACCACCCCATCCTCTCCAGGACAGCCCTTCAAGTCCTTGAAGTTGGTGATCCTATCACCTCTCAGCCGCCTCCTCTCCAGGCTAAACATCCCCAGCTCCTTCAACCTTTCCTCATAGGACTTGGTCTCCAGACCCCTCATCCTCTAGAGGACAGCCCTTCAAGTCCTTGAAGTTGGTGATCCTATCACCTCTCAGCAGCCTCCTCTCCAGGCGAAACATCCCCCGCTCCTTCAACCATTCCTCATAGGACTTGGTCTCCAGACCCCTCATCCTCTAGAGGACAGCCCTTCAAGTCCTTGAAGATGGTGATCCTATCACCTCTCAGCCGCCTCCTCTCCAGGCTAAACATCCCCAGCTCCTTCAACCTTTCCTCATAGGACTTGGTCTCCAGACCCCTCATCCTCTAGAGGACAGCCCTTCAAGTCCTTGAAGTTGGTGATCCTATCACCTCTCAGCAGCCTCCTCTCCAGGCTAAACATCCCCAGCTCCTTCAACCATTCCTCATAGGACTTGGTCTCCAGACCCCTCATCCTCTAGAGGACAGCCCTTCAAGTTCTTGAAGATGGTGATCCTATCACCTCTCAGCCGCCTCCTCTCCAGGCTAAACATCCCCAGCTCCTTCAACCTTTCCTCATAGGACTTGGTCTCCAGACCCCTCATCCTCTAGAGGACAGCCCTTCAAGTCCTTGAAGTTGGTGATCCTATCACCTCTCAGCAGCCTCCTCTCCAGGCTAAACATCCCCAGCTCCTTCAACCTTTCCTCATAGGACATGGTCTCCAGACCCCCCCCCCCACCATCTTCACTGCCCTCCTCTGGAGCCGTTCCAGCTTGTCTAGATCCTTCTTAAAATGTGGTGCCCAAAACTGAACACAAGACTCCAAGTGAGGTCTTACAAGAGCAGAGTAAAGCGATACCATCACATCACGTGATCTGGACATTACACTTCTGTTGATACAGCCCAAAACTGCATTTGCCTTTTACACGGATAAACTTGACTCTGCGTTTGCATTTGCATTCCTTCCTTCGAGTCAAGTTTAACTCCAGCTACCTATGAGGCAGAAAAACTTGCAGGTGTACAGGTTAAGGGACTAAGCTCCCCACTCCCTAACAGCGAAGGCTCCAAGCCTCCCTGTTTACAATCCCGGTTCCCAGCAATCACACTAACTCTGGTTAATACACAGGCCTGCATACGTACATCACAGGTCACCAGGGTTAGTGAGGCACACACATGAGAGCAGCAACAATCTCCATTTGTGCAAGTTTGTTCTTCACTGCAACTGCATTAACATCTGAACGCAGCCAACACAAAAGCTGATTTCCACCACCGTTTCTTCTTGTTACGGAACCCAGCGTTTTGTTGGAAAAGGAAACTGCCTGCTGTAAAGAAACAAACTTCATTGTGCCTCAACAGCCAACAGCTCACCGGATCCAACGTGTCAAGACGCTGTGGTTCATTTACGTAACTATTGTTTGCGTAAAACATTTCGCTGGCTGCCTCATCACGGAAATAATTTCCAGACTCCTTGTAACATTCAAACCGCGCTACAAAGCTGAAAACGTACACACAGAGCAGCAAATAAAAAACAGCCTTGAAGTCATTTAAAGGAAAAGGAAAGGTTCCCTGTTCAAGCACCAGTCGTTTCCGACTCCGGTGTGACGTTGCTTTCACAGCGTTTTCACAGCAGACTTTTGACGGAGTGGTTTGAAGAGGAAGAAGATGATATTGGATTTTTATCCTGCCCTCCACTCCGAAGAGTCTCAGAGCGGCTCACAATCTCCTTTACCTTCCTCCCCCACAACAGACACCCTGTGAGGTGGGTGGGGCTGGAGAGGGCTCTCACAGCAGCTGCCCTTTTCAAGGACAACCTCTACCAGAGCTATGGCTGACCCAAAGCCATGCTAGCAGGTGCAAGTGGAGGAGTGGGGAATCAAACCCGGTTCTCCCAGATAAGAGTCCAAGCACTTAACCACTACACCAAACTGCCATTGCCTTCCCCAGTCTTTTACACTTTCCCTCCAGCAAGCTGGGTATTCATTTTACCAACCTCGGAAGGATGGAAGGCTGAGTCAACCTGGAGCCAGCTACCTGAACCCAGTTTCCGCTGGGATTGAACTCAGGTCGTGAGCAGAGGGCTCCGACTGCAGTACTGCAGCTTTACCACTCTGCACCACAGGGCTCCTTCAGTGTAGATAGAAAAGGAAAGGTCCCCTGTGCAAGCACCAGTCGTTTCCGACTCTGGAGTGACGTTGCTTTCACGTTTTCATGGCAGACTTTTGACAGGGTGGTTTGCCAGTTCCTTCCCCAGTCTTTTACACTTTCTCCCCAGCAAGCTGGGTATTCATTTTACCAACCTCAGAAGGATGGAAGGCTGAGTCAACCTGAGCCAGCTACCTGAACCCAGCTTCTGCCGGAATCAAACTCAGGTCGTGAGCCGAGAGTTCAGACCACAGCAATGCAGTACTGCTGGTCTACCACCCTGCACCACGGGGCCACTCTCATTTAAAAAGCAGTGCTAGACGCTTGTAAGAGCTGGCAAGAACTCAAAGCTATAAATGCATGATAAATCTTCCAAATTCACACTTGCAAAAGTTACCTCTGTATATATACCCACAAACTTCAAAAGAAAAGGTGCAGATGACTTAGGTGTCACTTTACAAATACATTGGAAGGGGGGGGGCATTCCTACCCAAAACCTGCCTTGAGAACAGAAGCACAGAAAATAGGCTCAGAATTAATGAAAATAAACAAGCATTGATCCAGCATGGCTTCTCTTATGTTCTTATGTCTGGGGCAGTGATGCTCCGTATTCTTGGTGCTTGGGGGGGGGGGGAGCAACAGTGAGAGGACTTCTGGAGTTCCGTCTCTGCTGGTGGACCTCCTAATGGCACCTGGGTTTTTTTGGCCACTGTGTGACACCGTGTTGGACTGGATGGGCCATTGGCCTGATCCAACATGGCTTCTCTTATGTTCTTATGTTCATGCTCAAGAATTCCCACATTCCACCTCCTCAAGAGGGACGGGGCCTTCTGCAACCGCCACCCTGAGCAGAATCAACAACCACCAATCCATGTGCCTTCTCTGTGGTGGCCCCCACCTCGAGGAACAGCCTGATTGAGGAGGTTTCTGGAAACGATGCAAAACTGAATAATTCAAGAGGGCTTTTCCATGCAGGCAAATAGGGTAGCACTTGTACCAAATGATACACAAAGTTACTGGGACAAATCATTAGGAACTGTGGTCTACATTATTACGTTCAGTTTACTGAAACAAGGATCCTAGTGTAATTGTGCATCATTTAGTGTATCGTCGTAATACCGATGCTTTGCTTCAATTATTTTTTTAGACTTCTAGTTGGTCATACAACCCAAATCCTTCCTCATGGTTCACTGAATGACCCATGCATTGATAGTACTGACTCAATGTGTGTAATTCGGGAGGGACGGTGGCTCAGTGGTAGAGCATCTGCTTGGTAAGCAGAAGGTCCCAGGTTCAATCCCTGGCATCTCCAAAAAAGGGTCCAAGCAAAAAGGTGTGAAAAACCTCAGCTGGAGACCCTGGAGAGCCGCTGCCAGTCTGAGTAGACAAGACTGACTTTGATGGACTGAGGGTCTGATTCAGTATAAGGCAGCAGAAGAGTTCTGCAGGATTTCCATGGTCAGGGCTTCCATGGTCAGAGCCTTGTTGGATCAGGCCAATGGCCCCTCCAGTCCAACACTCTGTGTCACACAGTAGCCAAAAAACAGGAGGTCCACCAGTGAAGCCAGGACACTAAAAGCCCTCCCACTGTTGCCCCTCCCAAGCACCAAGAATACAGAGCATCCCTGCCCCAGACATAAGAACATAAGACAAGCCATGTTGGATCAAACCATAGGCCCATCCAGTCCGGTGTCACACAGTGGCCAAAAAACCCCAGGTGCCATCAGGAGGTCCACCAGTGGGGCCAGAACGCTAGAAGCCCCCCACTGTGCCCCCTTCCCCAAACACCAAAAATACAGAGCAGCACTGCCCCAGACATAAGAACATAAGGGAAGCTCTGTTGGATCAGGCCAATGGCCCATCCAGTCCAACACTCTGCGTCGCACAGTGGCCAAAAACCCAGGGGCCATCAGGAGGTCCACCAGCAGGGCCAGGACACTAGAAGCCCTCCCAATGTGCCTCTTCCCCAGATTAGGGGAGGGACGGAGGCTCATTGGTAGAGCATCTGCTTGGTAAGCAGAAGGTCCCAGGTTCAATCCCTGGCATCTCCAACTAAAAAGGGTCCAGGCAAGCAGGCGTGAAGAACCTCAGCTGGAGACCCTGGAGAGCCACTGCCAGTCTGAGTAGACAATACTGACTTTGATGGACCGAGGGTCTGATTCAGTATAAGGCAGCTTCAGATGTTCATCAGCTTTGAGCTCAAATCAGAAAATTCCACCCAGAGATTCCCTGGAGCCCATTCTTGCAGTTTCTGCCACAGTAGAAGCAAAGTCTTGATCTGTAGACTCTGATAAATGCATCCAGCAAGTGGGCTTCATTACGCACTATGTGCCTTTGGTCATGAAAGCCCCTGGCGTGGGCAGCGGCGCAGAGCAAGCACCAGGCTTTCTCGCTGCAAGTGGAATGAGCGGGCAAAGAGCCAGGCCAGTGGATGAGCACGCTTTTAAAGCATGCATATGTAGGGCCTCCCAGCCTATGCAGCGGCCCAAGGACCTCCTGGCTTCACTCTGATGGCCAAAGTCCAGGGCAGATTTTTTTACTTGCTCAAAACTGACTGCCCAGGAACTGGTTCTGCCAAAATATGGGTCCCCCGTGCACAAGAGCATGTGCTGAGAAGCAGGACGTGGGAATGCCCCAAGCAGTCTCTCTGGCAAGGCACAGAACACCTGACCACTCTGGACACAGGGCCCCCCATGCAGAATATGTCCTCCAACAGCCTTCTGATCCAGCTGCAACAGAAGAGCCCTGCTGGGTCAGACCAGGGAGGGTCCATCTAGTCCAGCCTTCTGTCTCACACAGTGGCCAACCAGTTCCTCTGGAGGGCCAACAACAGGGCAGAGGCTGAGGCCATCCCCTGGGAAGAACATCAGAAAAGCCCTGCTGGGTCAGACCAGGGAGGGTCCATCTAGTCCAGCCTCCTGTCTCACACATGGCCAGCCAGTTCCTCTGGAGGGCCAACAACAGGGCAGAGAGGCTGAGGCCTTCCCCTGGGAAGAACCTCAGAACAGCCCTGCTGGATCAGACCAGTGAGGGTCCATCTAGTCCAGCCTCCTGTCTCACACAGTGACCAGCCAGTTCCTCTGGAGGGCCCACAACAGGGCAGAAAGACTTGAGGCCTTCCCCTGAAAAGAACCTCAGAAGAGCCCTGCTGGGTCAGACCAGGGAGGGTCCATCTAGTCCAGCCTCCTGTCTCACACAGGGGCCACCCAGTTCCTCTGGAGGGCCAACAACAGGTCAGAGAAGCCGAGGCCTTCCCCTGAGAAGAACCTCAGAAGAGCCCTGCTGGGTCAGACCAGGGAGGGTCCATCTAGTCCAGCCTCCCGTCTCACACAGTGGCCAGCCAGTTCCTCTGGAGGGCCAACAACAGGGCAGAGAGGCCGAGGCCTTCCCCTGAGAAGAACCTCAGAAGAGTCCTGCTGGATCAGACCAGGGAGGGTCCATCTAGTCCAGCCTCCTGTCTCACACAGTGGCCAACCAGTTCCTCTGGAGGGCCAACAACAGGGCAGAGAGGCTGAGGCCTTCCCCTGAGAAGAACCTCAGAAGAGCCCTGCTGGGTCAGATCAGGGAGGGTCCATCTAGTCCAGCCTCCTGTCTCACACAGTGGCCAACCAGTTCCTCTGGAGGGCCAACAACAGGGCAGAGAGGCCGAGGCCTTCCCCTGAGAAGAACCTCAGAAAAGCCCTGCTGGATCAGACCAGGGAGGGTCCATCTAGTCCAGCCTCCTGTCTCACACAGTGGCCAACCAGTTCCTCTGGAGTGCCAACAACAGGGCAGAGAGGCCGAGGCCTTCCCCTGAGAAGAACCTCAGAAGAGCCCTGCTGGATCAGACCAGGGAGGGTCCATCTAGTCCAGCCTCCTGTCTCACACAGTAGCCAATCACTTCCTTGGAGGGCCCACAACAGGGCATAGGGGTCGATGCCTGATGCTGCCTCCTGCCTCTGGGATTCAGAAATTGACTGCCTCTGGATGTAGAGGTTCCCCTCTGTCACCGTGGCTAGTAGGCACTGACAGACTTAACCTCCATGAACCTACTTAACCTCCTTTTAAAGCTGTTTATTCCTGTGACTATCATGACTTCCTCTGGCAGCGAACTCACATTTAATCATTCACTGTGTAAAGCAGTATTTCCTTTTTCCTGTACTGAACCTAAGGCCCATCAGAAGAAGGTATTGGATTTATATCCTGCCCTCCACTCCGAATCTCAGAGCGGTTTACAATCTCCTTTATCTTTCTCCCCCACACCCTGTGAGGTAGGTGGTGCTGAGAGAGCTCTGAGAGAAGCTGTCCTTTCAAGGACAACTCCTATGAGAGCTGTTGCGGAACCGGCCCGATTCTGCCTTCAGACCCGGTCCCGTCAGCTCCCTATTGAGTCGCCAACTCCTGGAGGGAGCTATTTCTCCTCCTGCCACCACCTGCCACCACCTGCTCAGTCCCGGGGTTCAGATTGAGAGGAACAGGACTCCCAATCCCCCTCTCCAGCTATGAGGCCAGGCCTCAAGGTCCTCTGCCACCCTGCACCTGCACTTTGGTTTCACAGAGACCTCAGCGCTTCTTTGGGGCACCCCTGGAGGATTGGCACCTTATCCAACTGCATGCCTTCCCCCTTCCCCGGGGCCCCCTTCTCAAAAACAGCGTGGTCTAAAGCGGTTTGGGGATCTATGTGGTACAGAGATTGACTGCCAGCATTTAAAACAGAAAAACTATTTATTTACAAGAGAAAAAGATAGGAAAAGAAAAACAAAACAAAAACAGTTGCATTTACAAAATTAGCACAGCACAGCACCCGTACAGCAACCAGTATAACAAAGAAAAGTTGATTATAAACGCATCCTGCTGGCCCTGATCTAAACATGCCCTGCCCTTTTTGATGACTTACTTTGTCTTACTGCCTGGAGGCCTCATTCTCTTTTGAATAGGCCGCATGCACAGGCAGGAGCTCTCCCACTGGCAACCTCTTCCTTCGAGCTGCAGCCGAGAACTGAAAAACTCCTCCTCCTAGCACATGCCAAGAACACAAGAACTTCCTGCCTCTCTGGGAGACTTTCCCCCTAGCGTTGTTGGTTTGGCTCTGGAAGGGAGGGGGGGTTTGGAGGGAGGCTACAAAGCCTGCTGAGGAATTTACTGATCCCTGTCAATGAAGCACCACCACTGACTAAAATGGCGTTTCTCCACAAGAGCTATGGCTGACCCCAGGCCATTCTAGCAGCTGCAAGTGGAGGAGTGGGGAATCATAGAGTTGGAAGGGACCTCTAGGGTCATCTAGTCCGACCCGCTGCACAATGCAGGAAACTCACAAACACCTTCCCCTAAATTCACAGGATCTTCATTGCTGTCAGATGGCCATCTAACCTCTGCTTAAAAACCTCCAAGGAAAGAGAGCCCATCACCTCCCGAGGAAGACTGCTCCACTGAGGAATCGCTCTAACGGTTAGGAAGTTCTTCCTAATGTTGAGCCGGAAACTCTTTTGATTTAATTCCAACCCATTGGTTATGGTCCTACCTTCCGTGGGCCACAGAAAACAATTCCACACCATCCTCTCTAGGACAGCCCTTCAAGTACTTGAAGATGGTGATCCTATCACCTCTCAGCCGCCTCCTCTCCAGGCTAAACAGCTCCTTCAACCTTTCTTCGTAGGACTTGGTCTCCAGACCCCTCACCATCTTTGTCGCCCTCCTCTGGACCCGTTCCAGCTTGTCTAGATCCTTCTTAAAATGTGGTGCCCAAAACTGAACACAAGACTCCAGGTGAGGTCTTACCATAGCAGAGTAAAGTGATACCATCACATCATGTGATCTGGACACTATACTTCTGTTGATATGCCCAAAATTGCATTTGCCTTTTAGCCACGGCATCACACTGTTTACTCATGTTCAGCGTATGTTCCGCTAAGACCCCTAGATCCTTTTCGCACATACTACTGCTAAACAAGTCTCCCCCATCCTAAAGCCATGCATTGAATTTTTCCTACCTAAATGCAGAACTTTACATTTCTCCCTGTTAACATTCATTTTATTGATTTTCACCCAGTTTTCCAGCCTGTCAAGGTCATCCTGTATCCTGTTTCTGTCTTCTTCTGTGTTTTCAACCCCTCCCGATTTAGTATCATCTGCAAATTTAATAAGGATTCCCTCTATTCCTTCAGCAGCCCCGTGGTGCAGAGTGCTAAAACTGCAGTACTGCGGTCTGAACTCTCTGCTCACAACCTGAGTTCGATTTCGGTGGAAGCTGTATTCAGGTAGCCGGCTCAAGGTTGACTCAGCCTTCCAAGATCGGTAAAATGAGTCGCCAGCTTGCTGGGGGGGAAAGTGGAGATGACTGGGGAAGGCAATGGCAAACCACCCCGTAAAAAGTCTGCCGTGAAAACGTTGTGAAAGCAATGTCACCCTAGAGTTGGAAATGACTGGTGCTTGCACAGGGGACCTTTCCTTTCCTTTCCTGTCCTATTCCTTCATCCAAATCATTTATAAAGATGTTGAACAAAACAGGTCCCAGGACAGATCCCGGTTCTCAAACCCGGTTCTCCCAGATAAGAGTCCACACACTTAACCACTACACCAAACTGGCTCTCTAGTTTCACTGGATGGCCTTGAGTTTAATATTTTGGGAGAGGGAGGGAAATTTTCCTTTGTCCGTTCTCTCCGCCCTATGCATAAATCTGATAAACCAGTCCACATAATGCCAAAGCTCACAAATTTATACATCTTCCCACTGTGGCTGTTTTATAACCTCTGGGCGGCTCAGTTTGAGGGGAAACCATGAACTCTGACCTTTGGCAGCCATTCTAAGCATAGAGCATGAAAACTGGGCTCTCCTGACATACATTACTTCTGGAATTAGCAGGATCTGGGGGCTGGACATTTTTAATGAGCCTTTACTGGTGGAACTAATTATTAGTAAACAATGGAAGTCGCTGCCAAAAACCCTGCTGCATTGGGCCAAATTGTGCCCCATTCCCCATCTATTCTGCCTTAACAATGCCCATTTCCCCACTCCCACAAGACGCCAGCGAAGCAGAGACTGTTTTCTTCTCAGCTGAGGTCTAGATTTGGCTTGTCAAATTCTACTGAATTGCAGTATTCACAATTGCCAACATCTGTTCCTATCTAAATATAGCCGCATTAGGTGCCTCTGAGTTCCCTTTTGCTCCTGGAAACTCTAATTGAATTGATGCAAAAAGAAAAACCCATGCTAATTGTTTCTAAATACTTGATGTCAGTTAATAAATAAGATATGCGGAGTCTCGGAAACGGATGGAATAAGGAGCTAGATCACCCTGTTTTGCCGAAGTGCTGGGATACGGTCTTAAAGTTTCTACCTGTGCTCTTTTTATGGATCTGAAGCTGAGACTTATTCAGCCAAAAAAAAAAAAAATTAGGATACAATGGACATTCTCGTTATTCTTTAGGAAAGGACTGAGTAAAGTAATTTACAGGATGTGACATAGAATCCTAGAGTTGGAAGGGACCTCCAGGGTCATCAGCCCTCTGCACAATGCAGGAAATTCACAAATACCTCCCCCTAAATTCACAGGATCTTCATTGCTGTCACATGGCCATCCAGCCTCCGTTTAAAAACTCCCAGGGAAGGAGAGACCACCACCTCCCCAGGAAGCCTGTTCATAGAATCCTAGCGTTGGAAGGGACCTCCAGGGTCGTCTAGTCCAGCCCCCTGCACAATGCAGGAAACTCACAAACACCTCCCCCCTAAATTCACAGGATCTTCATTGCTGTCAGATGGCCATCCAGCCTCAATTGAAAAACCCCAAGGAAGGAGAGCCCACCACCTCCCCAGGAAGCCTGTTCCACTGAGGAACCCCTCTTGACTGTCAGAACAGCCTCTGTGTCCCTTAAACATATGCTTCAGGCACCTCCAGATTTTATTGTCCACTTTGTACCTCTGGTGGCTTCCTGTTAAAAAAAGTCTGGTTTTTAACTCCTGTTTTTTAACAAGTCGTAATCAGTTGCCGGCTCAAAAAAAGAAAAAAAGGCACTTTGAAGTATTAATTTTTATAATTCTTTAGGAATCTGGAAATACTTCCGTTTCTTCTAGTTCTTATACAACAATAATGTCCTATCGCACTTTCAATATCCAAAACCCTTCATGTGTTATCTTCTGTCTCTTTTCCAAGATAGGACAGTCATATTCTCGCAATGCGGATGTCTCTGTCATAGCCTTCTGCTCTCTTGCTACAGCACAGGGGCCTCAAATCCAGAGGCAAACCGATGAAGTAGGTTTTCAGACATTTATGGGGATATTTGATCAGCCGGGATTCAAAACAGAAGAGAAAGAAGAAGAGAGCCAGTTTGGTGTAGTGGTTAAGTGTGCGGACTCTTATCTGGGAGAACCAGGTTTGATTCCTCACTCCTCCACTTGCAGCTGCTGGAATGGCCTTGGGTCAGCCAGAGCTCTCTTATCTGGAAGAACCAGGTTTGATTCCCCACTCCTCCACTTACACCTGCTGGCATAGCCTCGGGTCAGCCATAGCTGTCGCAGGAGTTGTCCTTGAAAGGGCAGCTTCTGGGAGAGCTCTCTCAGCCCCACCCACCTCACAGGGTGTCTGTTGTGGGGGAGAGAGATAAAGGAGATTGTGAGCCGCTCTGAGACTCTTGAGTGGAGGGAGGAATATAAATCCAATGTCTTCAATTACTGAAAACCTTTCAGCTGCAGGATGGCAGGACATGCACTTCCAAAGTCCACCTCTAGAGGCCCCAAGCAAATGCCACCCAAGAGAACAAGGAAAGGAAAGGTCCCCTGCGGACCTTTCTGGGGAATGTTTTCACGGCAGACATTTTATGGGGTGGTTTGCCATTGCCTTCCCCAGTCTTTTACACTTCCACCCCCCCGCAAGCTGGGGACTCATTTGACCGACCTCGGAAGGATGGAAGGCTGAATCAACCTGGAGCCGGCTACCTGAAAACCCAGCTCTGCCGGGGATTGAACTCAAGTCGTGAGCAGAGAGTTCAGATCACAGTACTCGTAAAAAATGAGCAGGAAGTGTGGGGCCCCATTCTGTGAGGCCTGCTCAGTGGCTACCTCATGGAGAAGGGGCTGCTCACATCTATTTCGGAGCTTTAGCTCAAAAATATTCCCAGCAAATATCTGCACAAATGCAGAATCCCTTTTAGGCCCTGCACACACGAGAAAAGAATTCACTCGGCAGCAGCAGATGCTCCAAAACGGAGCTCCGTAATAAAGACTTTTGTGGAACTTTAATAATCACATCTTCAAGAGGGAAAGGGTCAAAATTGTCCTCCTTTCCTGAGAGGGATGAAATCAATACAGACATAGACAAGCTGGAACGGGTCCAGAGGAGGGCGACAAAGATGGTGAGGGGTCTGGAGCTCAAGTCCTATGAGGAAAGGTTGAAGGAGCTGGGCATGTTTAGCCTGGAGAGGAGACGGCTGGGAGGTGATAGGATCACCATCTTCAAGTACTTGAAGGGCTGTCCTATAGAGACAATAGTGTGGAATTGTTTTCTGTGGCCCTGGAAGGTAGGACCAGAACCAATGGGCTGAAATTAAATCAGACGTTTCCAGGTCAAGATCAGGAAGAACTTCCTGACAGAGCAGCTCCTCAGGCTTCTTCTTCTTTGGAGGTTTTAAACAGAGGCTAGAGGGCCATCTGACAGCAATGAAGATCCTGTGAATTTAGGGGGGAGGTTTTTGTGAATTTCCAGCACTGTTCAGGAAATTGGACTAGATGACCCTGGAGGTCCCTTCCAACTCTATGATTCTATGATATCTTACCAATGCAAGAGACTGAAGGAGGCTGGACTTAGGAAAGTCCACCGCATTAACTTATTTCCAGAGGATGCGACAGAGCTCTCTGCAAATCCTATGAGATGGCTGCAAAGTATTCTGACTTCTCAACTGCCACAACGTTAGCATGCACACTAAAGCTTACATGCTGAATAAAACCTGGTTGGTCTTAAAAGATGCTACTGGACTTCAGCTTTGTTCTTTTGCTTCACACCAACATGGCTACCCACCTGGTCACCTGGATCTGTGACCAACTCCCTTGTTTAAGCTATTTTGGTCCCTCCAAGTCTGAGCCTGTAATTTGGATGCTGGCATTAATATAGTTCAGACAGAAGAAATATCTAGTGCATTATCTGGTCTGTTACGGATCATTTTGATCCAGTTATTGGGATGGATGAAGAGAAAGGTTGTGCCCAACTTGACCGCTGAAATCACACAAAGAGCACATGAATTGATCCTTGATGTCCATCATACGTCAGTCACTGATTCAGGGCACCTTTCCTTGATCACTCAAAAAGGCACTTCTCTGCCTATTTTTTTTTTTTAAAGGACTGCAGAAGAATGCTGAGGGCCAATTATCACACTGCCTCTAATATGTAACTTTAGGGCAAGATGACAGACACAGCTGTTGCCAAACTCCAGATTTTCCTGGATGACCTCATCTGCTCTAGACCTTTTTGGTGTTCAACTTCTTCACCCAAAGGGTGATTAACATGTGGAATTCACTGCCACAGGAGGTGGCGGCGGCTACAGGCATAGCCAGCTTCAAGAGGGGGTTAGATAAAAATATGGAGCAGAGGTCATTAAGTGGCTATTAGTCACAGTGTGTATATATATGTGTGTGTGTATATATATAAATTACTGGCCACTGTGTGATACAGAGTGTTGGACTGGATGGGCTGTTGGCCTGATCCAACATGACTTCTCTTATGTTCTTAACACCAGATTTTCCTGGATGACCTCATCTGCTCTAGACCTTTTCTGGTGTCCAACTCCAGATTTTCCTGGATGACCTCATCTAGACTTTTTCTGGTGACCAATTCCAGATTTTCTGGATGACCTCATCTAGATGTTTTCTGGTGTCCAATTCCAGATTTTCCTGGATGACCTCATCTGCTCTAGACCTTTTCTGGTTTCCAGCTCCAGATTTTCCTGGATGACCTCATCTGCTCTGGACCTTTTCTGGTTTCCAACTCCAGATTTTCCTGGATGACCTCATCTAGACGTTTTCTGGTGCCCAACTCCAGATTTTCCTGGATGACCTCATCTGCTCTAGACTTTTTCTGGTGTCCAGCTGGGCTGAGGGATGGAGACGGCAAGGGTGGCTTTAGTTGATGATCTCCCTCTGAACGCAGCCAAAGGCAATGCCTTTTTGTTGCGATTTTGATACTGCAGACCATGCCATCACACTGACAAGTCTGGAGACAGAAGTGGGTATTGAGACATGCTTTGGAGTGGTTTAAATAATCCCTTGTGCACAGGCTGCTGTTAAAGACCGGATGTGGCCTCTGTGGGATCCGTCCTGTGGGGTTGCACAAGGGTCAGTCCTATTCCCCTTACGCTACTCAATCTCTATGTAAAGCCCTTAGGAGAAATCATTTGTTGTTTTAGGGCTGGGAAGACATCCATTTCTACATGCATTTATTTCATTTTTATACCTTGTCTTTCTCCCCCACGAGCACCCAAAGCAGTTCACACTGTTCCCCCCTCTCCTCCCTTTATCCTCACAACAACCCTATGAGGTAGGACAGGTTGAGAGCTAGCAAGGTCGCACAGAAACCCTTCAGCTCTGAGTCAGTATAAGGCAGCTTCATGCATTCATCTGCAGGTTTGTACCACAGACTGACATCCCGGCCCTAATTAGTAACCTGTTTAACGACCTGGTTCCTGCCAAGACTTTCAACAGCATTTCCTCCTCCTGAGAAAGGCTGAAATAAGGCAGTTCTCAATCCACTCACTGTGCGTACGCCTTTGCTAGGTCCATGTCTCCACCATTCCCCATTGCCAGGGGTCTGGAGAAGAGTAGGAAGAAGAAGACCGCAGATTTATACGCTGCCCTTCTCTCTGAATCAGAGTCTCAGAGTGGCTTACAATCTCCTTTATCTCCTTCCCGTTCTTCCTGACCTGACCGTTAGAGCGGTTCCTCAGCGGAACAGGCTTCCTCTTTGGGAGGTGGTGGGCTCTCCTTCCTTGGAGGCTTTGAAACAGAGGCTAGATGGCCATCGGACAGCAATGAAGATCCTGTGAATGTAGGGGGAGGCGTTTGTGACTTTCCTGCACTGTGCAGGGGGTTGGACTAGATGAACCTTGGAGGACCCTTCCAGCTTTATGATTCTGATTCCCCCACAACAGACACCCTGTAAGGTGGGTGGGGCTGAGAGAGCTCTGACAGAAGCTGCCCTTTCAAAGACAACTCCTGTGAGAGCTATGGCTGACCCAACGCCATCCCAACAGCTGCAAGTGGAGGAGTGGGGAATCAAACACGGTTCTCCCAGATAAGAGTCCACTCACTTAACCATTATACCAAAATGGAACTTCAGGGAGGACAAGTATATCAAAGACTACTAGCCATGGTGACTGAGGGGAACTTCCACATTCAGAAGCACAAATCCTCTGAATCCCAGAGCCAGCAGGCAACATCAGGGGAAGGCCTCGGCCTCTCTGACCTGCTGTTGGCCCTCCAGAGGAACTGGTTGGCCACTGTGTGAGACAGGAGGCTGGACTAGATGGACTCTCCCTGGTCTGATCCAGCAGGGCTCTTCTGATGCTCTTCTCAAGGGAAGGCCTCGGCCTCTCTGCCCTGTGGTTGGCCCTCCAGAGCAACTGGCTGGCCATTGTGTGAGACAGGAGGCTGGACTAGATGGACTCTCCCTGGTCTGATCCAGCAGGGTTCTTCTGATGCTCTTCTCAAGGGAAGGCCTCGGCCTCTCTGCCCTGTTGCTGGCCCTCCAGAGGAACTGGTTGGCCACTGTGTGAGAGAGGAGGCTGGACTAGATGGACCCTCCCTGGTCTGACCCAGCAGGGCTCTTCTGATGTTCTCCTCAGGGGAAGGCCTCGGCCTCTCTGCCCTGTTGTTGGCCCTCCAGAGGAACTGGCTGCCCACTGTGTGAGGCAGGAGGCTGGACTAGATGGACCCTCCCTGGTCTGACCCAGCAGGGCTCTTCTGAGGTTCTTCTCAGGGGAAGGCCTCGGCCTCTCTGCCCTGTTGTTGGCCCTCCAGAGGAACTGGCTGCCCACTGTGTGAGGCAGGAGGCTGGACTAGATGGACCCTCCCTGGTCTGACCCAGCAGGGCTCTTCTAATGCTCTTATAAAGGCCTCGGCCTCTCTGCCTTGTTGCTGGCCCTCAAGAGGAACTGGTTGGCCATTGTGTGATACAGGAGGCTGGACTTGATGGACCCTTGATGGTTCTGCTTGTGACCTTTGGGGATAGGCTGGGGGCAGCTATCCAGTGCATCTATGGGACCACACTGCCCTCTGCTTTTGGTGGCCAAGACCAGGGAGGAGGCATAAATAATCCTACTACAAAAGGTAAAGGTAGTCCCCTGTGCAATCACCAGTTGTTTCCAACTCTTAGGTGACGTCGCATCACGATGTTTTCATGGTAGACTTTTTTAATGGGGTGGTTTGCCACTGCCTTCCCCAGTCGTCTATACTTTCCCCCAAGCAAGCTGGGGACTCATTTTAGCGACCTCAGAAGGATGGAACGCTGAGTCAACCTTGAGCCGGCTACCTGAACCAGTAGCAGCAGATGAGAGCATGTGTTGATCCATGTTGTAAAGAACTGAGCTGTGGCTCCATGTAATGTCAGGAGAAAGAGGGTGAAGAAGTACTGATAAGCGAAACCGTGAGGATTCCTTTCAAAAGCGGTTCCTTATTCTCTCCGTACCTTCATGAGTGGAACACTAACAAACTCAAAAGACTCCACCCACATCTTTACTATGTCTAGTTTGAAGACGCTTGTTTCTACGAGACTGTCTGAGACTCCGTGTGAGGAAATTTCAAGTATTGAGTATTTAAGCGTTCCTAAGCTCTGTTTTATTTTCGTTTGTACTAAAAGAACGCATTTATACATGTTTTATGTGAGAGTTTCATTGCTTCCGGTGATGTTACATATCGCTACCTGAACCCATCTTCCGCCGGGATCAAACTCAGGTCGTGAGCAGAGAGCTTGGACTGCAATACTGCAGCTTTACCACTCTGCGCCACGGGGCTCATCAATAATCCTGCTAAAGAAGACTTAAAACACAGAGCATGCTAAGGAGAGGGAGAAACCGGAGGCCTTCGCGCTCAAATGGCTACCAAGAGTAAAGGCAAGATACTTTACCCAGGCAAGAAGGGTCGCGGCTCGAGTGTCATGAAGAGACATCTTTGCGCTTTATGGGGTTACCTCCCAGACCTACAAAGGTTAAAAGAAAAGGAAAAGTTAAAAACCTTGAGAGAAAACAGATTTATTGTCCACATTCAAGACCACACACAAAATCTGCAAGAGAGATAAAAATATAGGAGCTCTGTCCTCCTGGGGAGATTCCAAGTGCCACGCAAAGCACGTCTGTGTCTGTAACTACTAATGAGTGACGTTGCTTTGTATCTCGGCTACACTGAGCACACAGGAGTGAGCTTTTATTCTTATCTTTTTATTAACATGGGCATTCATAGAAAGATCACCCTGCCCAGCCAAACTTAACTAGTTGGGGTTAGAGGTTGATGATTTTTTTTTACTTCTGATGAGTCATATATCTTCAGATGTATTAAATTGAGACTGTGGGAGTTGGAGGAAACGAAACTACGGCCAACAGACCCTTAGATTTGCTCCCCAGCTTCCTTAGGTCTTTATGCTTTCTGCGGCAAAATGCCCCATTATCTATCAGACTTAACCATTCCAAGTCATCGCAGGGCATTTCTGTTGGCTAGACTAAATACGTTGCCCTCCAAAGTTTTACAAGGGAGATATCATCGAGTCCTTTTAGGTGACAGAACTCTGTTCCTGTGAATATTCCCGACTCAATTCGGCATACATTGCTTGATTGTTCCTTTAATCATAATCTCCGTAAAGATTTATTTTGCAAGCTTTCTTTCTCCCCAGATTTGCCTATTCTGCCACCCTGTTATTATTTAATGAAAAGGGGGGAAGTTAGCGAGGGGGAAGTTAGCGAGGCGGTGGCAAAATTTTCGGCTGACATCCTTAAAGTTAAATCTGACCATGTATGAATGCATCCGTAAACTCGGTTTCATTTTATCTCCAGTGTTTAAACATTTATATTCTGTATATTTTTATTTGCAACTGTTATGCCATTAAAGGTTTGGGGAGGAACAGTGGCTCAGTGGTAGAGCATCTGCTTGGGAAGCAGAAGGTCCCAGGTTCAATCCCTGGCATCTCCAAAAAAGGGCCCAGGCAAAGAGGTGTGAAAAACCTTCGCTTGAGACCCTGGAGAGCCGCTGCCGGTCTGAGAAGACAATATTGACTTTGATGGACCAAAGGTCTGATTCAGTATAAGGCAGCTTCATATGTTCATATGCATGGTATCTTGGCTACATTGAGCACTGAGCACACAGGAGTGAGTTTTTATTCCTATCTTTTTATCAACATGGGCATTCACAGAAAGATCACCTTGCCCAGCCCTTGCTTCTGAAAGGTTCTGGGCATTTGTCCTTCAAGTAAGTGATCTGGCTCAGCGTCTTTGCTAAAAAAAAACCCCAGTTTTATATTCTTCGACCCCAGTCCCTTAAAACACTGCTGAACAAAAGGCAGATGTTGGATATAAATCCAATATCTTCTTCTTCTTTTAACTGGAGATGCTGGTGACTGAACCAAGGACCTTCTGAATGCTAAGGAGACATTCTACCCCTGAGCCACAGCCCCTAAACCCATGACTGACATCAGCCTTTACCTTTCTATCTGAGGAAGTGTACTTGCACACGAAAGCTCATACCTTGAATAAAATTTGGGTCTCAAAGGTGCTCCCGGACTTGCGCATTGTTATCTTTCTCTGTGCAAAGCCCCTGCGTTTTGGGATGCTCTGCCTGAGACGGACAGGAACGCTCTTTCTTTCCTCTCATTTCACAAAACATTTAAAACGAGACTGGTTCAGGAGGACTTTTTTTTTCAATAAAGGGAATGAGGTTGAGGTCTGTGAAATTTAGGGCGGCTTTTATTGCTCACAGTATGCATCATACTATATCATTACGCTTTCCGGTCCAGTTTGTATCACAACGCTTATTGTGTGCAATATATCGTCTCGCTGCATTATTCTCAGATCCTGTAATCCTGTTTTATTGCCCGCACCAACGGCGTTTTAGCGCATCGTTCTCCAGTTTTGCTGCATTGTTGATTCTATGAATTATCTTGCTCTTAAGAGCATTATTTTTAAATTGTAATCCACCTTAAGTCTCAGAGACAAAGGCAGGCTATGGATGGACAAAGCAAAAAACACAAAAGCAGCAACAAAAAGGCTGGAATTCCTTGAGATTTGGGCAGATTCCCCTCCCCCCCATATACAAAAAAAAGGAGGACTCTGGTTAATTTACAAATTAAAAAAGAAAGAGCACCACATTTGCACACAGAATGTTGACAGCCACTGAAGAATACAATAAAAGAAAAAGGACAGGGCAAGGGATTAGCCCACAAAAGCTCCTGGGAGTTCATAGAATTTAGGAGGAGGGATGTAGAGGTGGGCAGAGAGAGATTACTTCCTCCCCCCTTCCACAAATCTTTGCAAGGCCCCACGTGGTTGTATCTAATGGAGAGCTCAAAGGTCCCACTTTATCAGTACAGGGGTGAAATAAGTCTTCCCCCAGAGGCAAGGTAAGGGTATCACTAGCTGGACATTCCTCAGGTTAAGTACAAAGGATTGCTTTTGGGCTCTGTGTGTGTGTGTGTGTGTGTGTGTGTGTTTTTTAAAGCAAAGAATATCCTTCTCAAACATATAGCCCAAATGGACAAAGCAACTGAATTTCCAGCAGGCACAGAATGCTGAACGCTGCCTGTGACAGATGAACTCCCTTTTCTGTGTTTAAAAAGATGACGATGATATTGGATTTATATCCTGCCCTTCACTCCAAATCTCAGAGTGGCTCACAATCTCCTTTATCTTCCTCCCCCACAACAGACACCCTGTAAGGTGGGTGGGGCTGAGAGGGCTCTCACAGGAGCTGCCTTTTCAAGGACAACCTCTACCAGAGCTATAGCTGACCCAAGGCCATCCCAGCAGCTGCAAGTGGAGGAGTGGGAAATCAAACCCGGTTCTCCCAGATAAGAGTCCGCGCACTTAACTAACTACACATAGGAAAAGGAAAGGAAAGGTCCCCCCCGTGCAAGCACCAGTCGTTTCCGACTCTGGGGTGACGTTGCTTTCACAATGTTTTCATGGCAGACTTTTTATGGGATGGTTTGCCATTGCCTTTCCCAGTCATCCACACTTTCCCCCCAGCAAGCTGGGTACCCATTTTACCGATCTCGGAATGATGGAAGGCTGAGTCAACCTCGAGCCGGCTACCTGATAACCCAGCTTCCACCGGGGATCGAACTCAGGTCATGAGCAGAGCTTAGGACTGCAGTACTGCAGCTTTAACACTCTGCGCCACGAGGCTCTTCACTACACCAAACTCGCTCCCAAAAGGCTAATTTTGTGCGAGAATCTTAGCAGACTAGAACTGCCATTCTTTCAACACGGGGGAGGTCATGGAAGCATCTAAAGTCTGACATATAGCTAGCTATCTAAATAGAGTGACAAATAACCATGAGGGGATGACTGTGGGAAATTCCTTCCTGCGAGATCTCTGATGTCCTGATCCAGAGAGATCTGCAGCACCCTGACACTCTAAGCTTCCCATACCACCCCTAAAATAGCAACAGATAGCTGACATTCTGTTGGATTGTATGGGGCTATGGGGCACACATAAAACTGTAAACTATAATGTGTACGCACACACACACGCATAACAGATCCCACATGAACATTAAGAACGTAAGAGAAGCCCTGTTGGATCAGGCCAGTGGCCCCTCCAGTCCAACACTCTGTGTCACATAAGAACATAAGAGAAGCCCTGTTGGATCAGGCCAATGGCCGCTCCAGTCCAACACTCTGTGTCACATAAGAGAAGTCCTGTTGGATCAGGCCAATGGCCCATCCAGTCCAACACTCTGTGTCACACAGTGGCCAATATATGTGTGTGTACACAGACACACACACACACACACACATATATATATATACTGTGGCTAATGGCTCCATATTTTTATCCAATCCCCTCTTGAAGCTGGCTATGCTTGTAGCAGCCGCCACCTCCTGTGGCAGTGAATTCCACATGTTAATCACCCTTTGGGTGAAGAAGGACTTCCTTTTATCCGTTTTAACCTGACTGCTCAACAATTTCATTGAATGCCCACGAGTTCTTGTATTGTGAGAAAGGGAGAAAAGTACTTCTTTCTCTACTTTCTCCACCCCATGCATAATCTTGTAAACCTCTATCATGTCACCCCGCAGTCGACATTTCTCCAAGCTAAAGAGCCCCAAGCGTTTTAACCTTTCTTCATAGGGAAAGTGTTCCAACCCTTGAATCATTCTAGTTGCCCTTTTCTGCACTTTTTCCAATGCTATAATATCCTTTTTGAGGTGTGGTGACCGGAATTGTACACAGTACTCCAAATGAGACCGCACCATCGATTTATACAGGGGCAGTATGATACTGGCTGATTTGTTTTTAATTCCCTTCCTAATAATTCCCAGCATGGCGTTGGCCTTTTTTATTGCAATCGCACACTGCCTTCAACATGCCTTTAACAGGGGAACATCCAACGAGAAGGGAAAGAAAAACAGATAGGAGGATGGGGCCAGGGTGGGAGGAGATCAAGACTCCAATGGCATCTAGTGAGGATATTAGGATTGGGGGTTTATACACTGAAGAATGATTCCCCAGCCCTAACTACCACCCCCAATCCAGGATGCCTTTTAAGGGCTCTAACTGCTTTAACGGAGAGCCCTTTGGGTGAAGAAGGACTTCCTTTTATCCCTTCTAACCCGGCTGCTCAGCCACATCATGGAGTGCCCACGAGTTCTCGTATTGTGAGAAAGGGAGAAAAGGACTCCTTTCTCTACCGTCTCTATCCTACGCATAACCTTGTAAACCTTTAGCCCAATGCTAGCAACATTCTGTTTGCGCTGTACTCATTGCCCGCCGTTGTGCATCAAAACTGTTTAAGAAGGGGCTCCGCTGAAGGCGTTCTAATGAGACTCGATGCAAACCCCTTGGGGGCAAAATGCCATGACAGTTTGGTTTGCAACCTGCCTTCCCCCCACTTCTTCATCAGAGAGCACAGCAGCACTGAATTTGCTGCTCTCTGTCGCCGGCAGGCCCAGAACATGAACTTTGGCTCTCATTATTCCTGGCTACAGGCCAGAAGGGGCCCAGCCTCCTTAACGAGGCCACACCTAAAGACTCAGCAGAACGCAGAGGGGAGATTAACAGGAAGAATCTGCTCTGCCCAACTGAGCCGTGGAAGCACCAGGGCCAACGTCATAAAGCACGTCACACGCCAAGAAGTGGCACAGAAGTTAGCACCCGTACCTCAACCAAAGACGCAATGCGTGCACGCTTACCCCACCGCGCACAAAGTTTCTGCCCACATTCTCCAGTATGAAACTTGGAAAAAAAACACCTCCCCCTGGACTGAACAGGGATATCGGGTTTTTTTAAAATCTCATTACATATGCTAAACCCACTCTCCCTGAGTACAGCTATACATCCGCAGTATCCCAATGTATTTCTCTTTTAGAATAGCGCATCAGAGTAATATTTTTTGTACTGACATACTCAAGTAAGGGATATTGGCTGTTTATCTCATTACATATACCAGGGGTGGCCAAACTGTGGCTCTTTCACACATATCATGTGGCTCTTGAAGCCCCCACTGCCCTGTGGCTGGCTTGGAGAAGGCATTTCTCTCTTTAAATCACTTGCCCCAGCCAAGTCGGCAGCTTGGAGAATGCAGTTAAAGTTGCTTTCTTTCTATCTCTCCCACCCCATCTATTTGCTTTCCTCCCTCCTTCTCTTCCTTCCTGTCTTGCGGCTCTCAAACATCTGATGTTCATGTCTTTCAGCTCTAAGACATCTGACGTTCATTTCTTGCGGCTCTCAGACATCTGACATTCATGTCTTGGGGCTCTCAGACATCTGGCATTTATTCTATGTGGCTCTTACGTTAAGCAAGTTTGGCCACCCCTGACATATACATAACCCATTTTCATTCTATGTATTCTTTTTTTTCTAATGGCAAACCACAATTATGTTTATAATGTATAGAATGACGCTAAAAAGTAAATTAGGTGGACAAGAACATTGCTAGGAAATACATGTCCTTTTGTTTTACCTCGACTTGCAGCAACAGAAATTAACAGGCAACTTTTATTACCTTTTATTGCTATCCAGACCAAAGGGTCTTCCGACTATTTCACCATTTGATCCTAACTTTGCATCAGTTTACACTCTTAAAGAACAGAATGGAGAAATTGCTGAATTACAAACTATTATGAAACTTGGAACAAACACCTCCCCAGGACTGAACAGGGATACTGGTTTTCTATCTCATTACATACGATAAACCCACTTTCACCAAGTAGGGCGATATATCCAGTCTTCCAATGTATTTCTCTTTAAAGCTAGCATATCGGAATAATGTTTTTGTATGGACATACCCAAACAAGGGATATTGTCTGTTTATCCATTACATATATTGAACCCATCTTCTACTATATTTTAATGTATTTTTTCCTGATGGCAAACTAGAATGATGTATATATTTATGTTACATGTTAAAAGGTAAATTAGTTGGACAGGAAAAACATCTGGGAAAGAAATGCCTTCTTTTTGACCCAGGTTTATTGGCAATAGAATAATTAACAAGCATTCTCACATTCTGACATGTTACCGTTTTATGGCTTCCTAAGCTAATTCAACCCAGATCAGAGGTTTTCTGAATTTGTTCATTTTACTATTCTGCTATTGGATTTTAACTTTGTACCACTTTGCATTCCAAACCCCACCAGCTATATGTGGTTCTGCTTACTGTACCTCATTCCTCGTCTGAAGAGGTGTGCAGGCACACGAAAGCTGACGTTCTGAATAAAACTAACTCGGTCTTAAAGGTGCAACTGACTCCTATTTTGTTCTACTACTTCAGACCAACACGGCTGCCTATTTGGATCTATCACCAACTACATGTATTTCAGCCCACTGTACCCTATCCCCTCGTCTGAAGAAGCGTACATGCGCGCGAAAGCTGACATCCTGAATAAAACTTGGTTGGTCTTAAAGGTACTACAGGGCTCCTGCTTTGTTCTACTGCTTCACAACAGCACGGCTGCCTGCTTGGATCTATTCTCTGTTGTACACATATAGCGATATACAAGCCCCAATCAGCAAGCAGTGCTGAGTCACTCTGTATAGGCACAAGTACTCTGGGCAGAACCGGTCTGCACCTGCTAAGAGAGGCTGTCACAGATCATGAACTGTCATAGATCATGTGTATTCGAATCCAGCCTGAAGTCTTACTAGCAAACATATGTTGACATTCTCCAGTATCCAAAGTGATCAACTATTCACCCACAGGAAAGGAAGCCTGCTGGTAGACTTCTAGTTAGTTAAAACCAGGCTCCTTTGCCCTGTGCCACTCTGGAAATTTATGCCAGGGCTCAACAAAACCCAGGCGCCAGGTTGTTATGGCACCTAGAAATTTCACTGGGCACCTGGTATTTTTGGCAGTGATTTTATGGTAGCGTTTCTCAATAATCCTTCAGTAGAATCGTAGAGTGGGAAGGGACCTCCAGGGTCATCTAGTCCAACCCCCTGCACAATGCAGGAAACTCACAAACGCCTCCCCCTAAATTCACAGAATCTTCATTGCTGTACAAAATTATTTAGCAGAATATGCTACGTGACATAAAAACAGCTTGTGCGTGTGTTAACTTCAGAAAATTGAGTGGCAGCAGACAAATTCAATTCTTAACCAGCTGTTATCAGCACTGGTGCCAATGGTCCATTCAATGAAACCTTTTAAAGTAATAACGAATTTATGAGCTATAAGGAAGAAATCAGGGCGGGGCTGGAGGTTCGTTTATTGTCGTGACGACACCCAGGGTTACTCAGGATTTATTTATGCAGTACAACACTACTGGCATAGCTTTAGTAAAATTATGAGGAAGTGTGACGAGCTGAGGATTAGTTTGTGCGAAAGCAGTAATTAGGAAACACGAAAGACCACTTATCCTATACTCATAAAGCAAAAACTGCATCAAGGAAAGGTTGCTTACACCAAAGGAACACACAATTATCAGGGGAAACAGCTGTGTGTATGTGTTTTTAAGAGATTATTTTCATTGGATTGGAGCACCTTCCCTATGAGGAAAGGCTGAAGGGTGACATGATAGAAGTTTACAAGATAATGCATGGGATAGAGAAGGTAGAGAAAGAAGTCCTTTTCTCCCTTTCTCACAATACAAGAACTCGCGGGCATTCAATGAAATTGCTGAGCAGTAAGGTTAAAACGGATAAAAAGCAGTCCTTCTTCACCCAAAGGGTGATTAACATGTGGAACTCACTGCCACAGGAGGTGGCGGCAGTTATAAGTATAGCAATCTTCAAGAGGGGATTGGATAAACATCTGGAGCAGAGGTCCATCAGTGGCTATTAGCCACAGTGTATTGTTGGAACTCTCTGTCTGGGGCAGTGATGCTCTGTATTCTTGGTGTTTGCGAGGGGCAACAATGGGAGGGCGTCTACTGTCCTGGCCCCACTGATGGATCTCCTGATGGCACCTGGGTTTTTTGGCCAATGTGTGACACAAAATGTTGGACTGGATGGGCCACTGGCCTGATCCAACATGGCTTCTCTTATGTTCTTATGTCTGAGGCAGTGATGCTCTGTATTCTTGGTGTTTGCGAGGGGCAACAGTGGGATGGCTTCTAGTGTCCTGGCCCCACTGATGGATCTCCTGATGGCACCTGGGTTTTTTGGCCAATGTGTGACACAGAGTGTTGGACTGGAAGGGCCATTGGCCTGATCCAACATGGCTTCTCTTATGTTCTTATGTGACACAGAGTGTTGGACTGGAAGGGCCATTGGCCTGATCCAACATGGCTTCTCTTATGTTCTAAGGGTCTGGAACTCTTCTGTTAGAAGAGAGATGACTAAGGGAGGGGCATGATAGAGGTTTTATAAAATTATGCATGGAGTGGAGAGCGTTAACCAAGAAAATTTTTTATCTCTCTCCCAAAGGACTAGAACTCGAGGGCCTCCAATGAAGCTGGCGGGCAGTAGGTTCAGGATAGACAAAAAGAAATACTGCTATAAACAAAGAGTGATTAAGATGTGAGATTCAACGCTCCACCTCTGGCGGCAGCATTGTGCGACAGCCATTTTGTGGGTGTGCCCACCACCTTGCATTGGAACCCCAAAGGTGCCTGCCAGCTTACGAAGGTTGAGGATCTCTGTTCTAAAGTCTCTTAACCAAGCACCCAGGAACAGCTGTCTCCATTCTAGACCAAATTCTGAAAGGCAAAATCAAATTCATTTTGACTGGTTGAAGCATAAAAAAATAAGAGAAGCCCTGTTGGATCAGGCCAATGGCCCCTCCAGTCCAACACTCTGTGTCACATAAGAACATAAGAGAAGCCCTGTTGGATCAGGCCAGTGGCCCATCCAGTCCAACACTCTGTGTCACATAAGAACATAAGAGAAGCCCTGTTGGATCAGGCCAGTGGCCCCTCCAGTCCAACACTCTGTGTCACATAAGAACATCAGAGAAGCCCTGTTGGATCAGGCCAATGGCCCCTCCAGTCCAACACTCTGTGTCACATAAGAACATAAGAGAAGCCCTGTTGGATCATGCCAATGGCCCTTCCAGTCCAACACTCTGTGTCACCTAAGAAAATAAGTGAAGCCATGTTGGATCAGGCCAGTAGCCCCTCCAGTCCAACACTCTGTGTCACATAAGAACATAAGAGAAGTCCTGTTGGATCAGGCCAGTGGCCCCTCCAGTCCAACACTCTGTGTCACATAAGAACATAAGAGAAGCCCTGTTGGATCAGGCCAGTGGCCCCTCCAGTCCAACACTCTGTGTCACATAAGAACATAAGAGAAGCCCTGTTGGATCAGGCCAGTGGCCCCTCCAGTCCAACACTCTGTGTCACATAAGAACATAAGAGAAGCCCTGTTGGATCAGGCCAGTGGCCCCTCCAGTCCAACACTCTGTGTCACATAAGAACATAAGAGAAGCCAACGGCCCATCCAGTCCAACACTCTGTGTCACATAAGAACAGAAGAGAAGCCCTGTTGGATCAGGCCAATGGCCCCTCCAGTCCAACACTTTGTGTCACTTAAGAACAGAAGAGAAGCCCTGTTGGATCAGGCCAGTGGCCCCTCCAGTCCAACACTCTGTGTCACATAAGAACATAAGAGAAGCCCTGTTGGATCAGGCCAGTGGCCCATCCAGTCCAACACTCTGTGTCACATAAGAACATGAGAGAAGCCCTGTTGGATCAGGCCAGTGGCCCCTCCAGTCCAACACTCTGTGTCACATAAGAACAGAAGAGAAGCCCTGTTGGATCAGGCCAATGGCCCCTCCAGTCCAACACTCTGTGTCACACAGTGGCCAAAAAAACTAGGGGCCATCAGAAGGTCCACCAGTGGGGCCAGGACACTAGAAGCCCTCCAACTGTGCCCCCCCCAAGCACCAAGAATACAGAGCATCACTTGCCCCAGACAAAGAGTTCCATAAATACGCTATGGCTAATAGCCACTGATGGACCTCTGCTCCATATGTTGACCCAATCCCCTCTTGAAGCTGGCTATGCTTGTAGCTGCCGCCACCACCTGTGGAAGTGAATTCCACATATTAATCAAAAGAACATAAGCCATGTTGTATCAGGTCACTTGCCCCAGACAGAGAGTTCCATCAATACACTGTGGCTAATAGCCACTGATGGACCTCTGTTCCATATGTTGATCGAATCCCCTCTTGAAGATGTCTATGCTTGTAGCCGCCACCACCTCCTGCAGCAGTGAATTTCACACGTTAATCACCCTTTGGGTGAAGGACTTCCTTTTATTCGTTTTTACCCGACTGCTCAGCAATTTCATTGAATGTCCACATGTTCTCGTATTGTGAGAAAGGGAGAAAAGTACTTCTTTCTCTACTTTCTCCATCCCATGCATTATCTTGTCAACCTCTCTCATGTCACCTCGCAGTCGACGTTTCTCCAAGCTAAAGAGCCCCGAACGTTTTAACCATTCTTCATAGGGAAAGTGTTCCAACCCTTTAATCATTCTAGTTGCCTTTTTCTGCACTTTTTCCAATGCTATAATATCCGTTTTTGAGGTGTGGTGACCAGAATTGCACAAAGTATTCCAAATGAGGCCGCACCATCGATTTATACAGGAGCATTATGATACTGGCTGATTTGTTTTCAATTCCCTTCCTAATAATTCCCAGCATGGCATTGGCCTTTTTTATTGCAATCGCACACTGTCTTGACATTTTCAGTGAGTTCTCTACCACGACCCCAAGATCTCTCTCTTGGTCAGTCTCTGCCAGTTCACACCCCATCCACTTGTATTGGTAGCCGGGATTCTTGGCCCCAATGTGCATTACTTTGCACTTGGCCACATTGAACCGCATCTGCCACGTTGACGCCCACTCACCCAGCCTCAACAGATCCCTTTGGAGTTCCTCACAATCCTCTCTGGTTCTCACCACCCTGAACAATTTAGTGTCATCTGCAAACTTGGCCACTTCACTGCTTACTCCCAACTCCAAATCATTTATGAACAAGTTAAAGAACACGGGACCCAGTACTGAGCCCTGCGGCACCCTACTGCTTACCTCCAACTTGGGAGGAGCCGTGGCTCAGTGGCAGAGCCTCTGCTTGGCATGCAGAAGGTCCCAGGTTCAACCCCCACTATCTTCTGCTAAAAGGTCTGGCAGGAAGTGATGTGAAAGACCTCCTCTGTCTGAGATCCTGGAGAGCCGCTGCCAGCTGAGTAGGCAATACTGACCTTGATAGACCAAGGTCCCAAAGGCGGTTTCATGCGTGTTCACGAGTCGCTCTGGTTATGCCTCTAGAATGGACCACTACAATGTACTTGAGGACAAATGTCTCAAAACTGCAGCTGGTATCGAATGCCTCCATTCACCCCCTTCCTGCCAGCAGAAGAGGAGACTGTCTTCAACCTGTGTTGCATCTCTTCCGCTGTCTACCTTGCAGACCTCCAGACTCAAGTCCAATTGCTAGTTTTGTGCTTAAACATAAAAACCATTCCAGGTTTGCTCGGGAAACACAAAATAAGGTTCTACGCCAGGGGTTTGCACTGAACACAAAGTAACGTATATCACCAATCGAAAAGCGAAGCACGTTAGTCTGAATATTTTCTAAACAGGAGGTACTCTGCCTTCTTTTGTTCATGTGAAAACTTTCAGGTTCAAGCTATAAAGGAACTATGACCGTATATATGTTTAAAAGGGTAAAAAAAGCACCAGTTGTTTCCGACTCTGGGATGACGTCGCATCACGACATTTTCATGGCAGACTTTTTACGGGGTGGTTTGCCATGGCCTTCCCCAGTCGTCTCCACTTTCCCCCCAGCAAGCTGGGGACTCATTTTACCGACCTTGGAAGGATGGAAGGCTGAGTCAACCTGGAGCTGGCTACCTGAACCCGGCTTCCGCCAGGATCAAACTCAGGTCATGAGCAGAGAGCTCGGAAAGCAGTATTGTGCCACAGGGCTGTCATATCATAGAGTTGGAAGGGACCTCCAGGGTCATCTAGTCCAACTCCCTGCACAATGCAGGAAACTCACAAACACCTCCCCCTAAATTCACAGGATCTTCACTGCTGTCAGATGGTCATCTAGCCTCTGTTGAAAAACCTCCAAGGAAGGAGAGCCCACGACCTCCCAAGGAAGCCTGTTCCACTGAGGAATCGCTCTAATGGTCAGGAAGTTCTTTCTAATCATAGAATCGTAGAAGCACAGGGTTGAAAGGCACCTCCAGGGTCATCTAGTCCAACCCCCTGCCCAATGCAGGAAACTCACAAACGCCTCCCCCTAAATTCACAGGATCTTCATTGCTGTCAGATGGCCCTCTAGCCTCTGTTGAAAAATCTCCATGTGTGTGTGTGTCTACATATATACGTATCCACCTGCAGATCCAGCTTGCAAGTACGCAGAGAGCCCTTGCTAAAGGTTCAAAAATGAGAAGTTTCCAAAGATGGCGTGCCAGAATTCCCTGCATGGCAATGTCGGGTGCCCTCTGGGTGCTTTTATGTCGTAGCTTCAGGCATTCCCTTAATCCGTTCCTATTGACAAGGAGCTTTGCGGCCCCTTAAACGAATTTCTTACGGCTTTCAGGAGCTACCACTCCTAACGTCACTTTGGTCAGAATAAATTATGGGTAAAAAGATCAGTTCCACGTCTGGCACTTTGCTTCAGCAAGGAAATCTTATCTCCCTCGGGCATTCTAACACTGTTGAAGAATTAAAGAACTGGTTTATGTTTTTATAATGTTTTACTTGTATTGCAAGCCGCCTTCAGCCTTTAAGGAGGCCCACATTAGCCCAATCTCGACAGGGTGGCCCTGATTAGTATTTGGATGGGAGAACTCCACGGAAGCCCAGGGTCCTCGTGCAGAAGTGGGCAATGGCAAATCACATCTGTATGTCTTTTCCCCTGACTTGGATGGCCCAAGCTATCCCAGTCTCATCAAATCTGGGGAGGGACGGTGGCTCAGTGGTAGAGCATCTGCTTGGGAAGCAGAAGGTCGCAGGTTCAATCCCTGGCATCTCCAACCAAAAAGGGTCCAGGCAAGTAGGCGTGGAAAACCTCAGCTGGAGACCCTGGAGAGCCATGAATGGGGCTGTGGCTCAGTGGTAGAGCATCTGCTTGGTAAGCAGAAGGTTCCAGGTTCAATCCCCGGCATCTCCAACTAAAAAGGGTCCAGGCAAGTAGACGTGAAGAACCTCAGCTTGAGACCCTGGAGAGCCATGAATGGGGCTGTGGCTCAGTGGTAGAGCATCTGCTTGGGAAGCAGAAAGTTCCAGGTTCAATCCCTGGCATCTCCAACAAAAAAGGGTCCAGGCAAGTAGGCGTGAAAAACCTCAGCTGGAGACCCTGGAGAGCCATGAATGGGGCTGTGGCTCAGTGGTAGAGCATCTGCTTGGGAAGCAGAAGGTCCCAGGTTCAATCCCCGGCATCTCCAAAAAAAGGGTCCAGGCAAAGAGGTGTGAAAAACCTCAGCTTGAGACCCTGGAGAGCCGCTGCCAGTCTGAGAAGACAATACTGACTTTGATGGACGGAGGGTCTGATTCAGTATAAGGCAGCTTCATATGTTCATGATCTCAGAAGCTAACCAGAGTCAGCCTGGGTAAGTATTTGGATGAGAGGTCACCAAGAAATATATGAACCTATGAAGCTGCCTTCTTCTGAATCAGACCCTCCTGGGTCCATCAAAGCCAGTCTTGTCTACTCAGACTGGCAGCGGCTCTTTCTCCAGGGTCTCGAGCTGAGGTTTTTCATGCCTACTTGCCTGGACCGTTCTTAGCTGGAGTTGCCGGGGATTGAACCTGGGACCTTCTGTTTCCCAAGCAGATGCTCTACCACTGAGCCACCGTCCCTCCCCTTAAAAGGAGGCTGAAGTTGGTTCCTTATTCCCAGTTCCTTATTCATGAACATCTGAAGCTGCCTTCTACTGAATCAGTCCACCTGGGTCCATCAAAGCCAGTCTTGTCTACTCAGACTGGCAGCGGCTCTTTCTCCAGGGTCTCGAGCTGAGGTTTTTCATGCCTACTTGCCTGGACCCTTTTTAGTTGGAGTTGCCGGGGATTGAACCTGGGACCTTCTGTTTCCCAAGCAGATGCTCTACCACTGAGCCACCGTCCCTCCCCTTAAAAGGAGGCTGAAGTTGGTTCCTTATTCCCAGTTCCTTATTCATGAACATCTGAAGCTGCCTTCTACTGAATCAGTCCACCTGGGTCCATCAAAGTCAGTCTTGTCTACTCAGCCTGGCAGCGGCTCTCCAGGGTCTCCAGCTGAGGTTTTTCACGCCTACTTGCCTGGATCCTTTTTAGTTGGAGATGCCAGAGACTGAACTCAGGACCTTTGCTTACCAAGCAGATGCTCAACCACTGAGCCACCATCCCTCCCCTACATACAAAGCTGCCGTCTACTGAATCAGACCCTCAGTCCATCAGAGTCTACTCACTGGCAGCGGCTCTCCAGGGTCTCAAGCTGAGATTTTTTCACGCCTACTTGCCTGGACCCTTTTGAGTTGGAGATGCCGGGGATTGAACCTGGGGCCTTCTGCTTACCAAGCAGATGCTCAACCACTGAGCCACCATCCCTCCCCTGCATACGAAGCTGCCTTCTACTGAATCAGACCCCCCTGGGTCCATCAAAGTCAGTATTGTCTACTCAGACTGGCAGTGGCTCTCCAGGGTCTCAAGCTGAGATTTTTCATACCTACTTGCCTGGACCCTTTTTAGTTGGAGATGCCGAGGATTGATCCTGGGACCTTCAGCTTACCAAGCAGATGCTCTTCCACTGAGCCACCGTCCCTCCCCCACTGGGTCCATCAAAGTCAGCATTGTCTACTCAGACTGGCAGCGGCTCTCCAGGGTCTCAAGCTGAGGTTCTTCATGCCTACTTGCCTAGACCCTTTTTAGCTGGAGATGCCGGGGATTGAACCTGGGACCTTCGGCTTACCAAGCAGATGCTCTGCCACTGAGCCACCGTCCCTCCCCTAATACCAGGGTTGTGATGTGGGGGCAGGCCATGGAAACCAACTCTGTCCTTCTGTTGCCATAAGTCAGGTATGATTTGACAGTTCCCCCCTCCCCCCAAAAAAGCTATCTTGAGTTCCACAAGAGAGAAAGATGGGTAACAAATATTTTAAATAAAGATTGTATGCAAATTCAGAGTTTCCTTTTTAGCACTCTAATTCTGGCAGCTTTAAGGAAAGCATGCATCCACCGCACCGCACCAATTAAATATCCAAAATCCAGGGGAAAGGAAAGGTCCCCTGTGCAAGCACCAGTCGTTTCCAACTCTGGGGTGACGTTGCATTCACAGTGTTTTCACGGCAGGCTTTTTACGGGGTGGTTTGCCGTTGCCTTCCCCAGTCATCTACACTTCCCCGCCCCCCCCCCCCCCCCAGCAAGCTGGGGACTCCTTTAACCGACCTCGGAAGGATGGAAGGCTGAGTCAAACTGAGCCGGCAACCTGAATCCAGCTTCTGCTGGGATCGAACTCAGGTCATGAGCAGAGAGTTCAGACCACAGTACTGCAGCTTTACCGCTCTGCGCCATGGGGACTGTTCTGCAAACCGCAAATATACATCTTCCTACATTATGTTTTCCATAAAGCCCTGCCAAGTTCCATATAACACGCCCCTGGCTGCAGGGAAGGGGGGTGGTGGACACAACTGCTTTTAAGCGCTTTCAGGAAGTATCATTTGTGAAAGCTCTCCCACAGTTGCCGGCTGCCAGAGCACAAATAAGACGCCAGGTGGGTCTGCGGCCTCTGGAGAGGAGCACAGCCTACTAACCTGGTTTCCAAGCACCATCACAACTGTTACCAGACACCACCACCCCACACACACACCTCGCCTCTACTTCCCTTTCTGTCACTTGCAGGGTGGATTTGATTTAAATCGAATGGATTTAAGTAACGATTTAAATCACTAGTCAGTACGACGATTTAAATAATAGTTTTCTACATAAAGACTCATTTTTGCTGGTATAGCCTTAATAGTCACAATTTAGATGAACTTCATTAAAACGTTTCCAAACTGGGTCTCTTTTACGGCCTGCTGCCATTATAGGTTTTCTCCTCCCGGGAAAGAATAATGCGATAAACCTCGGGTTATACACAACAAAAGAGCCAAAGTCTTCTGGAGTATTCTGCTCAAAAAGTTTCACTTCCGTTTTTACTGCTTGTCCCTCCCTCCTTGCAATTAAGTTTATGAACATATGAAGCTGCCTTATACTGAACCAGACCCTCGGTCCATCAAAGTCAGTCTTGTCTTCTCAGACTGGCAGCGGCTCTCCAGGGTCTCCAGCTGAGGTTTTTCACGCCTATTTGCCTGGACCCTTTTTTGGAGATGCCGGGGATTGAACCTGGGACCTTCTGCTTCCCAAGCAGATGCTCTGCCCCTGAGCCACCGTCCGTCCCTAATGTTTCTTCTTGTGCAGATCTATTCCACTCCAAGCAATCTTTTTCTATTCATTGAACTTTCTGAAACTCAAGGGGTTGATTCTGTGTACATAGGTTTGTAGAACAATGAGATGGTCTTCTTCTCAGCTCTGTTCATTTTATAACATTTTTGCTGTGCGGAAGAGGCATGTGAAATCTGCAGACACAAATTACAGTTTTGAGAACTGCAAAGCCAAGCATCTGTGTTCTGTGATAGTATCTTGTAGACAGAGAAACTGCCCAATAATCTTACAGAAACCTCTGGAAGAGCATGACATTGTGAATGGATTAATAGAATTTATTAGTAAAAAATTTAAACATTGCATGACTATACAGCCTTATGCGTCAGAATTAAAAACTAATCCTTATTTCACGATGGAATAACCTCTCAAGATATTTTCCTCAAAAAGCATTTAAACAATCCGATTTAAATTTTAAAAACCCGATTTAAATTTTAAAGATCATTGATTTTTATCCACCCTGGTCACTTGCTGACATGCTGCTGGTGAAATCACTTACAAGGCTTGCCCTGAAGAATCCAATCACATGGCCCGAACCAGAAGCGGCCCACGCATATTGTGTGGCTCTCGAAGCCCTCGCCATCCCATCAGCCGGCTTGGAGAAGGCATCTTTTAAATCGCTTCTCCCAGCCAAGTCAGCCGGTGGCTTGGATAATGCTTCTAAAGTTGCTTTCTTCCCACCTCTCTTCCACCCCATCTAGCCTAGTCTTGCAGTTCTCAAACATCTGACATTTAGTCTATGTGGCTCTTACGTTAAGCAAACTTGGTCCAAACACATCCACCCTCTTCAACAGGCATTTTACAATCTGGGCAGATTGCTTACGCGGTACTCAATGCCAGGTTTGTGGACTACCGGAGGGTCAGTATGCTTTGGTTAGTGAAAAGAACCCCTGCATTTCTGTATGCAAGCTTCAGCGATACCAGACAGCAATATCCACATACCAAAAGCTCTCTTGCCAAGAGCATATGATGTCTCCTTCTAAAATCGAGCACTCGGATGCAGGTAATATTTTTCTTATTATTTAACACTAGACATGCCAAAGCTCTAAGGAGAGCCAGTTTGGTGTAGTGGTTAAGTGTGCAGACTCTTACCTGGGAGAACCGGGTTTGATTCCCCACTCCTCTGCTTGCAGCTGCTGGAATGGCCTTGGGTCAGCCACAGCTCAGGCAGAGGTTGTCCCTGAAAGGGCAGCTGCTGTGAGAGCCAGTTTGGTGTAGTGGTGAAGAGCACAGACTCTTATCTGGGAGAACCGGGTTTGATTCCCCACTCCCCCACTTGCACCTGCTGGAATGGCCTTGGGTCAGCCATAGCTCTGGCAGAGGTTGTCCTTGAAAGGGCAGCTGCTGTGAGAGCCCTCTCCAGCCCCAGCCACCTCACAGGGTTTCTGTTGGGGAGGAGAAGATACAGGAGATTGTAAGCTGCTCTGAGTCTCTGAATAAGAGTATAGGGTGGGGAATAAATCTGCAGTCTTCCTCTTCCACTTGCAGCTGATGGAATGGCCTTGGACTAGCCATAGCTATCACAGGAGTTGTCCTAGAAAGGGCAGCTTCTAGGAGAGCTCTCAGTCCCACCCACCTCACAGGGTGTCTGTTGTGGGGGGAGATATAGGAGATTGTAAGCCACTCTGAGTCTCTGTCCTTAAAAGGGCAGCTGCTGTGAGAGCCCTCTCGGCCCCACCCACCTCACAGGGCGTCTGTTGTGAGGGAGAACGGTAAAGGAGATTGTCAGCCGCTGAGACTCTTCAGAGTGGAGGGCAGGATATAAATCCAATATCTTCATCTACCTCACAGGTAGATGTGAGGGGGGGGGTTGGGGGGGGTAAAGGGATTGTGAGCCGCTCTGAGACTCTTCGGAGTGGAAGGCAGGATATAAATCCAATATCGTCTTCTTCTTCTAAGACAGGAAGGGCAATGGGTGAATGACTCCTTGTACAGTACACCCATGCAAGCGTCAGGAGAAAATCAGTTCCAGTTGATGTGGCGGCTGTTTTTAATTACAGCTTCTGTGCAAACAAACCCCACACCCCGTGAAAACCTGCCCTTCGAAACCTTCCCTCTGCAACCGATGAGTCGGGAAAGTGACTCCGGGTTTCAAATTAACACACGGCTACTAGACGGGGCAGTTTCTCAACAGCGTTTTTGCATTTCAACCCAGGAACGCGAGCCTCTAATCATGATATGCCTTCAGCTATTCATGCCCTCATCACAGCTAGGCAAGAGTGCAGCACACTGGACTGTCTTTCAAAACTGTCTGGATTCAGCAGCTCGGGCCAAATGCAGCTGCATATATGAACATCTGAAGCTGCCCTCTACTGAATCAGACCCCCTGGGTCCATCTAAGTCAGTATTGTCTACTGAGACTGGCAGCGGCTCTCCAGGGTCTCAAGCTGAGGTTTTTCGCTCCTACTTGCCTGGACCCTTTTTAGTTGCAGATGCCGGGGATTGAACCGGGGAGCTTCTGCTCACCAAAGCAGATGCTCTACCACTGAGCCACAGCCCCATTCATGGCTCTCCAGGGTCTCAAGCTGAGGTTCTTCACGCTTACTTGCCTGGACCCTTTTTACTTGGAGATTCCAGGGATTGAACCTGGGACCTTCTGCTTACCAAGCAGATGCTCTACCACTGAGCCATCGTCCCTGCAAAGCTGGCGATGGGCAATAATGGCCAAGATTGTCTCCGTTTCACAAGCTCTACAAGGGCTGTCCATTTGAATTTGGTCACAATTTGAATGGCTGGCTGTGATCGTTGAAGTCCGAAACAAATGTGCCAGACAATCTGGATCCTCTTCCTTAGAAATCCTTTTTTCGGGTACCTGCACATTCAGAGGTGGGGTGAGGAGGAGGATACTGGATTTATACCTCGCCCTCCACTCTGAATCTCAAAAATTCTCAGAGCGGCTTACAATCTCCTTTACTTTTCTTCCCCACGACAAACACTCTATGAGGTGGGTGGGGCTGAGAGAGCTCTCCCAGAAGCTGCCCTTTCAAGGACAACTCTGCAAGAGCTAAGGCTGACCCAAGGCCATTCCAGCAGGTGCAAGTGGAGGCGTGGGGAGTCAAACCCGGCTCTCCGAGATAAGAGAGCTCTGGCTGACCCAAGGCCATCCAGCAGCTGCAAGTGGAGGAGTGGGGAATCAAACCCGGTTCTCCCAGATAAGAGAGCTCTGGCTGACCCAAGGCCATTCCAGCAGCTGCCAGTGGAGTGGGGAATCAAACCTGGTTCTCCCAGAGAAGAGAGCTCTGCTTGGCCCAAGGCCATTCTAGCAGCTGCAAGTGGAGGAGTGGGGAATCAAACCAGATTCTCCCAGATAAGAGAGCTCTGGCTGACCCAAGGCCATTCCAGCAGCTGCCAGTGGAGTGGGGAATCAAACATGGTGCCCCGTTGGCACTGACACTATCCAAGGTTAAGCAACAATTACAGGAGGCCAGCAGCGGGGAAGGCTGGGTGGGCGTGTGTGACTGCACAGATGGCCACTCGAAGATCATCAGTTACAGGTAAGCAACCTGTTTATCTTCTTCGTGGTCTCTGTGCAGTCCCACACATGGGTGACTAGCCAGCTAGATGACCTGGAGGAGGGTGCTGGTAAAGAAGAAAGTTAGTCACATAAAGCAAACAGATGCAATGACAGCATATTAAACAACATGGAATGCAACGTCAAGATGGAAGCGGATGCACTCACCCTGACTTCAGTGGAAGATGGATCTGAGGACCGCTTGGCCGAAGGAGGCGTCACGTCTCGCACGAACGTCTAGCGCATAATGAGAGACGAACGTGGATGGGGAGGACCAGGATGCAGCCGCACAAATGTCCTCCAGCGAGACGCCTTGCAGAAAGGCCGAAGAGGTCGAGACCGCTCTAGTAGAGTGGGCCTTAAGGCCTTCGGGCAGAGGCTGTTTAGCCAGTTCGTAGCACAACCTGATGGCACTGACTACCCATTTAGACAGTCTTTGGGTAGAAATTTTAAGACCCTTGTGTGGGTTCCCGTAGGCCACACATAGGTTAGGGTCCTTACGGAAAGGTTGTGTACGATCAAGGTAGAAGGATAAAGCCCTCCTGACGTCCAAGGAATGCAGGGCTCGTTGTCCCTGGTCGGATGGGTTGGAGAAAAACGTTGGTAGAGAAGTTGAAGTTGATAAGTGGAACTGGGAGACAACTTTAGGCAGGAACGCAGGGTCCGGTCGCAGAACCACTTTGTCCCTGTGGAAAATGGTGTATGGAGGATCGTAACGGAAGGCGCATAAGTCACTTGCCCGTTTACCTGAGGTAAGGGCTACCAGTAATGCTGTCTTCCAGGAAAGAAGGTTGAGGTCTATGGTGGCCATGGGTTCAAAGGGGGCCCTCATCAGGCAGGAGAGGACTAACGATAAACTCCACGTCGGAACAAAGGGCTTAACGGGTGGGTAGAGGTGCAACATGCCCTTAAGAAGGGACTTAGATAAAGGATGGGAGAACACAGTCTTGCCATCAACCGGGTTGTGGAAAGCAGAAATTGCAGAAAGGTGAACTTTCAAGGAGGAATAACAAAGTCCTGATTTTCGTAGGGAAAGCAGATAGTCCAGGATCAGGTTCATGGGTGCCGTTTCCGGCTGCAAATGATTAGATGTCACAAAAGAACAGAAGCGCTTCCATTTTCGCTGATAGGAAAGTCTCGTGGAAGGCTTCCTCGCGTTGAGGATAATATTGGCTACCTCTGCGGAGAGATAGGAGGATGTATTCTCCAGGCTACCAGGGCCAGGACTCGAGGGTTGTGGTGCAGAATCTGGCCGCTGGCCTGAGAGAGAAGGTCGCCCACAGGAGGGAGTCGGCGGTAAGTGTGGCGGGACAGTTGAAGAAGCCTCGTGAACCACGGTTGCCGAGGCCACCATGGCGCAATGAGGATGCAGTCTGTGCCATCCCGAGCTATTTTGACCAGCACCCGTGTCAGAAGGGGGGTTGGTGGGAAGAAATAGTGAAGGGGACCCGTCCAGTTGTGTAGGAAGGCGTCGTTGCTCCTCCTGGAGTAAAATTGAGGGCATTTGGCATTGTCCTTGGATGCAAAGACGTCCACCTTGGGTGTTCCGAAGCAACGGAAGATACGCCGAAGGTAGGTCGGATTGATGGACCATTCGTGGTCGTCTATGCGGAACCTGCTGAGGGAGTCGGCCAGAGTATTCTCCACACCCGGGAGATGAATGGCAGTCATGTATATGTTGTGCTTGACACACCATTCCCAGAGCATCACGGCTATACGGCAGAGACGGAGGGATCTGGTGCCCCCTTGCTTGTTTATGTAGTAAACTGTTGCCATATTGTCCGTGGAGATCTGAACGTGCCGACCTCCTATCAGAGGGAGAAAGGATTGGAGGGCTCTGTGTACCGCAATCAGTTCTAAGCAGTTTATATGCATGGCTCTCTCGGAGGGTGTCCAAAGTCCTCTGACAGTTTTGTCCTCTAGGTGGGCTCCCCAACCCCACTTGGAGGCATCTGTAGTGACTGTGGCCGTGGGTGAAGTCGGTAAAAACGGCTTGCCCTCGAGGAGATTGTTGGGAACAGTCCACCACGTGAGGGATAGAAGCGCTCTCCGTGGAACAGTCAGCAAAACGCTTTGTGGCTGTGTCTGAGGGTGGTAGGCTCGCACAAACCAGATTTGCAGTTGTCGCATCCGTAGTCTGGCAAAGCGGAGGACAGATGTTGTTGCGGCCATAAGGCCCAGCAGGCGCTGGATTGTGAACGCAGACTGACAGGGTTGTTGTCGCACTGACCCGGCTAGGTCGATAATAGTCTATGCGCGATCCTCGGGGAGAAAGACACGATGTATGGAGGTGCATAGAAGGGCGCCTATAAACTTGAGGTCTTGGGTAGGTGTGAGGTGTGATTTTGATGCATTCACACGAAGGCCCAGGGAAGTCAGGAGAGTGAGAGCTGCGTTGAGGTTGTGCTCCAACTGTTGTTGTGTTGGGGCCACCAGAAGCCAGTCGTCGATGTATGGGAAGACTGGGATGTTCCGGATGCGAAGCGCAGCTGCCACCACTGCCATGCACTTGGTAAAGACGCGAGGCGCCGTGGATAGGCCGAATGGTAGGGACACATATTGGTAGTGGTCCGGGCCCATGGCGAACCGCAGATACTTCCGATGTTGAGGTCGGATGGTCACATGGAAGTAAGCGTCCTGAAGATCTAGAGAAGCCATCCAGGACCCCCTGGGGATGAGGGGCAAGATAGACTGCAGGGAGATCATTCTGAACTTCCTGTATTGAATGTGTTTGTTGAGCTTCCTCAGATCCAGAATGGGACGCCTGCCTCCATCCCTCTTGGGAACTAGGAAATATCTTGAATAGAAACCTGTCCCTCGGTGTAGGGGGGGGACGGGCTCTATGGCGTTCTTGTGAAGTAAGTCCAGGATCTCCTGATGTAGGAGAGAAGACGGGGGAGTAGCTATGAAGTAGTGGTGGTGAGGTGGAGAAATGAACTCGATTGCGTAACCTAGGCGCACGATGGTCAGCACCCAGGAGTCGGTTGTTATCGAGTTCCAAGTGGGAAGGAATGGTGAGAGACGGGTGCGGAGCTCTGGTAGGGTGTAAGGAAAGTCAAAGAGACTGCTTAGGAGGGAGGGAGGACTTTTTGGGCTGCTGTGACCGAGGCCTTTGTTGGAACTGAGGCTTCTGCTGTCCACTCTTCCTTTTCCAGAAGTCATTGCGCCTAGGTGACCGTTGGCGCCTCTGGAATGATGGTCTCCAGGGTTTTGCACGATTGGGTTGTTGTGAAAACGGTTGAGAGACTCCCAAACGTTTTGCACGTTTGCGCCCGTCATCCACGGAGGTGAGGACCTCATCGGTGGAAGCGTGGAAGAGACCCAGGCCATCAAAGGGGAGGTCCTCGATCTTTTGCTTAATGTCCGGTTGTAAGTTGGTGGACCTCAGCCAGGCATGACGGCGTAGAGCAACAGAGGACGCAAAAACCCTTGAAGAGCAGGAGACAGCGTGGCGAATGGTATTTATTTGTTGCTTCGACACCCTAGACAGCTCTGATACCAGTCCAGAGGCCACCCGTTGAGAGGGTTCCGGAAGGGAAGGAATAAGAGGTGTGAATTGGTTGGCCAAGTTGAAGATGTAAGCCGAAAAGTAGGCTAGATAATTGTTCAGCTTAGAATTTGTTGAAGCAAGGTTGAACATTTTCCTGGCCAGAGTGTCCAGTTTTCTGCCCTCTCTGTCTGGAGGTGTCGGATGTCTAGAGGGCTTGGCTTTGGTGGCTGAGTGCACAATAATAGAGTTGGGTGCTGGATGGGAGGCCAGAAATTTAGCTTCGGGAGCATGGACTCTATAAAGCGAGTCCAAGCGCTTAGAGGTAGGTGGAATTGAAGCAGGTTTCTCCCAGGTTTCACGGAGGCCCTCGAGGTGCACCGGCAACATAGGAAGTAATGAACCAGGTGGGAAGTCCGTTTGTACAAGGTCGTGGACCACGTCCGAGACCTTAGGCGAGTCCGAAGGAAGGGTAATGTTTAAGGCTTCAGCCATAGTAGTAATGAGATGGAGGTAGGCCTTGGAGGCATCAGATGGAGAGAGCCTGGGCTGTGGCGTCGAATCCGAGACTACCGAATCCGGATGGTCGTCGGAGTCAGATGAAGCTACGGAGTCGGCGTCGGAGCGGGAGTCGTCACCGGAAGGTGGAGGCGGGACCGGGTCCGACGGGGTGGTCTTAGGCTTCACAACCTGATCGCGTTGGTCCGTCTGGGTAGAGAGTGGGGGAGCAATCGAAGTAGAGGCTGACGGAGTGCGCGGCCTAGCACCTTCTAGCTGGTAGTGGTCCCGAGATTGCTGTACACATTCCCGTAGTCGCTCACGGAGTCGGGGGGAATAGCGAGAATAATCAGGTTCTCGGGTCCGATCAGGTTCTCGGGTCCGATCTTGATCACGGGCCCATGGGTAGTACCGATCACGGAGTCTAGGTGATTCCGGAAAACGCTCGAGATCGCGGGGTCGCGGGGAATCCCGGTGTCGTGGGGAATCCCGAAGTCGTCGGTGGGAATCACGGAGTCGATCACGGGGTCTGGGAGAATCTCTGTACTGAATAGCAAAGTACATTGAATAACCTGAACCCTCCACGGATGGGGACCGAGAAGGATGGCGGTACGGTCGGCGTCTAGGAGAAGGAGACCGAGAGAACTGGCGGTCGTACCTTGAAGGGGCATAGTAGTGTTGGTAATACCCCGGAGAGTCGGAGTCTCGGCGCCGACGTGGCGATCTGGAACGGCCTCTAAGAGGGGAGGACCCGGAGTGGACTCGATGAACAGGTGAACGAGGGCAGCCTTCATTGGACGCCTGAGTGGCCGAATCCTTATACAGGGGAGAAATCCCGATGTCCCGGAAGGATCCGATCCGAAGCGGAGGCTTAAGATGGGCCTGAGTCGAAGCAGTAGTCAGGTCAGTAGTCAGGTCAGGCTGCAAGAAGTCGGTAGGAACCACGCTGTGCACTGAAGGTGAACGAGAGTGGACTGGTATAACCTCTACTGCTGTAGATGAGTGAGGAGTCAGCTGTGGCATGTCGGTAATGACGTCTGACGGAGTCGACAGTTCAAGCGGAAGTGCGGGCTGCGTTGAAGCCGAGGGATCCATAGACGTTGAGACTGGGGCCCGAGGCTTCTTAGGTGCCGAGTGCGAGTGGTGGAGTTTCCTCGGAGCCGAATCAGCTGATCCGGAAGGGCGAGATTTTTTGGGCGCCGAGTCCGAGGATTCGAGATGGCGCGATTTTTTCGAAGCCTTATGGCCGGGCTCGGCGTGCTTCGAAGATTTTTTCTCGGACTTGTGCTTCTGCTTAGAGAGAGACACGTCCGTAGAGGCCGAAGCTCCCGTTTGTTGTTGGGGAGGCGGCGAGTCCGACGCGGGCATAGCCCTCAGGGACAATTCAATAAGGAAACTCCGGAGCCTGGCTGCCCGGTTTTTACGGGCCTGCTTGCCAAAGTTCGCACAGTGCGGGCAGGAGTCGACGCGATGAGCTTCGCCCAAACAAAAAAGGCAGTGGCTGTGGCCGTCTGACGAAGGGATTTTGGTCCCACAGCGCGTACACTTTTTGAAGGTAACTTTCCCTTCCATGCGCTCCGGACAAGGGAGGGGAGGGAAGGGAGAAAAGGGGAAAGATAGCGCAGAAGGCGGGTTTTTTTTTTTTTTTTTAAACTTTTGCAGGACGAAAGAGAATATGAAAACGGTGAGAAGAGAGAAAGACTAGCGAAAAGAAGACGAAGGATGAGGTACGAACGAGCTAAGGAGGAACGCAGCGAGGAGGGTGTTGTCCGGGCGGCGGTAGGAAAGAAACTGAGTGGAATGGGCGCTCTCCCCCCGCTCCAGGCATGCGCAGTCGCTGCCTGCTCCCCAGGGCGGGAGGAAAGCGCGCCAAAAGACGTTATAAACGAGCTATTGGAGCTCCGAGGTATGGATCCGTTGCCTGCGGCAAGACCCATGTGTGTGACTGCATAGAGACCACGAAGAAGATCAAACCAGATTCTCCCAGATAAGAGAGCTCTGGCTGACCCAAGGCCATTCCAGCAGCTGCCAGTGGAGTGGGGAATTAAACATGGTTCTCCCAGAGAAGAGAGCTCTGGCTGACCCAAGGCCATTCCAGCAGCTGCAAGTGGAGGAGTGGGGAATCAAACCCGGTTCTCCCAGATAAGAGAGCTCTGGCTGACCCAAGGCCATTCCAGCAGCTGCAAGTGGAGGAGTGGGGAATCAAACCTGGTTCTCCCAGATAAGAGAGCTCTGGCTGACCCAAGGCCATTCCAGCAGCTGCAAGTGGAGGAGGGGGGAATCAAATCCGGTTCTCCCAGATAAGAGAGCTCTGGCTGACCCAAGGCCATTCCAGCAGCTGCAAGGGGAGGAGTGGGGAATCAAATCCGGTTCTCCCAGATAAGAGAGCTCTGGCTGACCCAAGGCCATTCCAGCAGCTGCAAGGGGAGGAGTGGGGAATCCAACCCGGTTCTCCCAGATAAGAGAGCTCTGGCTGACCCAAGGCCATTCCAGCAGCTGCAAGTGGAGGAGTGGGGAATCAAACCCAGTTCTCCCAGATAAGAGAACTTAACTACTACACCAAACTTAGGGCCTTTTCTCCGCCAGCACCAAAACCATGGGAAGACTTTCCTGCAGCTGCCTGATTGTGCTCATCTAAGGTTAGAAGAGGAAGATTGTGAGAGTGAGGGCAGGAAAGGGTGAGGCCAGGTTTGGCTCTCGTGGCCCTTTCCAACATGCCAAGGGCAGTGTCAACTGCCACTTAGGTTCAGGAACACTTCCTCCAGGCCAGACTGGCCCAGGGATCCTGGAGGTTTTTTGCCTTCTTCCAGGACTAGAGCAGGGGTCACAAGGAAAGGTGGTTTTGAATTTCCTACCAGGGGTGTCAAACTTGCAGTTCAGGGGCCGAATCAGGCTTCTGGAGGGCTTCTATCAGGTCCCCGGGCAACTGGCTGTCATCAGCTTCCTTCTCGCTCTCTCCTTTCTTCCTTCTGCATCACAGCTTGCGTTGCCAGGCTTGCTCCACTGCACGGGAGCTACAGAGCAAAGCGTCTATTTTCTCCATTGGCTGAGGCTCCTCCCTTGGGGAGGAAGGGGAGGAGAAACAGCTTGCTTTGCCAGGCTCTCTCAATTGCACAGCAGAACTACTGAGCCAGGCCTCTCTTCCTTCTATTGGCTGAGACTCCTTCCCACTCCAGTCTCCTGGGGAAGAAAGGAAAGAGCCAGAGCTGCCTTTGCCCAGTTCCCTGGATCTCATGGGAGAAATACAAAGAAAGCATCTTTAAGACCAATGAGTGCTAACGTTTTAAGTTTTTAAAAATATATATTTTTGCCTGTGTTCTTTATAAAGTTTATATCTCTGCTACCTAATCTTAAATAGGTACACACATGGCCCGGCCCAACCTGACATGGCCCGGCCCAACAAGGTCTCATTTATGTCAGATCCGGCCCTCATAACAAATGAATTTGACACCCCCGTCCTACACTGTGCGGAGGGTTGTACTAGATGACCCCTGAAGCCCCTTCCAGCTCTGTGTTTCTACATCCGATTGCTTTAGTTGTCATTCAAACGATAAGGAGCATTTCGGCAAGTAGTGAAATTTGCAGGGGATGCTCTATTTTTAAAACAACTTTTTAGTGGAAACACCTTCATCGAAGACTTTTACTTGCAAGTTGCCTCAGAGCCATTAGGCTGAGATGTAGACAAAAAATTGTATAAACGGATAAATAAAAAGGACCAGGCAACCTCAAAGAATATAGTCTGCCCTGTTCCAGACAATGCAGGAGCAAAGCAAGCGAAAAGGGAAGAGGACATCCTAAAACAACACCTGGGGAGAAGGGAGGCAAGCCCAGGTGACATTTCCCTGAAAGAGACAGGGCAGATCATTTGAAAAGACTGAAGAAGTCTACTTTCTCTGCAGAATTAGCAGCAATCTACTACAGAGAAAGTCTACTTTCTCTGCAGAATTGCTTATTCAGAAAATGGGAAATCTCACTATGAATTTAGATAGATCACGAGAGGGAAGGGAGAAAAGGATGTGTAAATGCTCAGCTCTCCTGACTTTTTCTTACATGCTCAGGGTAATGCTGATCACCATTTTGGGGCCAGGAAGGAATTTTCCTTCAAGTCAGATTCGCCCAGGTGCCTTTCTCTTGGAACAGAGCAGGGGTCGTATGTGTGTGTGTGTGAATTTCCTGAGTTATACAGGGGGGTTAGACCACCTCACGTGTCTCTTGAGAAACCTGTGTAAGTAAGGGTCCAGAAGCAACTGTCAGAACGGGATATGGAACAACTGATTGGTTTAAAATAGGAAAAGGAGTTCGATAAGGATGCATATTGTCACCCTGCTTATTTAATTTGTATGCAAAGTACACATGTGGAATGCCGGCCTGGATGAAGCACAAACCGGAATTAAGATTGCCGGGAAAAACATCAACAACCTCAGATATGCAGATGATACTGCTCTAATGGCAGAAAGTGAGGATGACCTAAAGAACCTCTTGTTGAGCGTGAAAGAGGAGAGCACAAAAGTAGGCTTGGAACTCCACATCAAAAAAACGAAGATCTTGGCATCCAGCCCCATCACACCATGGCAAATAGAAGGGGAAGACATGGAAGTAGTGACAGACTTCACATTTCTGAGATCCAAGATCACTGCAGATGGCGACTGTAGCCATGAAATTAAAAGACGTTTGCTCCTTGGGAGGACAGCTATGGCGAACCTGAGCAGTATAATAAAAAGTAGAGACATCACCCTGCCAACAAAAGTCCTTATAGTCAAAGCGATGGTATTCCCATTAGTAATGTATGGCTGTGAGAGTTGGACCATAAGGAAGGCCAAGCGCAGAAGACTAGATGCTTTCGAGCTGTGGTGCTGGAGAAGACTCTTGAGATTCCCTTGGACTGCAAGAAGATCCAATCAGTCAGTCCTAAGGGAAATCAACCCAGACTGTTCCCTGGAAGGTCAGATGCTGAAGCTGAAACGCAAATACTTTGGCCACCAAACGAGAAGGGAGCCCTCACTGGAGAAGACTCTTGAGAGTCTTTTGGACTGCAAGAAGATCCAATCAGTCAGTCCTCAGGGGAATCAACCCAGCCTGTTCCCTGGAAGATCAGATGCTGAAGCTGAAGCTCAAATACTTTGGCCACCCAATCGGAAGGGAGCACTCCCTGGAGAAGATCCTGATGCTGGGAAAGACAGAAGGCAAAAGAGGAGATGGCTGAGCAGTGTTACTGATGTAACTAACACGAATTTGAGCAGACTTCGGAGGATGGCGGAAGACAAGAGGGCCTGGTGTGACTTGGTCCACGGAGTTGCAAAGAGTCGGACTCGACTGTGTAACTAAACAACGAAGACTAGATTACCCTTGGGATCCCCTTCAAGCTCTACGTTTCAACAGTTTTGGAAGCTGAAGCCAGACACAATCTGAAATCTCACTAAGATGATCTGAAAGAGGCGGTAAGGAACACATCTAGCAAAAGACAAAAACATCTGAAGTATACTTTAGAAAGGTGAAGGCCCTAAACCTGGAATACGTCAATACCTCCTCATGACTCCAGGGCTACCGTAGAGAAAACCATCCCAACAGACAGAAGCAGCAAACACCGGAAGATGAGCAAAGCACAAACAGAGAGACCACGTTCTCACAAGTATTACCAGTTGCTGTGATGCAAATCCTATTACATTGCTTATTAAAGGTCTCAGCCTACACCGCGTAATCTCCCTTTAGTCTCATCGAGAAGGGCAGACTGCAAATGAAATAAATACATATCCTGTGCACAGACAACAAAGAGATAGGCTCCAATACCTGAAGATTCTTCCCCGCAGCTAATGCTAGGGATCTGTCTACCTGGCACATTGTGGACCAGCTGGAATGCCCAAACAGCAAGCTCAATGTTAATCGTGTCACTCCACTTTCGCTAGCAAGCTCCTAAGGCGTACGGAACAGCGGCCGGAGGGAAGTTCCCTTTCTGCGCTATTTCAGTTAAAAAATCTTTCCGCTAATGCCTATATAATGATTTTGAGAGCGGCATGCTAGACTGAGCACGAAACAATGAAGCCTCGTTATGCTCATTATGCATATTCACGGTTTCAGCTCTCACTCTTCTCCCTCACCCCCCCCCCCCCGCGCTCCCCAATTTGTCAACAGAGCTAAGTCAGGGCTCCCCAAGCTTTCTGAGCCCGTGGGCATGTTTGGAACTCTGACACAGTGCGATGGGCGAGGCCACAAAATGGCTGCTGGGGGAGGTGGAGCCAGCATAAAATGGCAGCCACGGCGTCCCATCAGTCACGCGGTGAAGGTTTTTTGTGCGGCGGTGGCAGCCGCTGCCAAAGCGACATTTTAATACATCTGCACAGGCGATGTAATCTCCCCACAGCCAATCAAAAGCCTCACTGGGCAAAAGTCCCACCCACTTTCTAAAATCACTTTGAGGAAGCCAGGAAAGGTGTCAGTGGGGGCCACGGGGAGTAGGCACTGGCCTATGCGCCCCACGCTTTTAGGGTTAGGGATCATTTGTGAGGGCCCCCCCCAAGATTTTGACCACCTAGGGGCCTCCCCAGGGTTTAATCCAGCACTGCCATGGACTAAGACGCACCCAGAATTCAGCGACCTGCGGCTCCATTAAAGTCACAGTATATTTTCTGTTTGAATAAAAATGGAAGAATATATACTTTTAAAAAGAAAAGAAAAAGAACCCTGCACATACGGTAGAAGGCAGATCCAGGTGGGCAGCAGCGTCTCCTCTCAGCTGAGTGAGCGCGAGCCGGCTCACAGATTTTTAGCCTCCACCTCACACATTTTTGGCTTAGCTCAGGAAGGAGGACCCCAGAGCCCAGTAATTGATGCAGCAGCTCACAACTTTAATGCCAGTAGCCGGGGGGGGGGGGGGTCGTTTTGTAGAAAAATAGGTGGTGGAGCTCATAACTCATTAGCATTTGCTGCCCCCCCCCAACCACCCAAAAGCAACCTGAGACAAGAAAGGAGAGCCCCGAGCCAGTTTGGTGTAGTGGTTAAGTGTGCAGACTCTTATCTGGGAGAACCGGGTTTGATTCCCCCCTCCTCCACTTGCAGCTGTTGGAATGGCCTTGGGTCAGCCAGAGCTCTCTTAACTGGGAGAACCGGGTTTGATTCCCCTCTCCTCCACTTGCAGCTGTTGGAATGGCCTTGGGTCAGCCAGAGCTCTCTTATCTGGGAGAACTGGGTTGGATTCCCCACTCCTCCACTTGCACCTGCTGGAATGGCCTTGGGTCAGCCAGAGCTCTGGCAGAGGTTGTCCTTGAAAGGGCAGCTGCTGTGAGAGCCCTTTCCAGCCCCACCCACCTCACAGGGTGTCTGTTGTGGGGGAGGAAGGGAAAGGAGATTGTGAGCCACTCTGAGACTCTTCGGAGTGGAGGGCGGGATATAAATCCAATATCTTCATCTACCTCACAAGGTGTCTGTTGTGGGGGAGGAAGGGAAAGGAGATTGTGAGCCGTTCTGAGACTCTTTGGAGTGGAGGGCGGGATATAAATCCAATATCTTCATCTACCTCACAGGGTGTCTGTTGTGGGGGAGGAAGAGAAAGGAGATTGTGAGCCGCTCTGAGACTCTTTGGAGTGGAGGGCGGGATATAAATCCAATATCTTCATCTACCTCACAGTGTGTCTGTTGTGGGGGGGGGGAGGTAAAAGAGATTGTGAGCCGCTCTGAGACTCTTCGGAGTGGAGGGCGGGATATAAATCCACTATCTTCTTCTTCTTCTTCTACTTGGGGTGGCTAGAGATCCAGCATGCCCAAGCAGGCCTCACTCACCTGGGGCTCTCTTTGGCCACCCCCCCACTTGCTCAGTCAAATGGCCAGGAAGCCACCCACCACCCAAAAGCACGTAAGTGGAGATGGGGTGGGGTGGGCTTCTCCAGGGGTTCATGAGGGCTGCTGGGGGTGTGGCAAAGCCCCTGGTGATTGGCTGGCTGCCTGCTCTCCTAATCCAGGGATTGTTATGCAGCTGCACCTCCTATTCAAAGGACAGGGCAGGTAGGTGGGGAGGAGTGGGGGCCTGTCAGAAAGGTTCAGGAGCTGTGCTCCTGTGAGCTCCTGCTGAATTTACGGCCTGCCGGTAGCTCACAAAGTAGAATTTTTGCTCACAAGATGCTATAGCTTAGAGGAAACACTGGCGGGCAGCCGGTTGGTCTGAAGCAGCAGAATTGACTTTGAGTCCAGTGGCACCTTTAAGACCAACGGAGTTTTATCTGGGAGAACCGGGTTTGATTCCCCACTCCTCCACTTGCAGCTGCTGGAATGGCCTTGGGTCAGCCATAGCTCTGGCAGAGGTTGTCCTTGAAAGGGCAGCTGCTGGGAGAGCCCTCTCAGCCCCACCCACCTCACAGGGTGTCTGTTGCGGGGGGAGAAGATATCGGAGATTGTAAGCCGCTCTCAGTCTCCGATTCAGAGAGAAGGGCGGGTTATAAATCTGCAGCCTTCTTCAGTCTTCTTCTTTATTCAAGGTAGGGACTTCCATGTGCATGCACACTTCTACAAGCTCACACCTTGAATACAACTTTGTTGGTCTTAAAGGTGCCACTGGACTCTTAACTTTACTGTACATAGCAGGATTAGATATATCTTGCAGTGCGCATAATTTTGCAGCACAGACGTCAAATTCTTTATCGGGTCAAATCCATGCTGTTCGCGTTTCAGATTCCTGGAAAAGATACGACTTTTACCCCACGGCTTCGCAATCTCAGCATCTAATCAGTCCCCTTGGCAAAGGCGAGGGCCCATCCCATTCAGTAAAATCTCAAGCAACTGATTATTCAAGCAAATAAGAGACAGGAGAGACGCTACCTTGCATGAACTGTGCCCCCTCCCCAGCTCTTTATAAAAGGGGTGGCCAAACTTGCTTATCTTAAGAGCCACGCAGAAGAAACATGATATTTGAGAATCGCAAGACAGGAGCATCAGATGTTTGATAGCCTCAAGACGGAAAGGAAGGAAAGAAGATGATGATGATATTGGATTTATATCCCACCCTCCACTTCGAAGAGTCTCAGAGCAGCTCACAATCTCTTTTCCTTTCCCCCCTACAACAGACACCCTGTGAGGTAGATGAAGATATTGGACCTATATCCCGCTCTGCACTCCGAAGAGTCTCAGAGTGGCTCACAATCTCCTTTCCCTTCCTCCCTCACAACAGACACCCTGTGAGGTAGATGAAGATATTGGATTTATATCCCGCCCTCCACTCCGAAGAGTCTCAGAGCGCTCACAATCTCCTTTCCCTTCCTCCCCCACAACAGACACCCTGTGAGGTAGATGAAGATATTGGATTGATATCCCGCCCTCCACTCCGAAGAGTCTCAGAGTGGCCCACAATCTCCTTTCCCTTCCTCCCTCACAACAGACACCCTGTGAGGTAGATGAAGATATTGGATTTATATCCCGCCCTCCACTCCAAAGAGTCTCAGAGCGGCTCACAATCTCCTTTCCCTTCCTCCCCCACAACAGACACTCTGTGAGGTAGATGAAGATATTGGATTTATATCCCGCCCTCCACTCCAAAGAGTCTCAGAGCGGCTCACAATCTCCTTTACCTTCCTCCCCTCAGCAGACACCCTGTGAGGTAGATGAAGATATTGGATTTATATCCCGCCCTCCACTCCAAAGAGTCTCAGAGCGGCTCACAATCTCCTTTCCCTTCCCCCCCCCCACAACAGACACCCTGTGAGGTAGATGAAGATACTGGATTTATATCCCGCCCTCCACTCCGAAGAGTCTCAGAGCGGCTCACAATCTCCTTTCCCTTCCTCCCCCACAACAGACACCCTGTGAGGTAGATGAAGATACTGGATTTATATCCCGCCCTCCACTCCGAAGAGTCTCAGAGCGGCTCACAATCTCCTTTCCCTTCCTCCCCCAAAACAGACACCCTGTGAGGTAGATGAAGATACTGGATTTATATCCCACCCTCCACTCCAAAGAATCTCAGAGCAGCTCACAATCTCCTTTCCCTTCCTCCCCCACAACAGACACCCTGTGAGGTGGGTGGGGCTGGAGAGGGCTCTCACAGCAGCTGCCCTTTCAAGGACAACCTCTGCCAGGGCTATGGCTGACCCAAGGCCATTCCAGCAGGTGCAAGTGGAAGAGTGGGGAATCAAACCCGGTTCTCCCAGATAAGAGTCCGCACACTTAACCACTACACCAAACTGGAAAGCTGGAAAGAAAGCAAATAGATGGGGGAGGGAGGAATGGAAAGAAAGCAATTTTAACTTTAAATCATTCTCCAAGCTGCCGGCTGGCTTGGCTTGGAAAAGTGATTTAAAGGGAGAAACGCCTTCTCCAAGCTGGCCACCAGGGCAGTGGGAACTTTGAGAGCCACACAATACGTGTGAAAGAGCCACTAGTTTGGGCACCCTGGCTTTACAGCATGAAGACACCAAGTAATTTGCATAGCTTGTCTGTTTGAATGCTACGCATATGTCACCACCTGCCTCCTACAGATAAACACGGTGTGTGCACTTTTATTCTGACCCGTGAATGGAACAAGCGTGGCGACCACTTGATGGACTTTATTCCGCTGCTCATATCGAGGAAGCAAAGGAGGAGAGTTTGCTGGAAAGCAGGCTTCTGGGCAAAAAGCCAAAGAGCTAAGACATTCCCAGAAAGCAGCCAATCTCTGAAGCAGGTAGCCCAGGGGGTGAACGTAGGCTAGAAAGGATTAATTTACCCATGCTGTTCAGCAGTTTGGGGAGGGACGGTGCTCAGTGGCAGAGCATCTGCTTGGCAAGCAGAAGGTCCCAGGTTCAGTCCCCGGCATCTCCAACTAAAAAGGGTTCAGGTAAATAGGTGTGGAAAACCTCAGCTGGAGACCCTGGAGAGCCGCTGCCAGTCTGAGAAGGCAATACTGACTTTGATGGACCAAGGAGGATCTGATTCAGCATAAGGCAGCTTCATATGTTCATATATATGTTCAGTTAAACTGCACTGCTCACATAGTCTCATCTTCTGAAGCGCCTTCAACGAAGAGCAAGAGAGACATAAGAACATAAGAGAAACCCTGTTGGATCTGGCCAATGGCCGCTCCAGTCCAACACTCTGTGTCACATAAGAACATCAGAGAAGCCATGTTGGATCTGGCCAATGGCCGCTCCAGTCCAACACTCTGTGTCACAGAAGAACATAAGAGAAGCCCTGATGGATCAGGCCAGTGGCCCCTCCAGTCCAACACTCTGTGTCACATAAGAACAGAAGAGAAGCCCTGTTGGATCAGGCCAACGGCCCCTCCAGTCCAACACTCTGTGTCACATAAGAACATAAGAGAAGCCCTGTTGGAACAGGCCAGTGGCCCCTCCAGTCCAACACTCTGTGTCACATAAGAACATAAGAGAAGCCCTGTTGGATCAGGCCTGTGGCCCCTCCAGTCCAACACTCTGTGTCACATAAGAACATGAGAGAAGCCTGTTGGATCAGGCCAGTGGCCCCCTCCAGTCCAACACTCTGTGTCACATAAGAACATAAGAGAAGCCCTGTTGGATCAGGCCAGTGGCCCCTCCAGTCCAACACTCTGTGTCACATAAGAGAAGCCCTGTTGGATCAGGCCAGTGGCCCCTCCAGTCCAACACTCTGTGTCACATAAGAACATAAGAGAAGCCCTGTTGGAACAGGCCAGTGGCCCCTCCAGTCCAACACTCTGTGTCACATAAGAACATAAGAGAAGCCCTGATGGATCAGGCCAGTGGCCCCTCCAGTCCAACACTCTGTGTCACATAAGAACATAAGAGAAGCCCTGTTGGATCAGGCCAGTGGCCCCTCCAGTCCAACACTCTGTGTCACATAAGAACATAAGAGAAGCCCTGTTGGATCAGGCCAGTGGCCCCTCCAGTCCAACACTCTGTGTCACATAAGAACATAAGAGAAGTCCTGTTGGATCAGGCCAATGGCCCCTTCAGTCCAACACTCTGTGTCACATAAGAACATAAGAGTAGCCCTGTTGGATCAGGCCAGTGGCCCCTCCAGTCCAACACTCTGTGTCACATAAGAACATAAGAGAAGCCCTGTTGGATCAGGCCAATGGCCCCTTCAGTCCAACACTCTGTGTCACATAAGAACATAAGAGAAGCCCTGTTGGATCAGGCCAATGGCCCCTCCAGTCCAACACTCTGTGTCACATAAGAACATAAGAGAAGCCATGTTGGATCAGGCCAGTGGCCCATCCAGTCCAACACTCTGTGTCACATAAGAACATAAGAGAAGCCCTGTTGGATCAGGCCAGTGGCCCCTCCAGTCCAACACTCTGTGTCACATAAGAACATAAGAGAAGCCCTGTTGGATCAGGCCAGTGGCCCCTCCAGTCCAACACTCTGTGTCACATAAGAACATAAGAGAAGCCCTGTTGGATCAGGCCAATGGCCCCTTCAGTCCAACACTCTGTGTCACATAAGAACATAAGAGAAGTCCTGTTGGATCAGGCCAATGGCCCCTTCAGTCCAACACTCTGTGTCACATAAGAACATAAGAGTAACCCTGTTGGATCAGGCCAGTGGCCCCTCCAGTCCAACACTCTGTGTCACATAAGAACATAAGAGAAGCCCTGTTGGATCAGGCCAATGGCCCCTTCAGTCCAACACTCTGTGTCACATAAGAACATAAGAGAAGTCCTGTTGGATCAGGCCAATGGCCCCTTCAGTCCAACACTCTGTGTCACATAAGAACATAAGAGTAGCCCTGTTGGATCAGGACAATGGCCCCTCCAGTCCAACACTCTGTGTCACATAAGAACATAAGAGAAGCCATGTTGGATCAGGCCAGTGGCCCCTCCAGTCCAACACTCTGTGTCACTTAAGAACATAAGAGAAGTCCTGTTGGATCAGGCCAATGGCCCCTTCAGTCCAACACTCTGTGTCACATAAGAACATAAGAGTAGCCCTGTTGGATCAGGACAATGGCCCCTCCAGTCCAACACTCTGTGTCACATAAGAACATAAGAGAAGCCATGTTGGATCAGGCCAATGGCCCCTCCAGCCCACACTCTGTGTCACATAAGAACATAAGAGAAGCCATATTGGATCAGGCCAATGGCCCATCCTGTCCAACACTCTGTGTCACACAGTGGCCCAAAAACCAGGTGCCATCAGGAGGTCCACCAGTGGGGCCAGGACACTAGAAGTCCTCACACTGTTATCCCTCCCAAGCACCAAGAAGACAGAGCATTTCTTGCCCCAGACATATGAACATAAGAGAAGCCCTGTTGGATCAGGCCAATGGCCCATCCAGTCCAACACTTCGGTTTTTTGGCCACTCTGTGTCACACAGTGGCCAAAAAACCGAAGTGCCATCAAGAGGTCCACTAGCAGGGCCATAACTCAAGAAACCCTCCCACTGTGCCCCCCAAGCACCAAGAATACACAGCATCACTGTCACAGACATAAAAACATAAAAGAGGCCATGTTGGATCAGGCCAGTGGCCCCTCCAGTCCAACACTCTGTGTCACACAGGGGCCAAAAAACCCAGGCGCCTTCAGGAAGTCCATCAGTGAGGCCAGACAATTCCATCCCACTGTGCAAGGCAAAGAAATGGGCATCACATGACCTCATAC